>NW_026262673.1:5830827-6391171 GCF_021869535.1 Mytilus californianus
CTTTGACGAAAGAAGCTATTTCTGATGAAAAAATATGAACACGCTCAAAAGGTTTGGAACACTTTCAATATGAAAACCTTAGGGGATTTTCACAATTCGTAAGTATTAACAGATACGTTACTCTTAGCGGATGTTTTCGAACGATTCCGTGACATGACTCTTGAATATTACAAGTTGGATGCTAGCCATTTTTTCACGAGTCCAGGTTTAGCATGACAAGCGGCATTATAATTGAGTGGTGTCTGCTTGGATTTAATTACTGATCCCCTCATGTAAAACATGATAGAGCTTGGAACACGAGGTGGGGTTAGTATGATTACCAAAAAATACAGTCGAGCTAATCATCAATATGTTGACGACATTAATGAATGAGATGTGAAAAAACACATCATTTACCTAGATGCCAACAATTTGTACGGTTGGGCAATGTCTCAACCATTACCGTATGTTTTTTTCCATTTTTTGAATGAAGATGAAATTGACCATTTTGATTTACATAAAGTAGAGTCAGACGCAAAAAAAGACTACATTTTAGAAGTAGATTTAGAATATCCTGTACATCTCCATGACAATCATAACAATTATCCCCTTGTACCCGAACATCTACTCATTGAAGACAAAGATCTGTCGAAATACAGTACTGATTTATGAGGAAAGTTTAATTCTGTGAAGAATGCAAATGGTGCGGAAAAAGTAAAACCTAGGATTCATTGATTGATTGATGGTTGGTTGCTTAACGTCCAGTGGCAAATATTTCATGCATATTCAGAACGAGAACAAATTAACAATGAATAAAATAGGTAGGTTCTGTAATAGAGGCGTCCGGGATTAAGGTCGGAGAAATTTAGATTGATTGATTGTTGGTTGCTTAACGTCCAGTGGCAAATATTTCATGCATATTCAGGACGAGAACAAAGTTCACAATAAAAACAATAGGTAGGTTCTGTAATAGATAAAGGTCGGAGAAATTTAGACTGCCACGGGAAATAAGGGTACATTGGATAGGGACAGAAATTTAGCCTTGCAACAGGTCACCTACGGATCCCTCAAAGAGTTGTTGGAATGGTTCTTAACGTGCAAAGAGCGTGGCACTCTCTTTACACGAGGCATCGGATTTAACGTCCTCATTCTGATCAGACGTGGCTGCAAATTTGTACATCCCGCACAGCCAAACGGACGCCCCACTTTAGCACGGGTTTTACTGCCGGTCGGAGGAAGACCAATGGTGACCATACTTCTATTCCCCAGTCACCCTTGGGGGTGAGAAATTTAGACTGCCACGGGAAATGAGGGTATATTGGATAGGGACAGAAATTTAGCCTTGCAACAGGTCACCTGCGGACCCCTCAAAGAGTTGTTGCAAGGGTTCTTAACGTGCAAATAGCGTGGCACTCTCATTACACGAGGCATCGGATTTAACGTCCCCATTTTGACCGGACGTGGCTGCAAATTTGTACATCCCGCACAGCCAAACGGACGTCCACTTTAGCAAGGGTTTTACTGCCGGTCGGAGGAAGACCAATGGTGACCATACTTCTATTCCCCAGTCACCATTGGGGGTAAAATCTAGGATTAAAACCCGATTGATTGATTGTTGGTTGCTTAACGTCCAGTGGCAAATATTTCATGCATATTCAGGACGAAAACAAGTTCACAATAAATACAATAGGTAGGTTCTGTAAAAAATTAAGGAATTAAGGTCGGAGAAATTTAGACTGCCACGGGAAATGAGGGTAAATTGGATAGGGACAGAAATTTAGACTTGCAACAGGTCACCTACGGACCCCTCAATGAGTTGTTACAAGGGTTCTTAACGTGCAAAGAGCGCGGCACTCTCTTTACACGAGGCATCGGATTTAACGTCCCCATTCTGACCGGACGTGGCTGCAAATTTGTACATCCCGCACAGCCAAACGGATGCCCCACTTTAGTACGGGTTTTACTGCCGGTCGGAGGAAGACCAATGGTGACCATACTTCTATTCCCCAGTCACCATTGGGGGTAAAATCTAGGATTAAAACCCGAAAATTAATTCCAACTCTGAAGAAAAAGACAAACTATGTGGTGCATTATCGAAATTTACAACTTTATACATAACTGGGAATGAAAATAACTAAAATAGATAGAGTATTAGGATTTCAACAAAAGGCTTGGCTTAAAACATACTTAGAATTCAACACCAACATGAGAAAACATGCACACAACGACTTTGATAAGGGCTTTTTCAAATTGATGTGTAATAGGTATGTTATTTTAAAATTTGTAAGATTTTAAAGTGTTGTAAGGATTTTTTATTAGAATTTATCTCAAGTTTGCTTCTTGTCTCCTTGTCGCATTACCCACATTGATTTTTATGTATTTAATTATGTTTTGTGTTTTTTTATGTCAGCTTCTAGTACTTATCTAAAATAATTGAATTGATGTCTTCCTACTTTTTCAGTGTTTTTGGTAAATGTATGGAAAATTAAAATTTGCGTTCAAGGATGAATTTGTGACTAATCAATTCAGAAAAAAACTTAAAAAGTTAGTAGCCAAACCGTCGTTTCATATTTTCAATGAAGACCTCTTTGGAGTATATAACCAACAGATCATTTAACTCTCAATAAACCCATCTATACCGGACGAGCTATTTTAGACCTTTCAAAGAGACTGATGTATGAATTTCATTACAAGGTGATGAAAACTCAGTACGATGACAAGATCAACTTGCTGTTTACAGATACATGTATGATATTTTTGTTAAAATACAAGCCATTGTTTCTTTATATTTCTAATATTCCTCTTTGTTGTCTCCTTGGTTTATGTATATAAAGGATGAGGTTCCTCTTCGGTATTTTGATAACATTTCTTAATTCATTTTAGATTCATTATGCTATGAGATTCTGACTGATGATGTATATGAAGACATGAAACTATCAAAGATCTATTCGATACCTCCAATTACGGCTCATTCAACAAAACGAAACATCCCTTTTCCAACAAAGATAAGAAAGTTGTTGGGAAATTTTTTTCTTTTTCTTTCGAGTTAAACTTTTTTTCTTCTTCATCGGTAAATTTTAAACTTTTTTCTAAGTTTTCTTGATAATTTTCTATTTTTTGTGGTATTTTTTTTTTATTATTATTAAATATTGTCTTTCTCAAACGGTATGTTCTTCAAAAAATCTTTTCAGGTGTTCCTTTGAAAGAATTTGTTGGTCTGAGACCCAGAATGTACAGCCTTTTGTACGACGAGACCTCTAAAGGCATAATTTGTGAAAAGGAAAAAAAAGTTGCGAAAGGCATTTCAAAAACTGAAATAAAACAGACTCTCCGACATGAAATGTATAAGTAATGTTTGAATGATGAAACTACGACCACCAATTCAATCATGTATTAGAAGTAAAAATCACGAACTTTTCATGGATACCATTGTGAAAAAGGGACTGTGCAGTTTTGATGATAAACGATACTGGAAGAACCCAATTGAAAGCTATGCCTACGAACACTATAAAATCAATGACTTTTAGCATCAGTTATAGAATTTAATATAAATAAATATATCAAAACAAACCATGTCTTTTTATCAAGCCCAGTATAGTTCCTGTATATCCTTGAATATAATTTTTTGTCTCGCCTTGACGGAGTCAAAAAGCGAGACATGGGTATGCTGTTTCCGGCGGCGGCTGCGTCAACAATGTATTAGTTTGTGATTAGGTCTAGTTCATGGTGAACCACTAGTGGTAGGTCAATGATATTTGGTATGCAGTTGTATTAGCATTGGCAAATCTCATTACCATGGAGATTATTTGGCCCCGCCCCCTCAGTCAAGGTCTATTGACTTTGAAACTTTTCATAGTTTACATGTATTAGTTTGTGATTAGGTCAATTTATGGGGAACCACTAGTGGTAGGTCAATGATGTTTGGATGCAGTTGTATAAACATTAGCATATCTCGTTTCCATCGAGATTATTTGGCCCCACCCCCTCAGTCATGGCCTATTTACTTTGAAACTTTTGCTTAGTTTACATGTATTAGTTTGTGATTAGATCTGTTTAAGATGAACTGCTAATGTTAAGTCAATGATATTTGGTATGCAAATTTATTGGCATTTGCAAGTATCGTTGCCAAGGAGATTATATAGCCCCACCCCTGATCATGGTTCATTGACTTTGAAACTTTTCCATAGTTTACAAGTTAATGTTTGTGTTTAGGTTTGTTTAAAGGGAACGACTTATAATAAGTCATTGGTATTTGGTATGCAGTTATTTTAGCATTGGCACATCTCATTCCATGGAGATTGTTTAGCCATGTACCTTCAGTCATGGTTCATCGATTTTGAATATTTGCATAACTTACATGTTAAAGTATTTCTATTTTAATTTCAACATTTGCATTATCAAAATTACAAAAAGGCGAGACAGTTTATCCTTAAATAATGTTATGTAGTCTACATAGGATGAAAGAAAGCCTGAAGTTTTTCAACACTAAAATTGTATGGTTGATAGGGATCTGCTGGTGGTGGTGGTGACACGTTTCATATTTTAGTCTCTTTTCAGATACAGGTGAGATTGTAGTAGCTGGATAAGGTCTTTTGGTTACCCTTATCGGAATTTGTAATTCTTTTAGTGCTTGTCTTGGTGATGGTGATGGCGGTGGGTTTGGTGTTGGTGGCATATTTTCTTTTTCATCTTGATCATAGGACGCCTGAAAAATAAATAATTTTGAAAAGTTCATAAATCTCCTTGATATTTTTCTCATTTTCTTTTTTTACACAAGTTATGCAGGTAACATTTATTCATATTTAGCTATTTTTGTGTTTACAAACTTTTGATGTTTAGCTTTGTTGACGAGGATTTTTTGTTGTTGATGTTGATGGAAGTGTTTCACATCCTTGACTTTCTAATGCGGTCTCGTATGGGCATTTTAGTTTTGAACATAATCACTCAGTGCATAACAAATTATTAATCTAGACATTATAAGGTAGTTTTGGTAGCCCTGATGGTTGGGCTGAAATAATGAACTGTGCCTAGTTATGCCCTAGTTGTTGGGCTGCTATTTTAATGCCCTATGTTTGAGGCTGCTGTTATAATATCCTATGAATAGAATAGCTGTTTTAATGCGCTATGTATTGGGGTGCTGTTTGCCCTATGTATTGGGTTGCTGTTTTAATGCTGTATGTGCCCAATGTAATGGGATGCTGTATGTGCCCAATGTAATGGGATGCTGTCTAAATGCCCTAGGGTCCGTAGGTGACCTGTTGCAAGGCTAAATTTCTGTCCCTATCCAATTAACCCTCATTTCCCGTGGCAGTCTAAATTTCTCCGACCTTAATCCCCCTCTTACAGAACCTACCTATTGTATTTATTGTTAATTTGTTCTCGTCCTGAATATGCATGGAATATTTGCCACTGGACGTTAAGCAACCAACAATTAACCAATCTAAATGCCCTATATGTTGGGCTGCTGTTTATACTGTCAAATTTTCATTAAGATTGGCAGTCTGTGTGATAATTTGATTGACACTGTAGTTGTGAGTATTCAGCAGGCAAGACATCTATCAACGAATTATGCACATTTTTGTTATTTACATAAAGGATGCTAGTTTTTGTCACTTGTTAGTGAGAATGGCCTATCAATTAGAATATGCTGATGCCGTTGGTAACATTACTTTAAAAGCAATACAGCTATATAGTTACTTCATATATTTTATTTTAGCTATATATTTCAGAAAGTAGCCATGCTTAAAACAAAACCTGGAAAATATAGAAAAGGCAAATATAAAGCACTAAGAACGGAGTCTCCATTCCCTTTGTCCCCTGAAGTAGAAGAGGCTTTAACAGCCAGAATTACTGAGTCCGTGATCAACAAGTCCGCATGGACAGACCAATAAGAGGGGTGCCATGGCATAGTTTAAACATGGAATTCTATATGATGGCAACAAGACCCCAACAGGGGTGTCCTCAGGGAAATCGTCGTTTTCGTCCCTTTCGGAACCGTCAGTGGAATTCCCCCAATAGACAAGAAGGGTCTTAAAAGGACGAAACGTTGCCAAAAGGGGTGTGTTTGAACTATAATAAAGATGGATTTTGTCGCATCAAAGTTTGAAAATTTGCCCATCGATGCGGAGAATGTAAAGGTAAGCACCCCATTATCAGATGTACCAAACGAGTTGCCCCGTCCAATCAACAACACCATTTAACACCCAAGCCCGACCCCTGAACAAGTAATTATGTAACTCACTTAAGTCATACTTGGAAATCGGTTGTCACTCCTATTTGCTATAAAATTTTACTGATGGGATATCTTAATCAGGATGCACATTATCTGGTATCTGGATTTGAGAAAGGTTTTCGTCTAGGTTATGAGGGGCCTCGGGAAAAAAAGGATGTCAAATACTTTACAGTCAGCTTATGAACTCCCAGATGTTGTAGATAACTAAAAAGTGTCAAAACAAGTTAGTCTAGGAAGAATTGGTGGTCCTTTTTTGGAAATTCCCCCCGGTGGATCGCTATCCTTGCCGTGGTCGGGGGTCTTGCGTGTCTCAGTGACCTCAAGAGCTATGCCAGCTGGAGCATTGTCTCCTGATAGGGTCACCCATGCTGGACAGGTCGAAAGGTAGAGGCCAGACTAAAGTGATCCGAACATCGTACGAATGGCCCGATGTTTTAAATAAAATAGGCATTCAAACACGTTGGCCGTGGGTTGCTACCCGTGTCGGTGTTTGACGAGATCCTGGAGGATGAGAGCTGTAGCCAGACTCCTTACGGTCAGAAAATACCCGGACGGACGAGACTATAGTTCAATAAGCTGCTTTGGCTCCGATATCATCTAATCGGCTGGTCATGTTGAACCCTTCAGTTAATCCTCAACAATAAGCTTTTATATCACAATGTACTTTATACACAGGTATTTAAATCAAGCTATTTATATTTAGGATAATTGAAGAAGGAGATGGCTCATGGGTCAATCAAGTGGTACGCTTTCTATTTCGCTTGATGGATACGCTCTGCTTGAGTATACTATTCTTGGAACATCCGGTGCTTTCTGTAGTGGATATTGGGGGCTAATTTTGGGGACGAGCTGCATTATACTTGCAGCTCGCTTTCAGCATTAGCGCTTGACCCCGGCTCGCCACGGAAACACAGCATCGCCCTTGTAGGAACTCCGAGGTGGGTGGATGACAAGGATAGTGAATCTTTCTCCTTTCATATGGCAAACAAAAACCAAACATCTCAATCAGCTTCAACAAAAAAAAAAAAGAAAATGTGATGACTCTGCGCCCTGTCAGGAAGATTATAGTTGGCCCTGATTTATTGTTATAAAAGGAACAGAATGAAAAACCAGTTTCAAAAATATCTCTTTTTGTAATTCATAAACAAATTCAAAGCATTGCTGGTACAGTTAAAAAAGTTTCAAAAATGACATCAGGGAATTTGTTGGTTGAATGTTCCGACAAAAGTCAATCAACAAATTTGCTGACTATGACAAAAATTACAGACTTTCCTGTTTCTGCCTCTCCTCATAATAGTTTGAACAGTTGCAAAGGAATCATTCGAGACAGAAATCAATATCTGGGTGACCTTACCGTGGAAGAAATTAGATTGATTGATTGTTGGTTGCTTAACGTCCAGTGGCAAATATTTCATGCATATTCAGGACGAGAACAAATTAAAAATAAATACAATAGGTAGGTTCTGTAATAGGGACTTCCGGGATTAAGGTCGGAGAAATTTAGACTGCCAAGGGAAATGAGGGTATATTGGATAGGGACTGATATTTAGCCTTGCAACAGGTCACCTACGGACCCCTCAAAGAGTTGTTGCAAGGGTTCTTAACGTGCAAAGAGCATGGCAATGAAAGAGTAATTGCATTACAATATATTTGCATTATAAATACATACATGCCAACATGTAACACAGACTCCCAGTTTTAATAAAGATAATGTCTAAACATATTCTTTGATATTATCAGGAAACACATAAATTATACTTTGTGGAGATTTGAATGGAACACTTAGGCCTACAATGAATAATAAACATGATAAGTTGCTCAAGAAATTTTGTCTGAAATGGGACTACCTACAGGTCATGATATAGATGAAAAACATACATTTTTCATCATGACTTTCGTATGCTGTGACGGAAGACCAAATAGTCTATTTCAGAAGATTATGAATAAAGCTGTTATCTATATACATTGCCTTAGTAACAAGACGTGTTCAGATAAAGCCTCTTTTACATCAAAAGAAGAGTACAAGCAACATCATACACGCCAACTTTCCGATTGACCAAGTGAGTATCAAAAGGACTGGCTTTATCTAAGAATAGACGGGGGACACTATGAAATGAATGCTGTCAAGATGTCTTTTAAGTTAAACTTGATACCATATCAAGACAGAACCTACAGATGATCCTGTCTAGGATGTTCTTGACTTGTATATGGTCACTACATAGATTGGACAGCGATACAGGTTCCTCAAGAGCCTGCACCAGTGTTAGAAGTACAACCTCAACATGACAGGTCACGTAGCGTTCATACATCCGTTAACAAAGAAAACATAGTGGTATCTGCAGACAGCGCTGGCACCGGATCTATGCAATTGTCCGACACCGAGAACGTTACTCACAATCCAGTTGACAAACAGTGAATTTGTTCTATACCTACATGCCAGCAGTCAACTAAGAAGCTTAAGCACCATTGTTGGCAATTTCATTTGCCGTTTATATTTAAGAGATCACCCATTAGATGACTATTAAAGACTATTAAAATGATCCGGCTAACCAGACTCAGGGGATCAGCAATTTAATCGTTAGTCAAATGAATTTGGGTCAAAATGCCACTGTTTAGGATCTAGTCACCAATGTTAGTAGAACCCTCAATTTCATCCCATACAATTGTATTATGATGGAGAGGTGCAAGCTGCCAGAAGAGAAATTTGACGACAGCTATCAACTGGTACCCACCAGCTGAACAAAGGTATATAATGTACTCGATGAACTCGCCCGCTGTTCTGACGCAGTTGAAGATTTTAATGAGGGAGAGTCACCATGGTTCAAATGGCAGATTGACAACATTTTAAGAACATTTCCTACCCAATGAAAAATCCTCTTAGTCCAGTACTTTTTGAAATGTTCAAACCGGTCTTTGATTAATCGCCTCCTCTGCAGTTGTTAAAAGGAGCAGGAAAAATGTTTGATTCAAAACTATAATGAGTCATTACATCATGTAATATGGAGTTATCTTCCAAAAGCGGAGTATCACAGTCCTACTGAAACACAATTCAAACATGATCAAGGCATTTATAGTCATAACATGTGTGGCAAATCTCGTCGACATAAGTCACATTCTCGTTCTAGTCATAAAGGTAGTGATGGAGGTCGTGCTTCACATCGCACTCAGTCATTCTTGTCAGGGAAGTAAATCAAGCAAGTCAATTCTTCCAGACTAAACAGCTAGAGCTGAAGCTGCCAAGGGGAAACTTAAAATCACACAGGAGGAAGAGGAGTAAGTCGGAAAACAAAATGAGCTAGAATTACAAATCCAAAAACTAAAGACTGAATCCAACGCAGTCTTGGAAAAGCAGAGATCAGACCTGAAAGCCAACTTGAACATTTAAAACAAACTATTTAGAATTGGGTTCAAGAGTTTATTTATAATTTGTTGCACTGATTGTTGCTTTGGGTCGTCACCTGGAAATTTCACTTGAACGTCTGCATCTATAGCAGTTTTTGTGACTGTAGCACTGTTATTAGAGTTTTGCAAATTTGTATCGATTTCCTGACCTGAATTGTCCTTTGAACATGTTAAATGTGTCGAAAGACCTTCCGTGAAAGATGTTTGTTCGTGGCTGTCTATATCTCCTTCGATATGTTGTGGACATTTGTCAAAAATATAATCACAGAAATGTTGCCATTCCCTGCCATGGAGCATCACTTTACCAGTAGGTAAATAAACAATTACTTTAGACAGAGAGTCATCTCTGTTGTCCTTAATATTTGATTGCTTATCACTTACTATGAATTCTGTTAAGACTGATATTACCGTTTTTATTATCCTTTCTACCTCGGGACAATATGTTTAGCTTGAGTAACCCATATTACTTCGGCTAGGGATAATATCCAATAGTGTATCTTGTTTTCGGACGTGATAAAGCAGGTGCAATTAGCTTTATCTCTATATAATGTCGATTGTTTCAAAAGGTATAGTTGCTCCTGAACCACGTTTTTGGCGTTTCTTGATTTTGTATTTTACTGGGTAAAAAAGTTGCTGTATATTGTTTACGTGTAAATCGATTTTGTCTGAATCTTTTTGTTTTAAAGTGAAGTCATTTGAACTTGTTTTGATGGTTTTATGCTTGTCTGCACTGTCTCTGGTCACTAAAAACTACTGATTGATACTTAGATTCGATAAATTGTCTTAATTAAAAAAAAAAAGATTATGATGATGGATTGCTGATTAACATCCAGCGGCAAATTAATATGCATACGAGATGAAGAGGCATCTTGAGATCTTTGTAAAAAAAGTGTTTGGGAAAGACACAGTTTAACCCCAGTCGACCAGATTTGAGAAAGAAGATCTACAGAGAGCGTAAACGACTGATGAATGGTCTTCTCGACTAAGAGAGATTGCAAAACTTGGTCAAAGGATGGCAGAAAGAAGGAGGGCAAAGTGTTTTTCTGCGTTTATTGCACTTGTGGTCGAAAATGAGACTAAATATCCCAAAATCATCATTACTGCAGCACAAAAATCTTTCCTCTTTGATTACCAGACAGATTGGCAACAACACCTTCTTCAGAAATATGGCAATGACATGGTGTTCTTGGATGCCATATACAAAACAACAAAATATGCTTTGCCTCTCTTCTTTCTGTGTTTTGACCAATTCTGGATATGCATTTGTTGGAACCATGATCATGAACTCAGAAGACTCTGCCTCAGTGTCCAAAGTACTCAGTAAACTTTCGGAGAAGAATCAAGGATTCCAGCCGAAGAGTTTTATGATTAATTCACCAGAAGTAAAAATGAATGACATCAAGGACAGTTTTCCAGGGAAAAACACTACAGAAAAAGATATTGTTAAAAAGTCTCTAGTTAAACTAAAATGAGAAATGGTGGAATTAGGAACAATATGAAAATAAACAATAGAAGTAATCAGTTTAATAACAATGTATACAACCATAGCGGAGGAAGACTCCGACCGTATGATTATTGATATCATTGCATTAGGTACCAACTATAACATGAAATCGAATAACTCGAGGGCTTAAAGTGACAATTCTATGGAACATTAATTTTCAGTCAAAAGTATATTTTCCGACCAAATTTTTACTTGTAATCCTGAAGTCGGTATTTTCTTAATAGATATTAATTATTGTTTCTTATAACATGGATTAATATTATACATAATTAGAAACCAGATCTAAGATTCTAATAGTGTGTATGATATTAATATTTTCTTGGAATATTTTAATATTCTGATATTAAATGTATTGATACTGAAGTGCTTACCTCTTGCATTAATATTAAATTGATTGATTGATTTTCGGTTGCTGAACGTCCATTCGCAATACCCTCCATACCAGTGGAGGAGCTCACGTCAACTGGAATGATCACTCCACCAGTTGAGGATCCAGTGGCAGTGGCATCACCCCCACCAAGGAATATCAAAAGGTCCTGGTGTAACAGATGACAAGGAAGATGGTGACGGTGACCACGGTGTAGAGCGCAATCGAGGGCCAGAGATCTTGATGATGCTGAGGTGGTTCTGACCTACCTTGGAGAAGTCACCTGCAGTATGAAGCTTGGGCTGTTATCAGCAGTTGCAGAGCTTCTGGTGGTAGTTGGGCGAGCAATGCAGTGAATTATAAAAACAGCATCAAAACTTTGGTTTTAAGTTGGAGAGGACTCATTTGATTAAGCCTCTGCTTCCTAGCTGAAAGCTGTTTTCATGAGGATTTGGTAACCAGGTCGGTGAAAAAAAATGTAGATATAGTAACGTAGGATTTGACATTTTGTATTTTCACCATATTGAAGAACGATAGGGTGTTTCCTTGGTTTAACGGTCATGGTTTTTCCTTTATGTTCCAAGCTGGAACTGGTGCTTTCATCATGGTTTTAATCCTTAGAAGTTGAAGAAGTTAAGTAGTATTATCGGACACTCACTACGGTCGGTTTACAGTTGGCATGCCTGCAATGCCATACAGGTACATTTTTTTGTTGTTGTTGGTACTCTAACTTATTTTGTCGTTGATAGTATACAAAAGTGAATGGGGTACGTCTTCACACTGCTCAGTACCGGTATTTTTGTCTGACTTTTTGTCCTGTGACTTTCTCTCCTTCATTCCTCAGTACCAACCGCGCTAGGGCGTAATAGTCAGTCAAGGTCGTATAAAATGGGTTATTGTTTCCATAGTTCCCACCCTATAATTGGGCCTTCAAAGGGAACGAGGGTGGCAGGATATCTAATAAAAATCTGAACTGAGGAGAACTGCAAAGAATACAACAAAAATATGATGAAAATCTTTCACTTTCTGATCTGTGAGGGAAAATTGATCGCTGATTATTGGAATTGAAATCGCATGTGCTTCGTTGAACTTTCCAATTATCAATCCCGTTATTTCATCGAACGACATCAGATTGATTATGATTTCAACAAAATAGCTCGTCACTACTGACAGACTTCTCTCCAATTTATATTTAAAGAGAACATTTGATACTTAGTCAATGTTAGGAACATAAACTACATATACCTTTTGTATATCTAGGTCCTACCATGCATTAAAACATTCCTAGATGCATCGGTAGATTTTGAGGTGTAAACAAGGCCATAAATTTCTATTTCTTTTGATGAATCTTAATTAAACAATGTTCTACTTATTGGTTTTGTTTTGATGTAAAAGGGGCGAAAGATACCAGAGAGACGTTCGAACTCATAAATCGAAAAGACACTGACAACGCCAAGGTCCAGCCTACAGTACCAGTAGAGTAGCTCAAGACAACTGGAAAGATTACTCCAGTGGCAGTGGCAGCACCCCCACCAAGGAATATTTAGTGGTCCTGGTGTACCTTGTAATGATTTCTTTTTATAATATTTGTATTTGCTTTTTTTTAAGAATATGAGCCCACTAAGGCAACCTATGTAGTGCATATGCGTAATTAAGACTAAACGCACGGCTTGAATTATCATGCACAGATATTTACTAACGACGACAAACTAATTTATTCGAGTACTAACAACGACAAAATAATTTACTCGACTTCTACGACATACTATGGTATTTAATTTCTACCGTTTAAACCGATCGTGCGTAGTACGTGGTAAATGATTTTCTCGCACATTCACTTGAAGTACTAGATTTACATTTAGAGGACACAATAATCGTGCCGATAAATATATGATAAAGAAACGTAACGAACGAATTGAAAAAAATGACATATTAAAACGATACGAAAAACATGAGACTATCGGTGCTCAAATATACACATATTGTGCTTTACATTACATTCAGCATGTGTCCCTGTACATATTTTCCTTCGACCCCCATGGGTGACTGGGGAATAGAAGTATGGTCACCATTGGTCTTCCTCCGACCGGCAGTAAAACCCGTGCTAAAGTGGGGCGTCCGTTTGGCTGTGCGGGATGTACAAATTTGCAGCCACGTCCGGTCAGAATGGGGACGTTAAATCCGATGCCTCGTGTAAAGAAAGTGCCACGCTCTTTGCACGTTAAGAACCCATGCAACAACTCTTTGAGGGGTCCGTAGGTGACCTGTTGCAAGGCTAAATTTCTGTCCCTATCGAATATACCCTCATTTCCCGTGGCAGTCTAAATTTCTCCGACCTTAATCCCTTAATCTATTACAGAACCTACCTATTGTATTTATTGTGAACTTGTTCTCGTCCTGAATATGCATGAAATATTTGCCACTGGACGTTAAGCAACCAACAATCAATCAATCAATCATATTTTCCTTCGCTTCAGTTGTAACATGAATCGTACAGCAATGCGGGAATGATTCTCTTTGCAAATAGCGGTAATTTAGTCTACAACATATCATCTTTCATATGTGCCTCAAGGATAGCGTCCCCTTAAGGGTGACTGGAGAGTCAAATTTTGAATGTTTGTGGATGTAACGACCTTCTTCGAAGCCATACACTCTTGCATCCATCACGGCTTGTATTTATTTACTAACAACGACAAAATAATTTATTTGAGTAATAACAACGCCAAAACTATTTTTGCCAGTACTAACAACGACTAGTTAAGTTATAGTTTATACCTGAGTGACCTGCAATGACATTTAAATTCGACCGTTTAAACCGATCGTGCATAGCGCATTGTCTTTGTTAATTGTTATTTTTACTGTTTAGTCTTTTTTTTTGGCAATATCCATTTGACGTGGCTCGGTACTTATACATCCCGTTATTTTGCTACCGGTAATTTTTGTATTCTTGCCTTTCGGTTTTGCTAATGTGCTTTGTCCTTATGCCTTTTTGTTTATCTTTGTTGACATATGTGCTTGTTTTTATAGTGATTTAAAACAATGTTGACTGCTATACCCCTATTTTTTGACATTTTTACCTATAATGTCAGCTTGTTTTATTCACACATCGTTGTCAATATATTGGAATTTTGTGCGACTGTCATACAAGTGAGAGGTTTAGCTAGCTATAAAACCAGGTTTAACCCACTATTTTCTACACAAGAAAATGTCTGTACCAAGTCAGGAATAGAACAGTTGTTATCCATTCGTTTGATGTGTTTGAGCTTGAAGGCTTTGGTTTTGCAATTTGCTTAGAGACTTTCCGTTTAGAATTTTCCTCGGAGTTCTGTTTTTTAGTTTAATGTTCACCTAAAAATGAATGTTTTTACACATCAAATGGTTTCCTGTGTAAAATTCTTTCTGCTATAGGGCTTTGATCATCACACTGATTTTGGTCCGGTTGCCATTTATAAATAAAAGGTAAACATTCTCTTAATCTGCGTGAACATAAATACATGAACAGACAGGCCAAATAAAAAATACATGAACAGACAAGGCCAAATAAAGTATGTGTGTTTACTGCATCTTGGTGAACCAACCATTTTTTTTTAATCTCCTAACTTATTAAAAATAGAAATATGGACACCCTTGGTCTTTGTCCTTTTTGGCTTTGCTGGATATATAAATATTATAGTCGGTTAAGTTTGGAGTCGAACCAACCTGCCACGTGCGTGGTCTAAACTCACTACCTCGGTGTTGACAGGCTAGTGATACTGTAGTTAGACTAATTAGACCACTCTGCCACCGAGGCCCCTCCGACATAGAGATGAAGCCATTTTCAAATTGGAAATCAATCAAATATATACCCGAGATGTTACAACTCCATCTTCTTCTTTATCAGACTCGGATTCAGTAGCAGACTCTGAAATTGACATTTGAAACAGATTTACAATTAGTTATTTAGTCTTTATTATTAAAATAAGTAGTCATTTTTAATAATTACTTTAACATATTGGTTTCTAGTATGCCATACATGTTGTATTTAAATCTATATCTCTAACCATTGTTGTCTTGCATGCGATAGTATGAAGACATAAGGATTACTATCTGGCGGTGGCGATGTAAACTATTTGTATAAAGCTTTATATTTCAAAAGGAAAATACCTGGATGCTACATATCTTGTTCGCAGATACCTTATGTTACGAAGTTTCCGAATTTCAGATACTTCCATTGTCATAGACCTCATTTACATCGTCCAACGACTGCTTAAAAACTAGTTTTTTATCATGAATTTCTTGCGTAATAATGAGTAAAAACTATATTTCGTGTATGGATTCCTTGCAACGTACCGCCTCCCCCCTCCCCTCCGAGTGACTGGGGAATAGAAATATGGTCACTACATGTCTACTTCCTACTGACTAAAACTCAAATTTTGCGTCCGTTTGGATATGCAGGATGTACAACTACGCAGCCACGTTCGGTCAGATTCGGGACGTTAAATCCGATGCCTCGTGTAGAGAGTGTGCAGGGCTCTATATGTTAAGAAGCCTTGTAAAATCACTCTTTGAGTGGTATGTAGGTGGATGTTGCAAGGCTTGATTTCAGTCCCTTTCAAATTTACACTCATTTTCATGTGGTAGTAGCCCCCAAGGGTGACTGGGAAATAGAAGTATGGTCACCATTGGTCTTCCTCCGACCGGCAGTAAAACCCTTGCTTAAGTGGGCGTCCGTTTGGCTGTGCGGGATGTACAAATTTGAAGCCAAGTCCGGTCAGAATGGGGACGTTAATCCGATGCCTCGTGTAAGGAGAGTGCCACGCTCTTTGCACGTTAAGAACCCTTGCAACAACTCTTTGAGAGGTCCGTAGGTGACCTGTTGCAAGGCTAAATTTCTGTCCCTATCCAATATACCCTCATTTCCCGTGGCAGTCTAAATTTCTCCGACCTTAATCCCGGACGCCCCTCTTACAGAACCTACTTATTGTATTTATTATTAATTTGTTCTCGTCCTGAATATGCATGAAATATTTGCCACTGGACGTTAAGCAACCAACAATCAATCAATCATGTGGTAGTCTAAACTTCCACGACCTTTTAATAGATAAATAGACACTTTAAAACATAAAAAAGGATCCACAAGGTAAGCTTTACTAACAAGTCAAATTTTGCCGTTAAGATTGTAGACTATCACTCTTTATAGGATTTATTTTTGAGCAAAACATTAAGAAGATAGAGAGAAACTGAGCATAGCTACATATTTAATATTCATGATAGGTTTCCACCCCCTAGCCCCCCTGATAAAAAGAAAAAAAAAGCCGGAAATATATCAAAAAGTTAAATAACAAAAAATATCGAACTCCGAGGAAAATTCAAAACGGAAAGTCCACAAACAAATGGCAAAATCAAAAGCTCAAACACATCAAACAAATGGATAACAACTGTCCTATTCCTGATTTTTTATATTGACAACGATGTGTGAACAAAACAAACAGACATAATAGGTGAAAATTTCAGAAATAGGGGTACAGCAGTCAACATTGTGTTATAATGTTAATCACTATAAAAACAAACAAATATGTCAACAAAGAAAAACAAAATGTCATATAGACAAAGCACACAGGCTAAAACGACAGACAGGAATTTATAAATTTACAATAGCACAATAAAACAATGATGGCATGTACAAAGCCACTTCAAATGGATGTTACCAAAACTAGACTTTAAAAGTAAAAGTAATAATTAACAAAGACAAAGAAAGGAAAACTATAACACGTTATTAAGATAAAATACATCGTCAGTACCTAGAATATATACGTCAAGACCATCGTGTATCAATTGAATTGTGACGCTGATACGGAATATTTATCAACAAGATATTGGTATCTTCCGATGAACTTTTTTTTTTTAGAAAAAGAACGAGACGTTCTTAAACATAACCCTGGTTCATCAACTTTCTGCTCAGACACTGGTGACGTTTTACAAAGTATCAGTAGCAGCTGCAAGCTCTTGAATATCGAATGAATTGGGAAATGTATATCCCATATGTTGGTATTTTGCTCCTAAGAATATCGATAAAATATTCTCCTTTACAAATATAACTTGATTCATGTTTTTGACACCTTCCACTCTGTTATCTTTAATTGTGTTCATTAAAATGTGTTTAAAATATGCTTTTTTCCAAATGACTTATGTTTTTATTGTGATTGGTATGGGTAGCTGATTTAATACCCAACACTTTACTTATATTATCAGTGCTATTTAATATCTACATATGCATATCATATATTGTAGGGGAATTAGGCAGTTTGCACGATTTCAGTCCAAATAGTACAAAACATAAACGAAACAAAAATAATTTTAAGTCGGATGATAAAAGTTATATGAAAATTTTCTTGTACTTGATTCTGATAATTGGCAGTCAATTTTAAAAGTGTAATTTTATTTCATTTTCACAATCATTAAATATTAAAAGTTATATATGGATTTAGAACATCTAATTAAAATTGCGCTAGTAATAATTTGATATAATACATAAAACGTAAACAATGACATTTGATAAGTTTCAGATACTTATCGAATAACCTCAACATTATTATATATTACCCTTCATCTTAGTTAAGCATGTTTTATTTAAATCTATATAACATAGTGAACTGCTAATTTAGCGAACCATCCATCAATGCTTTATTCCAGGAAACATCGTCAATGGCCTTAGTTAAACCGGATTTGCCATCACTGATTGAGCGAATATCTATAGTTTTCAGTGTTGTCTTGCTATGCGATAGAAAAGTGTGGTATGACAAGAAGGATCCTTCCCAGTGAAGGTACCTTCGCCCAACATATATGGGACGATCACCAGTATCTTTGTTTATAACCTTTTTTTTGTACTCAAAATTCGTAACGAAAACAGTCCCTAAATCAAAAGTTCTATCAATGCCGAGTATACAATATGAGTCTTGTCTTTTAAAACTTGAACAATCAAGCATGAGTGTTACGTTGAATAGTCTCAGAGTTCTACTTTGTTCTGAACTGTAAGATTTTAAATAATTTCTGCAAGGATATTTATTTATCATGTCGTGGATTTCGTTTGAAATAAGATTGACAATAACTAAATTTTCAACGTATTTTGCTAATTTAATAGCAAAGCATCTGGCATCAGATTATTTCTCTAATGGCCTTGTTTGAAAAACTTTCTAAATCCTGTTTTGTTTGTAGTAAATCTACATGATTGGGTAACTCTATCAAGATGTTGTGTACTAAATTACACATGTCATGGAGTGGTTCACATTGAAATACTTCGCCGCGATATAGCCTTTTTGTGCTGATGCGGCGTAAAGCAATCAACCAATCAATCGTACGAGTCAATATTTAAATCTTAGGATGATTTTGTAAGCTCGTTTATCATTAAAGCTTGGGGCGGCAAATTCAGTGAACAACTTCATTCAGACTTTTTTGAAATGATGGTTTGTCCATATTGGAGGTGTCGATACCCCTATACTCAAGTTCGTCCTTTTTTAAAGTTTTGAAATGGATTAATCAAATCAAATCAAATCAAACTTTTATTGCCATATAAACCAACTTATACGATTTGTGACAAAAACAACATTAACTTAATGACAAGAAAAAAGCATGTATAATCATATCAAACAAACTAATGAAAATATTTCAAAATTCAATTATGAGTCCCCTATCCGTAGTGCCAATGACTTTTTAATAAAGAAACCTATGCTTTCTACCTGTTTTTGTGTTGATGGACAAAGAATATTTATCATTTTTTCATTTTCATTGAGGCTATCAAAATATTCTATACTTTTAGCCTTTGTTAATTTTTCAATAAAAACTGGTCTAATGGAAGCGTTTTTCCTGCAATACAAAAGAAAATGTTTTTCATCCTCAATTGTATTGCAGGACTGACACAACCTGTTTTCCCTAGGGATTTTTAGGTGTCTCCCATTTTCTATTAATAAATTATGATCACTTAGTCTTAATTTAGTGATATTACGTCTTTTTTCAAATATATTAGAGTTCAGATATGTTTCTATTTTATTACTTTGTTTTAATGTTTCATATTAATGCTACCAGTTTCCATTTTCTTCGGGCATACTCAACTAATAACTGTTAGTCTTCTCTCTTTAATGCTCATTGGTTTTTGTACGAGTCTTCTCTCTTTAATGCTTATTGGTTTTTGTATGTAACAGCTTTCCTGATTAATATGGTTTTCAGAAGCTGTTCTTCTTTAATAACAGTAACTGTAGATCCCTCACCTTTTGTGACGAGCCTCTGACTGCTGCTGGTAATTCTATGAATATTAACCTCTGTATCCCATACTACTCTTAAGTGATTTGTAATTTCACCTTTTTGCCATCCAAATTAAACAGGATTTGACACGGTTGTAAAATTAATATGGATTTCCACCCAACAGTTTCTCTGCCAGAGAACTTGTAATGCATCTTGACTAGGCATTATGTCTTCTTCATAAATAATCCTGTCTTCAATTTTTTGCCTATTTCGTCCAGGAAGTCAATATATGTCTGAAAGGTATCTTTTTCTTCTGATAAATGGAGACTGAATAAGCGGTTTAGTTGGGGTAATGCAGACTTGTGTTTAGCCCAATGCAAACATCCAACTAATCTGTAAAAACTGAGCAATCCATAATCATTAGCATATGAAATAGAAATAGAAGTTTCTGTGGTAAATGTACAGTGTCTCCAGAAAACTTTAAAAAATATTTTTTTTTGTAAATCTAAGGAAGAATGATACATAGTCACAGTCACAGCCACTAGTGATAAATAAAACCGGCAAACATTTTAAAACTTGTGATGTTCCTTGCAGCAGCAGGTCATTTTAAATGTTTTGTGCAAGTGTGTTGACTGAAACACATTTCTTTTTTAATTTACTATCTTTAAATTGTATGATGACACTTTTATCTATAAAATGAGTAATTTCTTCAGAAAACAAAAGCAGTCCAAATAAAACAAACATCAATATTGTAAATTAGTACAAATGTACATGTTGTTGATCTAGCATTTAACCAGTCTGTGGTGTCTGCTTCCTCATGGTTTTATGGCAAAAATTCATTTTCATCGCAAACTCTCCCGCCTTGTCTCCATCAAATATCCCATCTGTAACAAAACAGAAAACCTATGTCGTTTTTCAAAGAATATGAGTTTTTGACTCAAATACAAATGTAGTTAACAATTGAACGCATGTTTTCTCGATTTCCTGAAAATTCCGTACGATTAGTTGGGATGGAAATTGAACCAAATGCAAACTATCAAAGTGTCTCTTCCCAAAAATCAATCCCAACCTTCGAAAAAAGGTCGAAAAAGAATATTCCCTTGAATTTGACAGTTGTAGGAAATTTATCCAACATTTCATGGCAGTAAAAAAAAATCTGTGTCGTAGACATATATCTTGGGTGTTTCAAAGCAACGTTATTTTTTTTATTTGGTGTTTCTTTAGAACATTTTGGAAACTTGAGGTAACATGTTTACTAAAGCTTGTACACAGGAAGAAAAAGGGTGAAAATTTGATTGGTTAACTTCCAGTGATGGTTATTTTCTTATATACAATAAAACATTATGTGAAATTTTTTCTATAGTACTGGACGGACGAGACTATAGTTCAATAAGCTGCTCTGACTCTGATATTATCTAAACGAGAAGGACGTATTGCGTGTGCAAACGCATGCCGAAGTGGAGAGGATTTTGATGGATAAGTAAGTTGTATCCACATGTTTCAAATAATTATTTTTGCATTTCTCGGGATTTTTTTTGGGTACACAATTGAGAGAATTCAGAGGAACTAACAACAGTTCAAACTTTTCAAGAGACATGTTGTTGTTCAAAATAGAACTAGATCGACTAGAAGGTCCGATTTACAATGCACGTAAAATATAGTAAATTTAAGAGGCCATAAAAGGTGAAATTATAACAAAATATGAAAATTGCAACAGAAAGACAACAACCCCATGAAAAATCTATTTTTATATAGCATACATTTCTTTGGCTTGTTTAAGGTATGCAATAATACCTTCAGGGTTGAATTTCCTCTGGGAAGTACTGGTACAAAATGTAGGACAAACTTTATATTTGTCCACTGCACTATAGTATAAATATGCTGACTGCATATACTTGCACAGCTAGTTATATAGTAATCAACAAATTTTTGATAAAGTACATTTAAAAACATTGGATGGACTCAATTTGAGGGCATATGTCAGATCTTTTAAGATGCACTGAATAGTCTGAAATTTCCTTTTTGGTTACTTCACTGGACACATGCAAGGTCTTACCAAATGTCTATTTAAAAAAGGCAGTGGCTATTTTTCTATAGAAATATGCTATTTTGCCGGCTTGAATTAAGATATTTCAATCAGTTCCGGCAAAATAGCCACTGCCTTTAAAAAATCCTTGGTATGTGAGGTCCAGATCTAGATTGTACATGTGCTGACCAAATACCAAGTGTAATTTTTTGAAGAAAAAAAATACTTTCAGAAATAATATCAACTAACGACAAGAAACTTTTTTCTTCCACAGTTATCATGCCAATAATACAGTTCAAACAGTCAGTATAGCTCAACCGAACCCCCAAATCTTGAAATGGAAAATGAAACTTTGCCTGTAGTGTCAATGCCTACTGCATCAACCTCAACACCTGGACCAGTTCATTCTCTGTTTCACATCCCATGTGACGTTTCAGACACATCTTCAGCTGGAGAGAACAAAATGTAATTTTGATGAAATTCTCACATATATACCTTTGTTATACGCTTGTGTCAACACATCATCCTCCTTTTAAAAGAGAAAACAAAAAATCTTAAGATACATGTAAGAAAATGATTTAGAGAAGATGTGGGTTGTATGCAAGTTATATAGCAAGCCAATAACAAACAAAACCAAATTACTAATAATGCAAAAACATAGAGTCGTTTCTTAAATGGATAGGTATTTATTCACTATCTCAAGGTCTTAGCTCCATAATTTGTCACTGGACAACAAATGATCAAATTTAGTTCCATTTCAAGCATTTGAACAGAATTTTTTGAAAACAAAAGGTAATCATTGTGTGTTATTTTTCAGAGAATCAGATATGTCTGGAATTGAAGAAATCTGTAGTGCAAAGAAAAAAAATCAATGGAAAAGTCTACTTCCTTCATCAATCCTTTTGAGTAAGTTATCTTGGGCCTATTGTTTGCCAGCAACTCGTATTTAATTAATTTTAAGAAATCTATAAAACACAGGTTTTAAGTAATTTTTGTTCTATTTTAAAATGTAAATGTTACATATACATACTTTCACTTCATGTACTGCTAAAATAAAAATATGGCAGTATGTTGTGTCGCAACTTGTAGTCAAGACTTATAATAGTTTGTTTCATTTGAAATATTAAATAAAAATATAAAAATGACATTGACTTTTTCCACCATACTTTTGCAATGATTTAATCGCTGGGAAAACCCATAAAAGCAAATGGTTAGTGCCTTACGATAATTGTCTCATTATTATTTTTTCCAGCCTTACAAATAATGAGGATGAAGCATGCATGATGGAAGAGGATTCATCTGGTGAAGATTTTGAGCCAAGTTAAAATTTCACACTGAGGTAAAAATATGGGAACCTTTTTTTAAAATCACAGGACAAATGTAATATTTTTTTATTATCATAAACATAAATATGATAAAAAAAAAAGGTTTTTACTGTTATAATTTTATATGATCCTAAACTAGTTATGTAAATGATATTGTTTTGAAAAATTATAAGATTATGTCTGTCTGACATGGCTCATTTGACTTTGACCTCATTTTCATAGATTATTTTGTATGTGATACTTGATTGATTGATTGTTGCTTAACGTCCAGTGGCAAATATTTCATGCATATTCAGGACGAGAAAAAATTAACAATAAATACAATAGGTAGGTTCTGTAATAGAGGCGACTGGGATTGGGGTCGGAGAAATTTAAGACTGCCACGGGAAATGAGGGTATATTGGATAGGGACAGAAATTTAGCCTTGCAACAGGTCACCTACGGACCCCTCAAAGAGTTGTTGCAAGGGTTCTTAACGTGCAAAGAGCGTGGCACTTTCTTTACACGAGGCATCGGATTTGACGTCCCCATTCTGACCGGACGTGGCTGCAAATTTGTACATCCCGCACAGCCAAACGGACGCCCCACTTTAGCAAGGGTTTTACTGCCGGTCGGAGGAAGACCAATGGTGACCATACTTCTATTCCCCAGTCACCCTTGGGGGGTATGTGATACTTGTAGTAAAACCTTCATGTTACAGACTTTCAGCTTACATTCAATCATGAAAAGTAAAGCATGCGAGACATTTCAGTGTGTGTACTCTTGTTTATAATTATGAACATTGCATTACAGACACAATAACGCAGACCATCTTCTGGAAGATAACATCTCATTTAGCAATACAGCAGAGAATATTCTGTCATCACTTCCATTTTGGTAAACCATTTAGATGTTAATTGATTGATTGTTGGTTGCTAAACGTCCAGTGGCAATTATTTCATGCATATTCAGGCATATTTCAGCCTTGCAACAGGTCACCTACGGACCCCTCAAAGAGTTGTTGCAAGGGTTCTTAACGTGCAAAGAGCGTGGCACTCTCTCTACACGAGGCATCGTATTTAACGTCCCCATTCTGACCGGACGTGGCTGCAAACTTGATACATCCCGCACTGCCAAACGGTCGCCCCACTTTTGGCAAGGGTTCTACTGCCGGTCGGAGGAAGACCAATGGTGACCATATTTCTATTCCCCAGTCACCCTTGGGGATCTTTAGATGTTAAAGTTATTTCTCTGAATGAATACTTATGTATATGTGAATATAAATAGTATATTTCAAAAGCAGCCTATTCCAGATAATTGAATTTCGTTCATAAGATTTTTGCAGAATGTAGAGAAACATCTGTCACACAGAAATATTCTGTCATTTATAAAAATTTGCAAGTTTTTATTTTTTTTTTATAACTTTATACTAGTGTAAAAGACTTTTTAATTGCTTATTCAGATATATCATGTACTATCTATAATATTGTTGGTCTGTGAAAGTGGTCATGTTGTCAATTGGTGGTGTTCACAGTCCCTTCTAAACAGAAGAATGCATGCCGTAGACCTAGTTTTTGCTTCTGCCATCCTGTTGTCCGGCAACAATTTTCAGAAAATAACAACACTGGCTAAATTTATGAAACTTCCCATTCTGAGCTCCTCAACCTTTCACAGAATTCAGAAGACTTACCTTGTCCAATCAATTGACAGATTTTGGATTCAGAAGCAGGATGATACTTTAAGAGAATTTGAGAACACCGATGTAATTGTTTTAGGTAAGTATGTCAAACTAAAAATCTTATGTAAAGTATTTAAAATAGATACTTGCAAGTAAAAAGAACCTAATAATGTTACATTTTTCACAGTTATATAAGAATAAACAGGAATTAAAATAAATTTGTTCTAAAAAGATATCTTGGTTTGCTCTAGTTTTCTCAGTATAAGTCATGTTCCATTTTTCTTTAATGCAGTCCAATATTTTAACTACCAGTGCAATATAAATCAGTGTACCTGAAAAATTAATTCTACACATTCCTCATTTGTTTTAGGTGATGACGTTTGGACAGTCCAGGTCGCTGTGCGCAGTACTGTTCGAACACGTTTATGGGATATACCACCAAGAAGATCTTGTGCATCACAACAATGGATAAGAGAAGTACTGACCGGAAAAGCACCAACTCAAAAATATTGTTAACCATTACTGGCACACTGCAGAAGTTGCTACCACCAGTGAAGAGTTCCTTGTAAGTTATCGTTGATTCATTTAAGGTATAACTTCTTGTCCACATTAGTAAAAGTAAGTTTGAAATAAGATATCATATTTGTTAATCAAGTTGAAAAAACACATTGCCTGTAAAATATTCAGAATAAATAAAGTATTCAATTGTTACAGGCATGCTATGTTTATAAATCATAGGATAGAAACCGATAGAAAGAAAGCTTTGATGACTACTATTGTTCAAGTGTAATAAATACTTGTCTCATTGCCTATTGAACTACAACTTTTTCATTTTAAATTAATCTTTTGATGACTATTTTTTATAATTTTTTTTAGGATGTTTGGTATGGTGTACTTCACCATGTTGTCAATGAACACCAGTGGTTTGTGCCATTTGCCAACTCTACATTTACCAACGGTTGCCAACATGGACCATTGGAAGATTGAACACAGTCAAAGGAGTATTTAAAGAAAGGGTCCCAACCACACAATGAGCTGAGTAAAATTGTAATGAACAAGCGCAACATTCCATACTACCTAAACTGTCGGTACGTAAACTATCTTATATATCATAACTTCCTCCACAAAAGAAAACAACCAAGCCACTGTCACCTAAATTTCATACTCCTTTGATGTAGGTCAAGTGATATATGTTTTATGGAAAGCTTATATATAGCTGGACGGATGCATTTTCTGTATTAGTTTCTATGACATTTTTTTGTTTTTACAGACTATTGATAATTTTATTTGTAAATGTTATTTCATAATGACAACTGAATGTCATATTGCCTTTTCTTGCATTTTAGGAGCACATCAGAGTTAGAAAACTTTCGGAATCTTATTCTGATGTATGCCTCCAAGAGACACTCTTACAGTCCACCAGTGTATCGAGCAAAGAACAGGTTGGCAGCTATAGACCATAATGCCCATGCAGAACGTGAAGTGATGAAGAACAGAGATGGTTCTTTAGGGTATGTATGATTTGTCCTCTATACAAAAAAAAAAGGATAGCAGAAATTGCCTAAATTATAGGACGGTACCAGAGATAACACCAGCCCCTCATAAAAAAAAACAAACAAAAGACAACTCATAGCCTGATTAGGTAAAGGCACTTAATGAGAGAAAGGGGTGCAAATTAACTTATTTTTTTAAAATTTAACACACACAGAAACCCTCCTCCTCCATTTTGCCTATCCCCACTTTTGAATTTAATGGCAGAACCATTAATCAGATAATAGTGACTATCATACCAAAAATATATGTTTGAAAATTTGCAAACAAAATCTGCAAACAACATTGCAACGTGGAAACTGATTGAAATATTAGTTTCAAAAAATCACTTGCATGACATTTTGACATTTCGCTCAAATTTGGCATATATTTGGGAACTGATGACCTGAAATATTTGAAGATGATCCACGGCGGATATCTACACATTTGGCACTTGTACCACCCTCACCAACATGAGACATTGTGGCTACCCAGATATCTAGATTTGAAAATCTAAATAAGACAATAGACAACTGGACTGCCGAGGGGCATTAAAGTTTTTTTTATCTTTAAATACTGTAAATTCAGAATTTATTTTGAGGGTTATTATTATTGCAAATTATGCGACTTGGTGAGTATTTGCAATAATAAGAACTCTCGTTCTGAAATCTGACACATATATGTGTATGCAGCTATTGCTGTACAAATAGCAATAATTATTCTCACATTTTGGTCATGTTGAAATCTCAATAATAAATGCAATTATTTCTGAATTAAAAATGTTCTAGAATTGTTTAAAGACACAATCATGTTTATATTTGTAGGTGGCAGTTAATTGCATATTTGGGACTGGTACTATCGAACAAGAAGAGACATTGTGGCGACTACTGGACTGCTGTGGGGCAGTAAAATATTATAACTTTGAAAAATCTTTTATCATTTTTTTTATATTTGATTAGACTTAGTGTCTATTAAAAAAATTTGAGCATATAACAAGATGTTGTATGATTGCCAATGATACAACTATCCACCAGAGTTCAAATGAAGTATAATTAATTCCAATTCTCTTTTATCACATATTTATATGTCTCATGTTGAATGTAAAAAAATAGTTATGAGGCAATGACATGAAAACAGCACATCACCTAAGGTAACAAACAAAAACAAAAACAGAAACTCAAGAATTCATATCACTTTAAATTCTGACAACACATGGGAATACCCACTACGAACATATTCCTGACAAAAGCAAAAATAAAAACTTGTTGGTTTTTTTCACATTTAATTATACCTCCCGCCTACAAAACCTTTATATTGTCCAAATGCATTGGGATATTCATCCCTGATCTGCCACACACAGCAGCTTGGAATCACTCGTCCATCTCCTGACCCTAGTCCGACATGTACCCAGACAATATATATATTGATATTTCAATCAGTTCCGGCAAAATAGCCACTGCCTTTAAAAAATCCTTGGTATGTGAGGTCCAGATCTAGATTGTACATGTGCTGACCAAATACCAAGTGTAATTTTTTGAAGAAAAAAAATACTTTCAGAAATAATATCAACTAACGACAAGAAACTTTTTTCTTCCACAGTTATCATGCCAATAATACAGTTCAAACAGTCAGTATAGCTCAACCGAACCCCCAAATCTTGAAATGGAAAATGAAACTTTGCCTGTAGTGTCAATGCCTACTGCATCAACCTCAACACCTGGACCAGTTCATTCTCTGTTTCACATCCCATGTGACGTTTCAGACACATCTTCAGCTGGAGAGAACAAAATGTAATTTTGATGAAATTCTCACATATATACCTTTGTTATACGCTTGTGTCAACACATCATCCTCCATTTAAAAGAGAAAACAAAAAATCTTAAGATACATGTAAGAAAATGATTTAGAGAAGATGTGGGTTGTATGCAAGTTATATAGCAAGCCAATAACAAACAAAACCAAATTACTAATAATGCAAAAACATAGAGTCGTTTCTTAAATGGATAGGTATTTATTCACTATCTCAAGGTCTTAGCTCCATAATTTGTCACTGGACAACAAATGATCAAATTTAGTTCCATTTCAAGCATTTGAACAGAATTTTTTGAAAACAAAAGGTAATCATTGTGTGTTATTTTTCAGAGAATCAGATATGTCTGGAATTGAAGAAATCTGTAGTGCAAAGAAAAAAAATCAATGGAAAAGTCTACTTCCTTCATCAATCCTTTTGAGTAAGTTATCTTGGGCCTATTGTTTGCCAGAAACTCGTATTTAATTAATTTTAAGAAATCTATAAAACACAGGTTTTAAGTAATTTTTGTTCTATTTTAAAATGTAAATGTTACATATACATACTTTCACTTCATGTACTGCTAAAATAAAAATATGGCAGTATGTTGTGTCGCAACTTGTAGTCAAGACTTATAATAGTTTGTTTCATTTGAAATATTAAATAAAAATATAAAAATGACATTGACTTTTTCCACCATACTTTTGCAATGATTTAATCGCTGGGAAAACCCATAAAAGCAAATGGTTAGTGCCTTACGATAATTGTCTCATTATTATTTTTTCCAGCCTTACAAATAATGAGGATGAAGCATGCATGATGGAAGAGGATTCATCTGGTGAAGATTTTGAGCCAAGTTAAAATTTCACACTGAGGTAAAAATATGGGAACCTTTTTTTAAAATCACAGGACAAATGTAATATTTTTTTATTATCATAAACATAAATATGATAAAAAAAAAGGTTTTTACTGTTATAATTTTATATGATCCTAAACTAGTTATGTAAATGATATTGTTTTGAAAAATTATAAGATTATGTCTGTCTGACATGGCTCATTTGACTTTGACCTCATTTTCATAGATTATTTTGTATGTGATACTTGATTGATTGATTGTTGCTTAACGTCCAGTGGCAAATATTTCATGCATATTCAGGACGAGAAAAAATTAACAATAAATACAATAGGTAGGTTCTGTAATAGAGGCGACTGGGATTGGGGTCGGAGAAATTTAAGACTGCCACGGGAAATGAGGGTATATTGGATAGGGACAGAAATTTAGCCTTGCAACAGGTCACCTACGGACCCCTCAAAGAGTTGTTGCAAGGGTTCTTAACGTGCAAAGAGCGTGGCACTTTCTTTACACGAGGCATCGGATTTGACGTCCCCATTCTGACCGGACGTGGCTGCAAATTTGTACATCCCGCACAGCCAAACGGACGCCCCACTTTAGCAAGGGTTTTACTGCCGGTCGGAGGAAGACCAATGGTGACCATACTTCTATTCCCCAGTCACCCTTGGGGGGTATGTGATACTTGTAGTAAAACCTTCATGTTACAGACTTTCAGCTTACATTCAATCATGAAAAGTAAAGCATGCGAGACATTTCAGTGTGTGTACTCTTGTTTATAATTATGAACATTGCATTACAGACACAATAACGCAGACCATCTTCTGGAAGATAACATCTCATTTAGCAATACAGCAGAGAATATTCTGTCATCACTTCCATTTTGGTAAACCATTTAGATGTTAATTGATTGATTGTTGGTTGCTAAACGTCCAGTGGCAATTATTTCATGCATATTCAGGCATATTTCAGCCTTGCAACAGGTCACCTACGGACCCCTCAAAGAGTTGTTGCAAGGGTTCTTAACGTGCAAAGAGCGTGGCACTCTCTCTACACGAGGCATCGTATTTAACGTCCCCATTCTGACCGGACGTGGCTGCAAACTTGATACATCCCGCACTGCCAAACGGTCGCCCCACTTTTGGCAAGGGTTCTACTGCCGGTCGGAGGAAGACCAATGGTGACCATATTTCTATTCCCCAGTCACCCTTGGGGATCTTTAGATGTTAAAGTTATTTCTCTGAATGAATACTAATGTATATGTGAATATAAATAGTATATTTCAAAAGCAGCCTATTCCAGATAATTGAATTTCGTTCATAAGATTTTTGCAGAATGTAGAGAAACATCTGTCACACAGAAATATTCTGTCATTTATAAAAATTTGCAAGTTTTTATTTTTTTTTTATAACTTTATACTAGTGTAAAAGACTTTTTAATTGCTTATTCAGATATATCATGTACTATCTATAATATTGTTGGTCTGTGAAAGTGGTCATGTTGTCAATTGGTGGTGTTCACAGTCCCTTCTAAACAGAAGAATGCATGCCGTAGACCTAGTTTTTGCTTCTGCCATCCTGTTGTCCGGCAACAATTTTCAGAAAATAACAACACTGGCTAAATTTATGAAACTTCCCATTCTGAGCTCCTCAACCTTTCACAGAATTCAGAAGACTTACCTTGTCCAATCAATTGACAGATTTTGGATTCAGAAGCAGGATGATACTTTAAGAGAATTTGAGAACACCGATGTAATTGTTTTAGGTAAGTATGTCAAACTAAAAATCTTATGTAAAGTATTTAAAATAGATACTTGCAAGTAAAAAGAACCTAATAATGTTACATTTTTCACAGTTATATAAGAATAAACAGGAATTAAAATAAATTTGTTCTAAAAAGATATCTTGGTTTGCTCTAGTTTTCTCAGTATAAGTCATGTTCCATTTTTCTTTAATGCAGTCCAATATTTTAACTACCAGTGCAATATAAATCAGTGTACCTGAACAATTAATTCTACACATTCCTCATTTGTTTTAGGTGATGACGTTTGGACAGTCCAGGTCGCTGTGCGCAGTACTGTTCGAACACGTTTATGGAATATACCACCAAGAAGATCTTGTGCATCACAACAATGGATAAGAGAAGTACTGACCGGAAAAGCACCAACTCAAAAATATTGTTAACCATTACTGGCACACTGCAGAAGTTGCTACCACCAGTGAAGAGTTCCTTGTAAGTTATCGTTGATTCATTTAAGGTATAACTTCTTGTCCACATTGGTAAAAGTAAGTTTGAAATAAGATATCATATTTGTTAATCAAGTTGAAAAAACACATTGCCTGTAAAATATTCAGAATAAATAAAGTATTCAATTGTTACAGGCATGCTATGTTTATAAATCATAGGATAGAAACCGATAGAAAGAAAGCTTTGATGACTACTATTGTTCAAGTGTAATAAATACTTGTCTCATTGCCTATTGAACTACAACTTTTTCATTTTAAATTAATCTTTTGATGACTATTTTTTATAATTTTTTTTAGGATGTTTGGTATGGTGTACTTCACCATGTTGTCAATGAACACCAGTGGTTTGTGCCATTTGCCAACTCTACATTTACCAACGGTTGCCAACATGGACCATTGGAAGATTGAACACAGTCAAAGGAGTATTTAAAGAAAGGGTCCCAACCACACAATGAGCTGAGTAAAATTGTAATGAACAAGCGCAACATTCCATACTACCTAAACTGTCGGTACGTAAACTATCTTATATATCATAACTTCCTCCACAAAAGAAAACAACCAAGCCACTGTCACCTAAATTTCATACTCCTTTGATGTAGGTCAAGTGATATATGTTTTATGGAAAGCTTATATATAGCTGGACGGATGCATTTTCTGTATTAGTTTCTATGACATTTTTTTGTTTTTACAGACTATTGATAATTTTATTTGTAAATGTTATTTCATAATGACAACTGAATGTCATATTGCCTTTTCTTGCATTTTAGGAGCACATCAGAGTTAGAAAACTTTCGGAATCTTATTCTGATGTATGCCTCCAAGAGACACTCTTACAGTCCACCAGTGTATCGAGCAAAGAACAGGTTGGCAGCTATAGACCATAATGCCCATGCAGAACGTGAAGTGATGAAGAACAGAGATGGTTCTTTAGGGTATGTATGATTTGTCCTCTATACAAAAAAAAAAGGATAGCAGAAATTGCCTAAATTATAGGACGGTACCAGAGATAACACCAGCCCCTCATAAAAAAAAACAAACAAAAGACAACTCATAGCCTGATTAGGTAAAGGCACTTAATGAGAGAAAGGGGTGCAAATTAACTTATTTTTTTAAAATTTAACACACACAGAAACCCTCCTCCTCCATTTTGCCTATCCCCACTTTTGAATTTAATGGCAGAACCATTAATCAGATAATAGTGACTATCATACCAAAAATATATGTTTGAAAATTTGCAAACAAAATCTGCAAACAACATTGCAACGTGGAAACTGATTGAAATATTAGTTTCAAAAAATCACTTGCATGACATTTTGACATTTCGCTCAAATTTGGCATATATTTGGGAACTGATGACCTGAAATATTTGAAGATGATCCACGGCGGATATCTGCACATTTGGCACTTGTACCACCCTCACCAACATGAGACATTGTGGCTACCCAGATATCTAGATTTGAAAATCTAAATAAGACAATAGACAACTGGACTGCCGAGGGGCATTAAAGTTTTTTTTATCTTTAAATACTGTAAATTCAGAATTTATTTTGAGGGTTATTATTATTGCAAATTATGCGACTTGGTGAGTATTTGCAATAATAAGAACTCTCGTTCTGAAATCTGACACATATATGTGTATGCAGCTATTGCTGTACAAATAGCAATAATTATTCTCACATTTTGGTCATGTTGAAATCTCAATAATAAATGCAATTATTTCTGAATTAAAAATGTTCTAGAATTGTTTAAAGACACAATCATGTTTATATTTGTAGGTGGCAGTTAATTGCATATTTGGGACTGGTACTATCGAACAAGAAGAGACATTGTGGCGACTACTGGACTGCTGTGGGGCAGTAAAATATTATAACTTTGAAAAATCTTTTATCATTTTTTTTATATTTGATTAGACTTAGTGTCTATTAAAAAAATTTGAGCATATAACAAGATGTTGTATGATTGCCAATGATACAACTATCCACCAGAGTTCAAATGAAGTATAATTAATTCCAATTCTCTTTTATCACATATTTATATGTCTCATGTTGAATGTAAAAAAATAGTTATGAGGCAATGACATGAAAACAGCACATCACCTAAGGTAACAAACAAAAACAAAAACAGAAACTCAAGAATTCATATCACTTTAAATTCTGACAACACATGGGAATACCCACTACGAACATATTCCTGACAAAAGCAAAAATAAAAACTTGTTGGTTTTTTTCACATTTAATTATACCTCCCGCCTACAAAACCTTTATATTGTCCAAATGCATTGGGATATTCATCCCTGATCTGCCACACACAGCAGCTTGGAATCACTCGTCCATCTCCTGACCCTAGTCCGACATGTACCCAGACAATATATATATTGATATTTCAATCAGTTCCGGCAAAATAGCCACTGCCTTTAAAAAATCCTTGGTATGTGAGGTCCAGATCTAGATTGTACATGTGCTGACCAAATACCAAGTGTAATTTTTTGAAGAAAAAAAATACTTTCAGAAATAATATCAACTAACGACAAGAAACTTTTTTCTTCCACAGTTATCATGCCAATAATACAGTTCAAACAGTCAGTATAGCTCAACCGAACCCCCAAATCTTGAAATGGAAAATGAAACTTTGCCTGTAGTGTCAATGCCTACTGCATCAACCTCAACACCTGGACCAGTTCATTCTCTGTTTCACATCCCATGTGACGTTTCAGACACATCTTCAGCTGGAGAGAACAAAATGTAATTTTGATGAAATTCTCACATATATACCTTTGTTATACGCTTGTGTCAACACATCATCCTCCATTTAAAAGAGAAAACAAAAAATCTTAAGATACATGTAAGAAAATGATTTAGAGAAGATGTGGGTTGTATGCAAGTTATATAGCAAGCCAATAACAAACAAAACCAAATTACTAATAATGCAAAAACATAGAGTCGTTTCTTAAATGGATAGGTATTTATTCACTATCTCAAGGTCTTAGCTCCATAATTTGTCACTGGACAACAAATGATCAAATTTAGTTCCATTTCAAGCATTTGAACAGAATTTTTTGAAAACAAAAGGTAATCATTGTGTGTTATTTTTCAGAGAATCAGATATGTCTGGAATTGAAGAAATCTGTAGTGCAAAGAAAAAAAATCAATGGAAAAGTCTACTTCCTTCATCAATCCTTTTGAGTAAGTTATCTTGGGCCTATTGTTTGCCAGAAACTCGTATTTAATTAATTTTAAGAAATCTATAAAACACAGGTTTTAAGTAATTTTTGTTCTATTTTAAAATGTAAATGTTACATATACATACTTTCACTTCATGTACTGCTAAAATAAAAATATGGCAGTATGTTGTGTCGCAACTTGTAGTCAAGACTTATAATAGTTTGTTTCATTTGAAATATTAAATAAAAATATAAAAATGACATTGACTTTTTCCACCATACTTTTGCAATGATTTAATCGCTGGGAAAACCCATAAAAGCAAATGGTTAGTGCCTTACGATAATTGTCTCATTATTATTTTTTTCCAGCCTTACAAATAATGAGGATGAAGCATGCATGATGGAAGAGGATTCATCTGGTGAAGATTTTGAGCCAAGTTAAAATTTCACACTGAGGTAAAAATATGGGAACCTTTTTTTAAAATCACAGGACAAATGTAATATTTTTTTATTATCATAAACATAAATATGATAAAAAAAAAAGGTTTTTACTGTTATAATTTTATATGATCCTAAACTAGTTATGTAAATGATATTGTTTTGAAAAATTATAAGATTATGTCTGTCTGACATGGCTCATTTGACTTTGACCTCATTTTCATAGATTATTTTGTATGTGATACTTGATTGATTGATTGTTGCTTAACGTCCAGTGGCAAATATTTCATGCATATTCAGGACGAGAAAAAATTAACAATAAATACAATAGGTAGGTTCTGTAATAGAGGCGACTGGGATTGGGGTCGGAGAAATTTAAGACTGCCACGGGAAATGAGGGTATATTGGATAGGGACAGAAATTTAGCCTTGCAACAGGTCACCTACGGACCCCTCAAAGAGTTGTTGCAAGGGTTCTTAACGTGCAAAGAGCGTGGCACTTTCTTTACACGAGGCATCGGATTTGACGTCCCCATTCTGACCGGACGTGGCTGCAAATTTGTACATCCCGCACAGCCAAACGGACGCCCCACTTTAGCAAGGGTTTTACTGCCGGTCGGAGGAAGACCAATGGTGACCATACTTCTATTCCCCAGTCACCCTTGGGGGGTATGTGATACTTGTAGTAAAACCTTCATGTTACAGACTTTCAGCTTACATTCAATCATGAAAAGTAAAGCATGCGAGACATTTCAGTGTGTGTACTCTTGTTTATAATTATGAACATTGCATTACAGACACAATAACGCAGACCATCTTCTGGAAGATAACATCTCATTTAGCAATACAGCAGAGAATATTCTGTCATCACTTCCATTTTGGTAAACCATTTAGATGTTAATTGATTGATTGTTGGTTGCTAAACGTCCAGTGGCAATTATTTCATGCATATTCAGGCATATTTCAGCCTTGCAACAGGTCACCTACGGACCCCTCAAAGAGTTGTTGCAAGGGTTCTTAACGTGCAAAGAGCGTGGCACTCTCTCTACACGAGGCATCGTATTTAACGTCCCCATTCTGACCGGACGTGGCTGCAAACTTGATACATCCCGCACTGCCAAACGGTCGCCCCACTTTTGGCAAGGGTTCTACTGCCGGTCGGAGGAAGACCAATGGTGACCATATTTCTATTCCCCAGTCACCCTTGGGGATCTTTAGATGTTAAAGTTATTTCTCTGAATGAATACTAATGTATATGTGAATATAAATAGTATATTTCAAAAGCAGCCTATTCCAGATAATTGAATTTCGTTCATAAGATTTTTGCAGAATGTAGAGAAACATCTGTCACACAGAAATATTCTGTCATTTATAAAAATTTGCAAGTTTTTATTTTTTTTTTATAACTTTATACTAGTGTAAAAGACTTTTTAATTGCTTATTCAGATATATCATGTACTATCTATAATATTGTTGGTCTGTGAAAGTGGTCATGTTGTCAATTGGTGGTGTTCACAGTCCCTTCTAAACAGAAGAATGCATGCCGTAGACCTAGTTTTTGCTTCTGCCATCCTGTTGTCCGGCAACAATTTTCAGAAAATAACAACACTGGCTAAATTTATGAAACTTCCCATTCTGAGCTCCTCAACCTTTCACAGAATTCAGAAGACTTACCTTGTCCAATCAATTGACAGATTTTGGATTCAGAAGCAGGATGATACTTTAAGAGAATTTGAGAACACCGATGTAATTGTTTTAGGTAAGTATGTCAAACTAAAAATCTTATGTAAAGTATTTAAAATAGATACTTGCAAGTAAAAAGAACCTAATAATGTTACATTTTTCACAGTTATATAAGAATAAACAGGAATTAAAATAAATTTGTTCTAAAAAGATATCTTGGTTTGCTCTAGTTTTCTCAGTATAAGTCATGTTCCATTTTTCTTTAATGCAGTCCAATATTTTAACTACCAGTGCAATATAAATCAGTGTACCTGAAAAATTAATTCTACACATTCCTCATTTGTTTTAGGTGATGACGTTTGGACAGTCCAGGTCGCTGTGCGCAGTACTGTTCGAACACGTTTATGGAATATACCACCAAGAAGATCTTGTGCATCACAACAATGGATAAGAGAAGTACTGACCGGAAAAGCACCAACTCAAAAATATTGTTAACCATTACTGGCACACTGCAGAAGTTGCTACCACCAGTGAAGAGTTCCTTGTAAGTTATCGTTGATTCATTTAAGGTATAACTTCTTGTCCACATTGGTAAAAGTAAGTTTGAAATAAGATATCATATTTGTTAATCAAGTTGAAAAAACACATTGCCTGTAAAATATTCAGAATAAATAAAGTATTCAATTGTTACAGGCATGCTATGTTTATAAATCATAGGATAGAAACCGATAGAAAGAAAGCTTTGATGACTACTATTGTTCAAGTGTAATAAATACTTGTCTCATTGCCTATTGAACTACAACTTTTTCATTTTAAATTAATCTTTTGATGACTATTTTTTATAATTTTTTTTAGGATGTTTGGTATGGTGTACTTCACCATGTTGTCAATGAACACCAGTGGTTTGTGCCATTTGCCAACTCTACATTTACCAACGGTTGCCAACATGGACCATTGGAAGATTGAACACAGTCAAAGGAGTATTTAAAGAAAGGGTCCCAACCACACAATGAGCTGAGTAAAATTGTAATGAACAAGCGCAACATTCCATACTACCTAAACTGTCGGTACGTAAACTATCTTATATATCATAACTTCCTCCACAAAAGAAAACAACCAAGCCACTGTCACCTAAATTTCATACTCCTTTGATGTAGGTCAAGTGATATATGTTTTATGGAAAGCTTATATATAGCTGGACGGATGCATTTTCTGTATTAGTTTCTATGACATTTTTTTTGTTTTTACAGACTATTGATAATTTTATTTGTAAATGTTATTTCATAATGACAACTGAATGTCATATTGCCTTTTCTTGCATTTTAGGAGCACATCAGAGTTAGAAAACTTTCGGAATCTTATTCTGATGTATGCCTCCAAGAGACACTCTTACAGTCCACCAGTGTATCGAGCAAAGAACAGGTTGGCAGCTATAGACCATAATGCCCATGCAGAACGTGAAGTGATGAAGAACAGAGATGGTTCTTTAGGGTATGTATGATTTGTCCTCTATACAAAAAAAAAGGATAGCAGAAATTGCCTAAATTATAGGACGGTACCAGAGATAACACCAGCCCCTCATAAAAAAAAACAAACAAAAGACAACTCATAGCCTGATTAGGTAAAGGCACTTAATGAGAGAAAGGGGTGCAAATTAACTTATTTTTTTAAAATTTAACACACACAGAAACCCTCCTCCTCCATTTTGCCTATCCCCACTTTTGAATTTAATGGCAGAACCATTAATCAGATAATAGTGACTATCATACCAAAAATATATGTTTGAAAATTTGCAAACAAAATCTGCAAACAACATTGCAACGTGGAAACTGATTGAAATATTAGTTTCAAAAAATCACTTGCATGACATTTTGACATTTCGCTCAAATTTGGCATATATTTGGGAACTGATGACCTGAAATATTTGAAGATGATCCACGGCGGATATCTGCACATTTGGCACTTGTACCACCCTCACCAACATGAGACATTGTGGCTACCCAGATATCTAGATTTGAAAATCTAAATAAGACAATAGACAACTGGACTGCCGAGGGGCATTAAAGTTTTTTTTATCTTTAAATACTGTAAATTCAGAATTTATTTTGAGGGTTATTATTATTGCAAATTATGCGACTTGGTGAGTATTTGCAATAATAAGAACTCTCGTTCTGAAATCTGACACATATATGTGTATGCAGCTATTGCTGTACAAATAGCAATAATTATTCTCACATTTTGGTCATGTTGAAATCTCAATAATAAATGCAATTATTTCTGAATTAAAAATGTTCTAGAATTGTTTAAAGACACAATCATGTTTATATTTGTAGGTGGCAGTTAATTGCATATTTGGGACTGGTACTATCGAACAAGAAGAGACATTGTGGCGACTACTGGACTGCTGTGGGGCAGTAAAATATTATAACTTTGAAAAATCTTTTATCATTTTTTTTATATTTGATTAGACTTAGTGTCTATTAAAAAAATTTGAGCATATAACAAGATGTTGTATGATTGCCAATGATACAACTATCCACCAGAGTTCAAATGAAGTATAATTAATTCCAATTCTCTTTTATCACATATTTATATGTCTCATGTTGAATGTAAAAAAATAGTTATGAGGCAATGACATGAAAACAGCACATCACCTAAGGTAACAAACAAAAACAAAAACAGAAACTCAAGAATTCATATCACTTTAAATTCTGACAACACATGGGAATACCCACTACGAACATATTCCTGACAAAAGCAAAAATAAAAACTTGTTGGTTTTTTTCACATTTAATTATACCTCCCGCCTACAAAACCTTTATATTGTCCAAATGCATTGGGATATTCATCCCTGATCTGCCACACACAGCAGCTTGGAATCACTCGTCCATCTCCTGACCCTAGTCCGACATGTACCCAGACAATATATTGCCTATACGCTGCCATAGCGATTAGACCTAGTAAATTCCTCATCCTGAGGCATGACAAGTAGCTCCTCCCTTAGCCTTCTTGCCACAGCAAGCACTGCCTCGTCCAAGACTATCAAGTAGAAGTCCTGAAAAAAGAAATATTTGTGCTAATTTTATTTCATATACACGTCATTCATTATATAAACAGTTAATAATGATTTTGTATACTGAAGAAAGGTCACCACAGTTACAAATTGTCAAATGATTGGTTATTCTCTGATTACAATGACAGAACAAAAGCCACTTTTTATTTGTGTGATGATTTTAAAACCACTTTCCCATAAACAGGATAGTACAGAAAGAGGTCTAACACCTCTATTTGTAATAGAAAATAAATATTTTCTTTATATAATTTTGAAACAATATATAAGGACTAGAAATCAAAAATGAACAAGAACATCAATTTTGCCACATATATCAGCTGCTGCAATAAAATAACTCGTCATGAATTGGGTACGTACTGGTATAATTTGAATTTTATGGCACTAATGATATCCATAAACAGTTGAATATGCCTCAACATTTCTATATGTTAAATATATATACATATCTGGGGTTTTGCTTTTTCTTTTGTGTTTATTTTTTCTCTATTCTTTATTTTGTCATTATATATCATTAAGAATTAATAATAATCATTGTAATAAATTATTTGTAATTATACTGCTCTCTTAGGGCGTCCTTGATTGACAATAAAAATATTGTATTGTATTGTATTGGTATCCGGGAGCAGTAGTTCTGTCTTGTCCTGCCACTACACCGTCTCTCTGTCCCAGTTAGCATCTCCCTACAGTAAGTGCAGGTACACCAGTCAGGAACTGAACTGTTGGGCGAAGGATGATGCCCACCTTGTTGGGTGTCGTCTTTGTCCACGACATCAAAGACAAACCCAAGGTGTTGTGTGGCTAGCCTATGGCAGTCACAAGTCCCCTCAAGTCTTCCTCTAACAAACGAGAAATTCTAACCCGAAAAAAAGGTTCCCGACTGCCCCATGTATGTAACCATTGTAACTCGAGTTCTCCATGTATGTAACCATTGTAACCCTAAATCCCCGAAACCATTGTAACCTGAATGACTTATGTAACCTCACAGCCATGAATAAGGGGGTTGCCATGATGGCATAAAAGGATTCTTGCATGTGTGTAACCAGTGCAACCAATGTAACCATTAGGTCAATGGAGGTTACAAATGTACAATTTCTGAATATGATGATTTGTGATAGTTTGTATGAGTGTAACCAATGTAACCATTATGTCAATGGGGGTTACAAAACAAGGTAACTGAATTATGGGTGCACATTTGTGCCTTATATGCAAAGACTAGGCCTCCCGACATTTTATCTGAAACACTGATAACAACCAATTCAGTTTTTCTTGTGCCAGTTTCTTCCGGAACTGCAACTACCTCAAACACTTCATGCCGTGTTAGCGTATTTTGATTAGCTATAGAGTCTGTTTAAAACCATCGGTTTGATTTTTTTGTCCTTTTAAAAATTTAATTCGAACAGACGACAATTGGGTCATTTTCAAAAAATGTGGATATTTCAGTTGTGAAATAACTATACAAAAAAATATTCAATTTTCAACTTTAATAAATGAAATTGAATAGTTTAACAACAATACAACCTGAAATAAAAATATGCAATCTTAAATGCTACTACAAACATATTTAAAAAAATAAAATAGAAACAAGTATGGGACAAATGTCAACTACATAACGGATTTAGTTTCGGTCCCTAAATTTTTTTTAATAATATTTACATTTTGCTTGATATATATTCCATAAAAACCATCCACTTTTTTCAAAACAGTTAAAATAATACTTTTTAGAAACATATTTTTAACATTATGAAGATTTTTAATGGAAGGGTCAGAATACTTGTGTAAATCAACTATAAAACTCAGTATAGATTGCACCAAAATAATATTTTTATAATTGAATTACCATAAAATTGAAATATATGACAATTGTAATATTGACAACTATCAACAATAGATTAAATCAAGTATTATAAGGCACAAACACCAACATTTGACAAGTGTTATGTAGTTGAAATATGTGTTATGTAGTTGACATCATCGTTATGTGGTTGACAAAAAAGCATTTCTTGCTGTTAATTGACTAGAAAATAAAAAAATTAACAATGAACCTTGAACTCCATCTCGAATCGAATCTCAGATTAACAAGAACAAAAATGACCTTTATTGAAAAGAATCAGATAGCAAACACATATAGCATATTTAGGACAATATTATCATGAGTAAAGTAAACTTGAAACTTCTGACAATGGAACTGACGACTGATAACAACATATATTCAAACAACAACAAAAGTTAATAAAAGAGTCTATCTTCAGAGGATCGAGTAATTAAACAAAGTCCTTTATACCCAGCTGTACCATGACTTCTCTCCAGTCTGAATCATTAACCTTGAAATGTGAATCATTCCCTTTCACAGCCTCGGGAGGTGGAATTGTTCTGAGAATGTCATCAATATCATACCAGTTCCTATCACGCATCTTTCGTGGCCACGAAAAACAGTTGTTATTTTTTTCCCAACTGTGTGCATGCATTCTACGAAAACCATCTGAGACTCCATGTCAACATTTTCAACCAGACCAGGATATGCTTGACCATAATACAATACAAGCACATGACTTCCAATACAGGCATCAATGGTTACTGTATTGTCTTCAATCCTGCTGCTACCTTTCTTTTGTTGCTTTTGAGATCTCGAAATCAACAGCTCTTTGTACGCATTTTTTATTCTAACATTTTCAAATGTGATAGGATCAGACGATTTCTTTGGCAAGACTGGTACGAAATGATTGGGCACCCAGTTATTGTTATTCATATCAAGCCTAGTTGTGGTCCACATAATTTGGGCTGGCATTGATGAACGTACCTCTCGTGGATATATATGTCTACAAAGATGTTTTCTGACTGACGGATTGCCTTTCTCAGGATAGATAGAATCAATCATCATCCCAATGACTGAAGAAAGACTATGGATCTGCCATATGCCCATATATGTTCTTTCTTTTGTTATTTTTAGAACTTCTTTAGAATAGATTTCCTTTATCACTGTCTCTGTGATGTGATTGCCATGCATGTATTCGTCTGAATACATGGTCTATCCTTTTATCAATGTGCCTGTTTTGAAATTGCTTCTATCATAGCCTTTCAAAAGATTATCTTCATTTAGATAGAACTCTGCATTCATCACCTGTTCTATGATAATTCGGGTTCTAATTTCTGATGGGTGTTTGTCATTACCAAATACAAACATACTGCCAGAGGCTGGCAAACAATCACCATCTGCTCTCACTGTCACGGGTACATCCCCCTTTGTTTCGTAATCTGTTGGGAGAAGTGCAACGGACAAAATATCTGTAGAATAATGTTCATTGTTTCTTGCAGACCCACTCACCTCTTCTATTTGCTCATGAATTTCAACACACTTCAGTTGCAGTTCATCAAATGTTTCACATGCTTGCAATAATTTCAGAAATCTCCTGTATTTGCCTTCTCTTCTTCTCCCTTCAGTCCTGTCCTCATCAACAGTATTATTTTCGATTCTTGTTTTCTTAGGTTCATCCTTGGGTTTCGTTTCATTTTCAGACGTTTCAATCTGCTTTGTTCGTTTAACGAATGTTTTTTCAGTACAAATCGGGGAAAAGGTGAATGGTTGCAGGTCATGGCCATCACAAACTTTTTCATAACATTCACAACTTACAGATCGATACCTGACACTACCCATCTTCTCTGTAAATAGCTGGTGTATCTTCATGGTTCCTGGTATTGTTTTCAGGTTGCAGGACCTCACTTTTGACTCAATGTCTAAAATGTCCTTCTCTTTGATGAGATAAACATTAACAGAACTGTTAGCTTCCCAAATCTGTTTACAGAGATCAGTTGCATTTACAATATCTACTCCATGTTTCACTTTTAGATCTGCCGACCTTTTGACGGATGCACCTATTCCATCTGGAATTCCTTTGCCATGGCCTGAAGCATGAAAATTCCATGATGCTTGCTTGAAGCCATGGTCAAATACTTCTGTGCTAAATAAATAAAAGTTCATCTTCTGCTTGTACTGGGAGGATGGCCCGTCACTGTAAAAATGCAGTGTATCTACCTCTGGATATTCAGATCTAATTTGCATCAATATTGGTTTCAAGTATGCCCAAACTGAGATGGGATCATGTTGTAATGAATCTGACACGCCACAGAATGACTTTAAAGAAGTCATTGTTCCTGTAACGAAATACCCAGTATGAAGAGAAATTTGTACCTGAGATGCACCAAAGTGTTTACTTTGAATTTCTCTTGCCAATTTTGCGATGTAGTTTTCAGCGAAATCAATGTGCAAAAAACATTCTGATGGTTTCAATGTCCCTTTAACATTTTTGTAATGGTTCATTTGGTTATCAATCATAAACGAATGTCTCCTATACTTGAGCCAAAGTTCATCATGGACTTTGTCAAGTAAGTCGCCTGCGGTTATCTCTTCTTCTTTTCTTTTAGTAATAGTTACATCTTTGATGTCTCCTTTTATCTCTCTTTTTTCTTTTTCTGTAACCCATTGAGTCCAAGTCACTAGTTTGTTTTGGTCAAACTCTTTGAGATCAATCTGTTTTTCCTTGCACATCTTACAGTTTCCAAACATACAATTCATACTGTCCGTTGAACATGCAACCTGTTCCACTAAAACAGAAATATCTTTTGTTGATATCACATCATTTCCGTAAAGCTCTTTAGCCATATATGATAAGTTCTCACATGTTTTACATAAACATGTTTCTCGTTCCTTTTCTGTAGGACATTTAACCCAGAATGGTTTCAGTCTCCAGAATGTAGTAAAACTGATACTTTTACATGTTTCATATCTCTCTCCTTTGAATTTCCTGTACAAATGTTGAAGGGTATCAAGCATGAATCTTTTTTGGCGTTTCTCTTTGTTTTTAGTAACTGTTTGTCTCATTCCTGTCGACATTCGTGAATTGTCGTCACGCTCAAAAAACTCTTTGACTGCTTTCTTCATGTTCACAGTCTTTGAACCTTTCTTTTGTCTTCTATCTTTTCCACCTCGTACTCCAATTGTACGTCTAGCTTCAGAAACAAATTTGTATTTTCTTATAACTCTTCCCACAATTGCTTCAGATAGGTGTCTTTTAGCTGAATTTAATTTGTACTTCTCGCTTAGCTGCTTGAGGAGTGCATGGTGAAAGTTTAAAGCTTTTCTCACTTTACAGTGTTTGGCATCATAATTTGAAAAGTTTCTGAGCAGTTTTTTTGTCTTTGATCTTGGAGAATCTACATTTCTTCTCTCTGTTTCCATTCTATGTACACGTAATCTGTACAATTCAGCTTTCCTTTTTGTGATTTCCAACTTTTTCTCTAATATAGCTTTATCTCTATAGCATTTTGCTTGATCTCTGTTTCTTTTTTTCTTACTTTGGATTTTTTGACGGGAACATGTGGGTGGTTGTGGAATTACCATTTCTATATGAGCTGGTGATGCTGGTGGAGTTAAGTCGTTTTCAAGGTCTTTTTTTCGTTGTCTTTCTTTATTCTTTGATAACCTCCATCGCCTTCTTTTACTTCTTTTTGATCTTTCAGACATCTCGTTTATAGATTTAACCATACCAATTTCTTTGTAGTCATGATACCGCTTTCTTTCCTTTGCCCTGAAGGCCTCTAATCTGTCTGGGTCTCCTTTTAATTTGTCCCTAAAACGTTGTTGTCTTTCTTTCACTGTTAGACCCATTTTACCTTTCGTAGCTAGTTTGTATTACAGCTGAAATGATAAAAAATTAAAATTAAAGATTTTTTGCAGCAAAGTGAAACCATGTTTTATATATACCGTATATATATCGGGGTTTTTTCGCGTCTGGTTTATTTCGCGATTTAATGGCAAAATGGGCATGTTAAATTTTTGCTGTGTATTATTTTCGCTGATTGGTAAAACACACGCAAAAATTTAACACGCAGTTATCCTAAATTCAAGTAGCGAGGATTCTGAAATAACGCATACATAAACTTTATTACTGATTGACAGAAAATCAATAAACAATCATTATATTTACAAACTGATGTCTACATCAATCACACAGACGATTGGTGTTCACTGTTACAGTTATTTAAAGGTATATTCCACAGCATTATAAAATCACGGTATATAAAAGCCACCAAGCAACCAATTCTGATCAATTCTAGTGGTACAGGGCTACCGGATACAAAATACGATAAAATGTTACCTGTTACAGTTATTTAAAGGTATATTTCACGGCATTATAAAATCACGGTATATAAAAGCCACCAAGCAACCAATTCTAGTGGTACAGGGCTACCGGATACAAAATACGATAAAATGTACCTTTGGAAACACCACAACAAGTTTTAAAACAATTATTCTGTTTAAGAAAGCAAATAGATAAACAAGTTCAAATTATGGATGCTAAATCATAGTATAAGGTTCGATGATTAGCCCGACAAGGTGACCTCAAGTCAATTTAATTCAGCATTGTCAACTACATAACGCTTTCTGTCAACTACATAACGATTCGATGCGTTATGTAGTTGACCGTTATGTAGTTGACCTATTTGTGGTTTTCGGATGTTTTTCTTGCCCCTAATACTACCAGATAAATGGTTTTTATTGAATTAGAGTCAGTATTATAGACTTTCAATGATTTATGTAAAAAAAAATATTTATGCAAAAAATTAATCAATGTTTTTGCCGTTACAAAGTTGACATAGAATTAAATTACGGAGTAATTTGTACTCACCAAAACTAATCTACATTGAAATGAATTCATGATGTCATCCTGTAACTTTAAGCACGTCATCAGAGGATGAAGAGTTAGTAGAGAGCACTTCCTTAGTTACAAGGGATATAATCAGTTGTTTATTGGCAACACTATTTCATTTGTGTTATGTAGTTGACATTTTTTAAAGTACGAAATGAAAAGTAAAAAAAAATGCTAATAAAATCTAATAATTCCCTGTATTTGTGTATACATACCTGCAGTGATACCTATATATTCATAATAACCAAAAAAAATTAATAATTTCCGCTTGGTATTAAAACCAGCATGTAAAAAAGACTAGTTTTTTAATTTCGTACAAGCAATTTGGGGTTTTTTGGACCCTTTGAAACCCACTGGAAGCAATTTATCTAGCTAAATTTCATATTGAATTTGCTGGAACTTGTTACACACACCAAAAACTAAATTGTGTATCTAAAAATTGGATAAAAATATTTACACTTTTTTAGAAATATTGATTGTACAAGAAAATCCACATTTTTTGAAAAAGGCCCAATTACACTATCTAGCAACGACAATACTATTTACTTGAGGACTAGCAACGACAAAATTATTTACTTGTGAACTAACAACGTCAAAATAATTAATTTGAGCACTAATAACGACAAAATAATTTACCTGCGTGACATTGCAGGGGTCTTACTGCTAATTTGGCCATTGCCAGAAACCTTCATCTCTTAATATAGGCATGTTCAAATGCAAATTTCCGGCCGGCAACAGAGAACACAAAAAAAAAAAAAACGCCAAACCAACTACTGAAGCATTGAAATAATTTTACTTTGCTCTTCAAATCGACACAAGAAGGTACAAATATGTTTGTAAAACATTACAACAATCAGTGTTATGCTGCGAAAATATAAGCCATGCTCTACCGCACAGGGAAATGAATTAAGTTTGTTGTTGTTAGGACTTAAGTAAATTATTTGGACGTGGCTTGTTTTGAAGATTTTTCAAGGTTGCTAGCAGACTGTTGTAATAATCTTGTCATTTTTAGTAGATTGGAGTTAATGCTAGATATGGCACAAAATTGCACCTGAATATAGGTTTCTTGTTTACAGACATCTGAAGCAATGCTTACATTGGATACACTGGCTACTTAAAAGTACTGTTAATTACATACATTATATACTTGCTCCCCTAATAATCATATCACTAGAAAGGCAGAAAAGGACAACTTGCTGTACTACTAATGACAACATTATTTTAAATGTATATGCGTGTTAGAGATGTTGTTAAATCAACAATTAAACTTCAATAAGTGGGCCATGTTTTTACCAATTTGTTGAGGAAAAATGTTATGGTCAGCCAGATGACAATAACAAAAAAATATTCTGAATTTCGATTTTCCACATACCTTATAGTGTTAAATTTTGATAAAAACAATTTGCCTGAAAGCGTCGACAAACGAAAACAAAAGTTATGCGCTAGCACGAAAAAAGAATCCCGACTAGGACGATAGACACACCCCTTTTTGAAGTTCAATGGTTGATCCCTAATTTAGTACATGTTGGTCAACACAATAATGTTAATAGTAGCTTATAGTAGCTTATACAATGACAAATATATTATCGAATAATAACCTTAAAACGTAACACCCGGACTGTATAAATTATACATAAGTCTTATAGATATTTGAAAAAAAAAATAAATATTTAACGAAATAGTTAAAATTACTTCTGTGAATGAAATTTATAAATAATTTTAAGAGCTGACGAGTAATTTAGCTCATAGATAAGGTTTTGTTTTCGGAATAGCCGACTACACGACATGCTGTTTTCTCATTGTTGAAGGACGTGTGGTTGCCTATAATTGCTTATACCCACTACATTTGTACTTTGATGGATAGTTGTCTCATAAGTTATCGTACCACATCTCCTTATTGTGTTTATATTAATTAGAGTTAAATAATAAAAAAACATCAATGCTCTGAAATGAAAGTGAAAGGAACGTACCTGGACAGTTATCACAATGGTTTCCACATTCAACATCATTTAGACCATAACACTACAGCATGGCCAAACATGGAAGAAGTTGACTTCGGACCCTTCGTATTAGCACAATCTTTTAAAATTTCTTCATCTTCATCAACTAAATAGTTATATTGTTTCCGTTTTCCTTCTATACATACTGTCTGATACACCAAAAACTTTCACCTTTCTACCGGATAAAAAACAGTTGTCCAACTTGATCGAAATGATGAAGCAAGCTAATACTTCGAGCAAAATCAATTGTACATTCTTTAAAACCTGTCCTTGATTATAATAACTAAATTCTTCGCGTGATTTTGACATTACTCCATTGATTTCTATCCACATTTTGAAAAGAGGACCCATCATTAGATCTACTTTCTTTTGAATTAATTTCAAACTGTTATCAGACAGTTTTATGAATCGCCAAGCCTTGTGATTTCCTAACAAGTCTTCAACTCGTCGATAGAAGGAGGCGAGAGTAAGGCGGTTGAACGGACGGATGAATCACCAAGAACCTTTTCCTTCAAGCAACTTTCACTTACGAGAGTACTAAAATACTTCCGCACATACATCGCCATACTGCCAATCATAACTTATTCGGACTCCTTGTCCAAAGGATCGAATCTCTCCAAGTCCGATTCGTGATCAGATAATCGTGATTTGGCATAATCGCTTCTGTGACTTTTCGGTTTTATAATTTCTTCAGCTTCTGTGCCCGAAATAGTCTTATTAGGGGCTATGCTCCTCGTATGGGTCGACATCTGAGGATTCTCTATAATCGTACTTGCTTGTACAAGTCGTTTTTGGAATTTTACATTCTCTTAGTTTGAAATACTAGTAGTAAAACAAATAACATTATTATTTTATGAACAGGCATGTTTGATTAATTAACCCTGACACGTGTTTAACTGTATATGTATAATATACATATATTTTAATCCAGATTAATTGGTTTCATTTTCATGGCACATACAGTTCGAGAGAGATATTGTCAGCTTTTGGTTTCCAAAAACAGGCACTGCACAAGTCCTTTTAACAAATGTAATTTTTTCAAGGCGCTTTAAAGGTCGGTTGGAGCAATTTTGCGGAATATTTTCAGACATTTCATTTCAATCAATCCATGCTTTTGAGTTTCTGATTGATCTGTTACAAGACCATTTGGACTGCATCCTAATTCAGGTCACATTTTACAAACCCAGAATCCAGTTTTTGTAAACTTTAAGCCCCCAAGGGTGACTGGGGAATAGAAGTATGGTCACCATTGGTCTTCCTCCGACCGGCAGTAAAACCCGTGCTAAAGTGGGGCGTCCGTTTGGCTGTGCGGGATGTACAAATTTGCAGCCACGTCCGGTCAGAATGGGGACGTTAAATCCGATGCCTCGTGTAAAGAAAGTGCCACGTTCTTTGCACGTTAAGAACCCTTGCAACAACTCTTTGAGGGGTCCGTAGGTGACCTGTTGCAAGGCTAAATTTCTGTCCCTATCCAATATACCCTCATTTCCCGTGGCAGTCTAAATTTCTCCGACCTTAATCCCTTAATCTATTACAGAACCTACCTATTGTATTTATTGTGAACTTGTTCTCGTCCTGAATATGCATGAAATATTTGCCACTGGACGTTAAGCAACCAACAATCAATCAATAAAGTGGGGCGTCCGTTTGGCTGTGCGGGATGTATAAGTTCGCAGTCACGTCCGGTCAGAATGGGGAAGTTAAATCCGATGTCTCGTGTAAACAGAGAGCCACGCTCTTTGCACGTTAAGAACCCTTGCAACAACTCTTTGAGGGGTCCGTAGGTGACCTGTTGCAAGGCTAAATTTCTGTCCCTATCCAATATACCCTCATTTCCCGTGGCAGTCTAAATTTCTCCGACCTCAATCCCAGACGCCTCTATTACATAACCTACCTTTTGTATTCATTGTTAATTTGTTCTCGTCCTGAATATGCATGAAATATTTGCCACTGGACGTTAAGCAACCAATAATCAATCAATGTAAACTTTAAAGTCAATAACCCTTGTTGTCATAACTTAATAAAAGTCATCTCTTCATTTTCAACTACATGCAGCATATTAACATATTTGAAGAAATATTCCAAACGGTACTGCTGACGTAAGCCTGAAATTTTCTCAAGACTTGCATCTGTTGGGGGTGATTTCAGCAAGTTTTCTTATGTATTTGCTTTTGTAGCTGAGGAGGCAGTTATTCTGAAACAACGGGATGCTTTCCACTGGATTGATTCAGATTGCGATTCTGTGTTAAGAATCGTGAAAAAAACATCCTTTTTTCAGATGTGCAACATTCTTGCTTTGTGTTGATAAAAAATCCCACACCTGAGACGTAAACTCTATGTTGTTTGCCACATTGAAGTTTTTCCTGTACTTGCACTGCATACTTTACATTGTTTGAAAAAACTGTTGATGTTATCATCATTGGCTTTTCTTTAATTTGTAGGTGTAGGGTCAATACTCTGTAAGCTTTAAATGTTTTGGTTTATATTTAAGATGTACACACTGAAGCATCTGTAATTAGGTCTTTCCACTTTTCTGTGGAAAGACCTATTGTATTTGTTCTGATTATTATTATTATTATTTTTTTTTTTTTTTTTTTATTTTCTTCCCCCAAATTTTGTTCTTGCGATAAATGTTTGTTTCGCAATATGTCCCTTAGATATTTCTCATATTGTATCGTATAGTTGATGCGCTTTTAAATTTTACCCTGCTAAGCCGAACCATTTTCTTTGCAAGAGTTATCTCCTTATTCACTGTTTATCATCTGTGTGCATCTCCTTCGTAACAAAAAAAGATATCGACAAAATTCTTTTTCTAAATTGTTTGTTACATCCTCAGGAATTTTTGCCTAATTTGGATCGAAGTGATCCAGTGAAATCTTAAAGGAAATTTCTGCCTTTACCAAATTAATTTGTCGTTATGTGTTTGTAACACGTAAAACCTAAGCCGTATAAAAAAAATTTGACCAAAATGTTAGTTGCGACATGATATAACTGGAAAGTTTTTGTCAAAATGGTACGCGTCATTGTTTTAGGGGTTCCATGTCATTGAAATAGTAAAATGAACAAAATGAACTACTTATAGCCTCAAACTTTGCAGCTATCATGATGTATACATGCATCTTATCTTAATTTATCAACCAAGGTCCTTACCCCCCCAAGGGTGACTGGGGAATAGAAGTATGGTCACCATTAGTCTTCCTCCGACCGGCGGTAAAACCCACGCTAAAGTGGGGCGTCCGTTTGGCTGTGCGGGATGTACAAATTTGCAGCCACGTCCGGTCAGAATGGGGACGTTAAATCCGATGCCTCGTGTAAAGAGAGTGCCACGCTCTTTGCACGTTAAGAACCCTTCCAACAACTCTTTGAGGGGTCCGTAGGTGACCTGTTGCAAGGCTAAATTTCTGTCCCTATCCAATATACCCTCATTTCCCGTGGCAGTCTAAATTTCTCCGACCCCCAGACGCCTCTATTACAGAACCTACCTATTGTATTTATTGTTAATTTGTTTTCGTCCTGAATATGCATGAAATATTTGCCTCTGGACGTTAAGCAACCATCAATCAATCAACCAAGGTCCACCATCCTCCACTTCCCCCTCCCCCCATTCCCCAAGGGTGACTGGGGAATAGAAGTATGGTCACCATTGGTCTTCCTCCGACCGGCGGTAAAACCCTCGTCAAAGTGGGGCGTCCGTTTGGCTGTGCGGGATGTACAAATTTGCAGCCACGTCCGGTCAGAATGGGGACGTTAAATCCGATGCCTCGTGTAAAGAGAGTGCCACGCTCTTTGCACGTTAAGAACCCTTGCAACAACTCTTTGAGGGGTCCGTAGGTGACCTGTTGCAAGGCTAAATTTCTGTCCCTATCCAATATACCCTCATTTCCCGTGGCAGTCTAAATTTCTCCGACCTTAATCCCTTAATCTATTACAGAACCTACCTATTGTATTTATTGTTAACTTGTTCTCGTCCTGAATATGCATGAAATATTTGCCACTGGACGTTAAGCAACCAACAATCAATCAATCAATCCCCCTCCCCCCCTTTTTTTTTCTTCTACTTTGAGGAATCCCATTTCGCCTTGAAGTGCAGTCCTGTACATTTTACTGTAAAAAATGCAATCCCTCTGATGTACAAACGTCTTAAATAGAAATTCATTCCTGCAAAAATCGGCTCCAATTCATGTTCCCGTTAGACGCGGTCCGCTTGATTGAGAAATAAAATTCAATGACGTAGAAAAATCGTAAATATTGCTGAAATCCTACAATCAAATTTTTTAATCATGCATTAAAATACAAATCTGTGCTCCCGTAAACATGTGTACGTAAGATGCATGCATTATCCGTCATCAATGACCTGTAAATAATAAAACCAATAGTGATCGTGTTTGTCATATCAATACATATGTGCTCTGTTCAACGGTCTCCCCTGAAATGAAATTAATATTAATAATAATAACTCCAGACATATATAATTCGAGGGTCACGTGACTTCACAACACCATCTCGCGCGCGGACCTAAATTTAGAATAAAACATTCCTTATTCAAATAAGGAAAATAAAACTTCCAAGATAAAATTGACTCCGTTTTCCTACAAATTCAATCAAAATGCATACACAACAAATAGATGAAAAATGGAAGTCCGAGGAAACATAGAAACTAGAGAAAATTTATAAACGAATGATGCTAGGATCAATTTTTATGAGGACATCTCAGGCGTCCGTTTGGCTGTGCGGGATGTATAAGTACGCAGTCACGTTCGGTCAGAATATAGGCGTTACTTAAGTTAGCTGCGTCGCACAGAGAAAGTGCCATGCAATCAATCTATCAATCAATAAATCAATCGACCAACCAACCAAGCAAAAAAAAAATTAATCATGTTTCGGAGGGGAAAGACCGTTTAACAATTGATTTAGATTTTTTACTGTTTTTTTTTTGTTAGTGTATGTGTTTTTCGTCCCATTCCCTACTCACATTGTTTACTAGTACATGCTAGTTGGTTATGTCCAAACTCCTTGCAGTGTTTATCGACTGTGAGTAAGACTGCTGCCTCATGATTGCAACGTCCGAGATTCCTTATTGGTCAATATTGGAACAGTATTATATAAACTACAGATTTAACAACATTTATTTTACTTTTCAAGTCAAAAATAGGACAAAAACTTCAATAATAATCATCCGCATTTAATAAAGTCCATAAAAGACCAATCATCTCCATGAAGAGGAAAACATATTCGTCGGTCACAAAAGATCAAGCATATCCGAGGATCAGGTCGACGTTTGGTTCATGCTAACAGAGAGGATGATTTATTCAACTTTTAATAAGATATGGACTAATGTGATAGCAATATCGTATTACTATCCATTAAAGGGGCACTAGCTACGAGATATATAAAAAAAATCTAAAGTATGATTTTTTTGTTCAATCATTAATGAAAGTGAAATAGTGAAATAATAATTCGCTTTTAGCAACCAGTATGGTTCAATTTTGTCCAATTAAGCTAGGTAACATTGATGATGAATTATTAACTTGCAAGTGATTAAAACGACCTCATTTAATATGTATACATGTGAACTTCAGTTTAACTCCTTACCTTTAGATGGATAGCGCATATATTGTGCGATCCCCAAGGGTGACTGGGGAATAGAAGTATGGTCACCATTGGTCTTCCTCCGACCGGCGGTAAAACCCTCGTCAAAGTGGGGCGTGCGGGATGTACAAATTTGCAGCCACGTCCGGTCAGAATGGGGACGTTAAATCCGATGCCTCGTGTAAAGAGAGTGCCACGCTCTTTGCACGTTAAGAACCCTTGCAACAACTCTTTGAGGGGTCCGTAGGTGACCTGTTGCAAGGCTAAATTTCTGTCCCTATCCAATATACCCTCATTTCCCGTGGCAGTCTAAATTTCTCCGACCTTAATCCCTTAATCTATTACAGAACCTACCTATTGTATTTATTGTTAACTTGTTCTCGTCCTGAATATGCATGAAATATTTGCCACTGGACGTTAAGCAACCAACAATCAATCAATCAATCCCCCTCCCCCCCTTTTTTTTTCTTCTACTTTGAGGAATCCCATTTCGCCTTGAAGTGCAGTCCTGTACATTTTACTGTAAAAAATGCAATCCCTCTGATGTACAAACGTCTTAAATAGAAATTCATTCCTGCAAAAATCGGCTCCAATTCATGTTCCCGTTAGACGCGGTCCGCTTGATTGAGAAATAAAATTCAATGACGTAGAAAAATCGTAAATATTGCTGAAATCCTACAATCAAATTTTTTAATCATGCATTAAAATACAAATCTGTGCTCCCGTAAACATGTGTACGTAAGATGCATGCATTATCCGTCATCAATGACCTGTAAATAATAAAACCAATAGTGATCGTGTTTGTCATATCAATACATATGTGCTCTGTTCAACGGTCTCCCCTGAAATGAAATTAATATTAATAATAATAACTCCAGACATATATAATTCGAGGGTCACGTGACTTCACAACACCATCTCGCGCGCGGACCTAAATTTAGAATAAAACATTCCTTATTCAAATAAGGAAAATAAAACTTCCAAGATAAAATTGACTCCGTTTTCCTACAAATTCAATCAAAATGCATACACAACAAATAGATGAAAAATGGAAGTCCGAGGTAACATAGAAACTAGAGAAAATTTATAAACGAATGATGCTAGGATCAATTTTTATGAGGACATCTCAGGCGTCCGTTTGGCTGTGCGGGATGTATAAGTACGCAGTCACGTTCGGTCAGAATATAGGCGTTACTTAAGTTAGCTGCGTCGCACAGAGAAAGTGCCATGCAATCAATCAATCAATCAATAAATCAATCGACCAACCAACCAAGCAAAAAAAAAATTAATCATGTTTCGGAGGGGAAAGACCGTTTAACAATTGATTTAGATTTTTTACTGTTTTTTTTTTGTTAGTGTATGTGTTTTTCGTCCCATTCCCTACTCACATTGTTTACTAGTACATGCTAGTTGGTTATGTCCAAACTCCTTGCAGTGTTTATCGACTGTGAGTAAGACTGCTGCCTCATGATTGCAACGTCCGAGATTCCTTATTGGTCAATATTGGAACAGTATTATATAAACTACAGATTTAACAACATTTATTTTACTTTTCAAGTCAAAAATAGGACAAAAACTTCAATAATAATCATCCGCATTTAATAAAGTCCATAAAAGACCAATCATCTCCATGAAGAGGAAAACATATTCGTCGGTCACAAAAGATCAAGCATATCCGAGGATCAGGTCGACGTTTGGTTCATGCTAACAGAGAGGATGATTTATTCAACTTTTAATAAGATATGGACTAATGTGATAGCAATATCGTATTACTATCCATTAAAGGGGCACTAGCTACGAGATATATAAAAAAAATCTAAAGTATGATTTTTTTGTTCAATCATTAATGAAAGTGAAATAGTGAAATAATAATTCGCTTTTAGCAACCAGTATGGTTCAATTTTGTCCAATTAAGCTAGGTAACATTGATGATGAATTATTAACTTGCAAGTGATTAAAACGACCTCATTTAATATGTATACATGTGAACTTCAGTTTAACTCCTTACCTTTAGATGGATAGCGCATATATTGTGCGATCCCCAAGGGTGACTGGGGAATAGAAGTATGGTCACCATTGGTCTTCCTCCGACCGGCGGTAAAACCCTCGTCAAAGTGGGGCGTGCGGGATGTACAAATTTGCAGCCACGTCCGGTCAGAATGGGGACGTTAAATCCGATGCCTCATGTAAAGAGAGTGCCACGCTCTTTGCACGTTAAGAACCCTTGCAACAACTCTTTGAGGGGTCCGTAGGTGACCTGTTGCAAGGCTAAATTTCTGTCCCTATCCAATATACCCTCATTTCCCGTGGCAGTCTAAATTTCTCCTACCTTAATCCCTTAATCTATTACAGAACCTACCTATTGTATTTATTGTGAACTTGTTCTCGTCCTGAATATGCATGAAATATTTGCCACTGGACGTTAAGCAACCAACAATCAATCAATCATATATTGTGCGTGTTCGGTTATTAAACAGAAAAGAATGTCAACATTGAAACTGAAACAAAGGTAAATGATTTGATTGACTGATTCGATCCACAAACAAATCATTATTATACAGGTAAAATCGATGATTAACATATTTAAATCTATACTAGGAAATTAAACATACCTATAAAAATTCAATTGCACATTCTGTTTATATCTATTTATAGGTAAAGATTGCATGAAATGCAATCAAAACCTTATGTGACTGACTTGATATCTAAATCTTCCTAGGCTTATCACTACGTTTTTGATACACAAAATATAGTGCATTGATCATAACATTCTATACATCCTATCCATGAACATTTCCAGAAATTTATCGATGTAATATATGCTCAGATTTTCAAGGCACAAACAAAATGTTGTTACACTTGTCAAGAAATTACATAACTTTTGCAAGGTGCAGGAATCTAATATCTGTTCTTAAAATATAAATGATGTCATTGTTAAAGTCATCTTTAAAAAAATTGGAGTTATCTTCCTTTGTCTAGAATTGCTGTTAAATCAACTACAACCAATGCAATATTTAATTTTACTTCCCACTGATAAATTGAAGCAATCTTTACCATTCAGTGCTTACATCTGATATTTTATAGTGTGTTATAAAATATCAATATTCCAATTGATATTTTATAGTGTGTTTTTCTATGTTGTGATGTTATACTATTGTTTCAGAAAAGGGAGAAGGTTTGGTACCATTAAAACGTTTAATCCCGCTGCAAATGTTTGCACCTGTCCTAAGTCAGGAATCTGATTACAGTAGTTGTCGTCTGTTTATGTAGTTCATACGTGTTTCTCGTTTCTCGTTTTTATATAGATTAGACCGTTGGTTTTTCCGTTTGAATGGTTTTATACTAGTATTTTTTTGGGGCCCTTTATAGCTTGCTGTTCGGTGTGAGCCAATGCTCCGTGTTGAAGGCCGTACCTTGACCTATAATGGTTTACTTTTATAAATTGTAGCTTGGATGGAGAGTTGTCTCATTGGCACTCATACCACATCTTCCTATATCTATTTACAAGCACTTTGATTATGTATATATCGCTTATATGACCGTCGAAGGTCTTCGGAGGTCAACTCGATAGTTAATAAAATGGCGTTAAGACTAAAATACATACGAAATGATGCTACATATTATCGAGTTTATGCCCTGTATATTGTTCATTTAAGACTTTTTATAATTTGGGTAAATGTTTTATATGGTTATAAATAAAATATGAGAATTCGAGTCAAATCAGTCACTTTATTTGTCTACTCTATAATACGTATAATGGTGTATTTGCGCATGTCAGATTCTTTTAAGTTGAGCTTACTTATTATAACTCCACACACTGGTAATGGTTGAACAGCTATTTTCCTTATTTGTCCTTTAGACTATTTGGATAAAAGTCCATTGGTGCCAAGTGTTTTCAGCATTCTCCTCATTGTGTCGCCACTAAGGGCATTAAAATCTGTTTCGCCTGTTTAGTTGAGTAAAAAATTATACCGTGAGATGCACTATTTCAATCTGCTTTTTTTTTAACACTTTCAATTTCTTGTCGGAGTGAAAGGAGCACCAGCATAATCTATCTATGAGGTAATTACCCACGATCCTGGGGAATTGAGCATGATGTACAGATGGTATGAAATTGAAAAACAATGCATGCCAAGTTCAAAATACTTTGGCAAAATTGAACAGTTTTACAACTGCTTGGTGATGTAGACTTCATTACTTTACATGCATATCTGAACTGCTCACGTGTACAATTTTCTTGGAAATTGTCCATGATGTACAGGTCTTGTGAAAGTTGTATAACAATAGACCCATTTTTTTACTTTTGCCGTTCTTAACCATATTATAGCTGATGCAAGAATGCGTCGTCTTTAAAAGTCGCACGTCTTTCGGTTTCTGCTTTTGCTGTTTAGCTCTGCAATTATTTATGTGTATGACTTATCATATAAATCTAGTCGTCTGCTTTTCCTTTTCTTGGGAGTTGCTTTATCGGCTAGAACATATAAAGCGGTGGCAAATTTTTTGGAGATGAAGGCAATTGCTGTTTTGCACGATAAACTTCTTTTTCATAACGCCGCCTTGCTTGCATTTTGTTTTTGAAAATGGGAAATATTAACATTAATACCTTATTATTAATATTGATAAGATTATGGTGTATGTATAACATATTTTATTTTATATAAAAAACAATCTTCTGGTAAATCATATTTTTCAAGTCTGAAAGTTTGCTTCATCAATGAAACATTGCCTCCCTCTGATTCTCTTCATGAGTTTCTTGTGTTTTATTGGTGTCTTTTGTCTTGATTATGGCTTGGAAAGGGATCTTGTCCAGGATTTGAAGTACAAAGTTGTCTGATGTAACTGAACATTCAATTGTTCTTTTAATTGTTCAGCCTGTTGTTTTAACTGTTTTTTTAATTGTTCAGCCTGTTGTGTGAAGAAGGTAAGAGGATTGTTTTCTGGCAGTATCTGACCAGTTATGCTGCTGGAAGCAGATCCTTCTGTACATTGCATCCCACATTTGTCATATTCTTATTCAGTTTCTTCCTGCATCTTGATGGAACTGCGCAGGACCAAAAATTTAACCATGATTTGTAAGAGAATTTCAAATTTTCTTTTATCTGTAGTCATTTTCTGTATATATGTATATTTATAAAACTGACGAGGAAAGGTAACACCCGGCCACCGAAAGCTTAGTATTTGTAGAGCCTATGTGGTCGAGTGGTCTAGCGCGTCGGGTATAGTGCAAGGCGATTTGGTGCCACGATATCTCAGAAGCATGAGTTTGAACCCCGGCGAGGGAAGAACAGAAAAAATTTCAGATCTAACATTGTTTGGCTGATGTTTAGACGAATTATAAATACAGAATGTGTTGTCAGCCTTGTATCATCATCACTGCTAGTGATCCGATGGATAAAAACTGTTGTAGATTCGTCACTGGCTCAGACATACTTATATATATACATTTTGTAATTATTTTTTATGTTGCCTGGTTACTGAAAGTTAGTTTTTGTGTTATGGATACAATATGAAATGTAAACAAATAGTATTAGAATTTATTGATAGATAAAGGCAGTTGTAGTATACCGCTGTTCGAAAGTCATAAATCGATTGAGAGAAAACTAATCCGGGTTACAAACTCAAACTGCGGGAAACACACCAATAGGTATGTTATTCATTTAGTTGTCTTGTTTGTATAATAATAGTCAATATAACATGGTATATGCTAGGAGTATTAAGAAATAGTAGACTATTTCAACTCAATCTGTTATCTGAAGGGCATTGAATATTGTTTTGATATATTTTATACTATTTGTCGTTTTCAAAGTTCGTTTTAACTTAAAACTTTTAAACATCTGTCAATTCATTTTTAAAGACAGTAGTAATATTGTGAATGTTATTATTAAATCCTTGTCTTTTTCTAACACCTTTGTACTTACGCATGTACACACATGAGCGACTTCTTTTGTGAATCGACTGAAAAACAAGTGTGTTAAAAGCATCATGTATAACCAAACAGTGTTTACATGAAAATAATTTTACTTATAGCTTTTATTGAATGCTGCAAATTCTCTAGGTTAAATAAATGAAGTACTAAGTCTTGCTTTGTAGTGTTTTACTTAATTCTATAGAATAATCATACAATATCTATTCATATTGCAAGAAACATACTTACTCATCAGAGATTCAACCTGTATATGGGCATCAGGAACAACCTTTACCACCTTCATATTTTTGTCTAGCAATTGTCTTAAACCTTTCAGAAAGCAGGCTTTCGCAAGATTGGTACTTTTCTTATCCTTCATCCTTTTATCAATGGTAACTATAGTCAATATCTTTTTTGTATATTATTCCATGAATGTAAAGGAGCAGAACTATACGCTGTGACCAGGACTGTCCATTCTTCAATCACACAAACAAACAAATCATTGTCTTCATTCTGCACACTTAATGTTAGTACATTAAAATGCTTTTTTTATTGATATATTGTGGTTTATATAACAGTTGTAATATAAACATGCAGGTGAGCTGTTTTCCTAAAAGTATTCTGTCCTCGAAATAAAAAGATTCTATACGGATGTTTAGCAAATAGAACAACTTTAAAATTTTCATGTTCCACTTCTATTTTTCCATTATGCATTTCTCCAAGGACATAAAACAAAAGATGTGACATGTGTGAATGAGACAGTAACCAAACGACACAAAGAAACGAAAAAGGTGTTTCATATTCGCCAAGGACACAGTACTCAAACGAAAAAAAAGAAGATGCGGAAAAAACGTCAATGAGACTTACGACTCATATAATGAAAAAAAGGTATGGCATAAGAGATGCAACCTTAACGACACAAGTACTAAAGAAAGATGTGGTGTCCGTTTGGCTGTGAGGGATGTATCAAGTACGCAGCCACGTCCAGACAGAATGAAGATGTTAAATCCGATGCCTCGTGTAGAGAGAGTGCAACGCTCTTTGAACGTTAAGAACCCTTGCAACAACTCTTTGAGGGGTTCGTAGGTGACCTTTTGCAATGCTAAATTTCTGTCCCTCTTCAATTTACCCTCATTTTCCCGCGGTATTCTAAATTGTCCCGACCTTCATCCCGGACAGCCTCTATTGTAATACCTACCTATTGAAGTTATTGTTAACTTCTCGTTTTGAACAAGCATGAAATATTGGCCATTGGGCATTAAGCAACCAACAATCAATCGGGACTACCAGTAAAAACGATACTCTAATATTGAATAATCAAAGAACGAAACAAGTCTTTGTTTTTAATTTTACAATGTCTGGTGTAACAATTTAAATTTCTGAAACAAAGAAAGAAAACTAGAAAGCCGGACCATTATGCCTTTTGTATATATTATGAAAAATATTTCCATTTAACGCGATGGTCATTTGCTAATCAACTTTGAATCGTAGATCTGATAAATAACTGACATCGTTTTGTCACTGAATGACACCTAAAAGGGTGACTAAGGAATATAAATATGGTCACTACAGGTTTTCTTCCATTAGGCTGTACTGCTCTTGCCAAATTGGGTGTCCGTTTGGCTGTGGTGGATGTACAAGTACGCAGCCACGTCCGGTCGGAATGGGGACGTTAATTCATATACCTCTTGAAAAAAGAGTGCTACACACACTACGATAAGAACCGTTGAAACAACTCTTTGATAGGACCGTAGGTGGCCTGTTGCAATGCGAAATGTCTGTCCCATATCCCCTCATTTTTCAGTGGCAGTGTAAATTTTCCCGACCCTCATCCCGGACAACCTCTATTAAAGGACCTACCTTTTGAATTTACTGTTAATTTGTTCTCTTCCTGAATATACATGAAATGTATGCCACTGGACGTTTAGCGATCAATAATCAATCATCACTGTGTGCCCAGTTGTTCATATGATTATTATAAAATTTTACGTTAATATTACTGAAAAAAACACAAATTACCGAAATGTGAATATCTTTTTGCTGATTGCACTCAATGGGGTTGGCATCTATGAAGTCGGGATATATTGACTGCCACTGGAAAATGAGGGTGAATAGGGACAGAAATTTTGCCTTGCAACAAGCCACCTACGGACCGCTCAAAGAAATGTTGCAAGGGTTCTTAACGTGCCGAGAGCATACTGCTCTCTCGACATGAGGCATCATATTCAACGTCCCCATTCTGACCGGACGTGGCTGCGTACTTGTCATCCCGCACAGCTAAACGACGCCCCACTGTGGCAAGGTATTTTTCTGCCGGTCAGAAGAAACATGTACTGTCCATATTTCTATTCCCCACTCTTCCTTCGAATATATATATCAGTATGTCTGATCCAGTGATAACTCTACGACAGATTTTATCCATCGGATCACCAGTGATGGTGATACAAGGCTGAAAACACATTCTGTATATGTAATTCGTCTACATAACAGCCCAACAATAATTGATCTGTAAATATATATATACGTCAATGAATCAAAACTCAAACGACACAAATAACTGAAACAAAGTGTAGAATGTTATTCAGTGAAACTACTCCAACGACGAAAAAAGGACATATACGTCAATGAGACCGGACTCCACGACACAAATAACAAATTAAAATGTGTCAAATATGTCGAAGAAACAGTACTCTAGCGACAATACTAAAAAAATATATGTGACATAGACGTTAACGAGACAGTATCCGGCGAAACAAATTATAGAAATATGTCGCATAAACCCTAATGACATAATACTCCAACATCGCAAATAATAAAAAAAACTTGTGTCATTTTCGTCAATAAAAAAGTATCTGTACATTAAAAATAGTGGAACAAGTTGTACATCAACAAGACAGAATCATCACAAAGCAAAACAGTGAATGAGACAAGAGAAGCAAATATTGCATATACGCTAGAGAAAGATTGATTGATTGATTGTTGGTTGCTTAACGTCCAGTGGCAAATATTTCATGCATATTCAGGACGAGAACAAATAAACAATGAATACAATAGGAAGGTTCTGTAATAGGGGCTTTCGGGATTACGGTCGAAGAAATGAGGGTATATTGGATAAAGACAGAAATTTAGCCTTACAACAGGCCACCTACGGACCCCTCAAAGAGTTGTTTCAAGGGTTCTTAATGTGCAAAGAGCGTGGCACTCTCTTTACACGAGATTTAACGTCCCCATTCTGACCGGACGTGGTTGCAAATTTGTACATCCCGCACAGTCAAACGGACGCCCCACTTTAGCAAGGGTTTTACTGCCGGTCGGAGGAAAACCAATGGTGACCATACTTCTATTCCCCAGTCACCCTTGGCGGCGCTAGAGAAAGAGTACCCCAACCACAAAAATAATAAAAAGAGGTTGCATATACGCAGTAAGACGGAACTCCAATGAAACAAATAATTTGAAAAAAAATTGTGTCACATACGTTAATGAGACAGTAAACCAACGACACTAATAATAAAAAGCTGTGGCATTTTCGCCAACGTGAAATTACTATTACGACGCAAGTAGTTAAATAATGTGGCATTAACGAAAATCAGACAACTCCAACAACAGTAACATGGTGTGGCATATACTTCTATAAGACCCAAACGACAAAAATAATAAAAACTATGTTGTGGCATATAGGTGTTTAATAAATATGTTCATATCCGTCGAGGATACAGTAAAGTAGGACAAAAATAATAATCAAAGATGTGGCATATTTGACAAGGAAACAGAACTCCAACGAAACACATAATGAAAAAATGTGTCATACAACGTCCATGATAAAACAAAAGATGTGGCATCTACGTCAATGAGAGAGTACCCTTACACAGCAAATTGAAAAAGTCTTATGTGTCATCGAGGCAGTATCATAACAACGCAAATAATGTAAACGGCATATTCCTCAGAAAGACAGAACCCTTACGACGCGAATACAAAAGAGATGTGACATTTACGTCAGGGAAACCATACCAAAACTACAAATATCTTAAAAGAGCGCATTTGTCATAAACGTCAATAACACAATACACTGACGACATCAATAATAAAACAAACAATATATAGATTAGACCGTTGGTTTTCCTGCTTGAATTGTTTTACACAAGTAATGTAATGAATAGAAGTATGGTCACTACAGGTCTTCTTCCGACCGGCAGTAAAGCCCTTGCCAGAGTGGGGCGTCCGTTCGGCTGTGCGGGATGTATCAAGAACGCAGCCACGTCCGGTCAGAATGGGGACGTTAAATCCGATGTTTCGTGTAAAGAGAGTGCCACGCTTTCAGCACGTTAAGAACCCTTGCAACAACTCTTTGAGGGGTCCGTAGGTGGCCTGTTGCAAGGCTAAATTTCTGTCCCTATCCAATTTACCCTCATTTTTCAGTGGTAGTCTAAATTTCCCGACCTTCATCCCGGCTGGCCTCTATTACAGGACCTACCTACTGTATGTATTGTTAATTTGTTCTTGTCCTGAACATGCATGAAATATTTGCCACTGGACGTTAAGCAACCAACCAACAATCAATCAATCATTACATTGTGACATATACGTCAATAAGAATATTCTTACAAAGCAAATAGTGAAAAATGTGTCTTATGAAAAAATAAAGCAGTTTCCTAACATCGCGAATAGTGGGAAATATGGCTTATGAATAAACGAGGCAGTACCCTTACAACGTAAAAAGTAAAAAAGGTGGCGTATGAATAAATAAAGCAGTATCCTAACAACGCGAATAGTGGAAATTGTAGCTTATCAATAAATAAGGCAGTATCCTTACAACGTAAATAGTTTAAAAGGTGGCTTATGAATAAATATGGCAATGTCCTTACGACGTAAATAGTAAGAAGGCGGCTTATGAATAAATAAGGTTGTATCCTTACAACGTAAATAGTGAAAAAGGTGGCGTATGAATAAATAAGGCAGTATCCTTACAACGTAAAAAGTGAAAAAGGTGGCTTGTGAATAAATAAGACAGTATCCTTACAACGTAAATAGTATAAAAGGTGGCTTATGAATAAATATGGCAATATCCTTACAACATAAATAGTAAGAAGGCGGCTTATGAATAAATAAGGTTGTATCCTTACAACGTAAATAGTGAAAAAGGTGGCGCATGAATAAATAAGGCAGTATCCTTACAACGTAAAAAATGAAAAAGGTGGCTTGTGAATAAATAAGGCAGTATCCTTACAACGTAAATAGTGAAAAAGGTGGCTGATGAATAAATAAGGCAATAAACTTACAACGTAAATATAATAGTGAAAAGGTGACTTATGAATAAGTAAGGTTGTATCCTTACAACGTAAATAGTGAAAAAATATGGCTTATGAATAAATAAGGCAGTATCCTAACAACGTTAAAAGGGAAAAAAGGTGGCTTATGAATAAATAAGGCAGTATCCTTACAACACTAAGAGTGAAAAAGGTGGCTTAAGAATAAATAAGGCAGTATCCCTACAACGTAAATAATGAAAAAGGTGGTATATACGTCATTAAGACAACAACCAACAACAAAATTAATAACAAATAAATCTTGCATATACGCCATAAAACAGTACCCCTAAGACACAAATAATACAAAAGATGTAACAAATACAACAACAAAAGATGTAGCATTCACGCAGTAATGATAAATGTTGACAACTATTGTTATATATTTAAATCGATTGTTGAATATTGAAGTCAATTATTAAATGTTGAAAATTGAATGTTCGATGTTGACATCGAATATTGAACATTCAACAGAAACGCTTAAAGCCAAATATTTGAAAGCCGAGCAGCTATAAGTAGCGAAACAGTTGAAGAGCAAAATGCTTAAAAAACGAAAGTTGAAAAATTCAATGCCGCTGATTTGGTGTGTATGGAGATTACCTGTGTTTTAAGTCGCAGATTTTGTGTTTACTGATATGTATAGCTGTTTATGTCTTAACCTTACAATGACCTGTTTACAAAGATAATGTCTCTTCCGTAAGAATCAACAACTGTGATAAAGAATGATGTATTAATGGGGTTGGACATTAATTTTCAAATACTTCTGAAGTTTATCATATAATAAATTTCTACATTACAGAAAATATTACTTCAAATGCATAAGTTGGCTAGATTAAGGGGTATGGAGCTTCACATTTAATAAAGACTCTTGTTTATTGTGAAATGCCGTATGAAGATCTATTTATATTTTTTTAAAGTCGGATAGCCGTCTATAAAATTTACGCATATTCTCTATCTCTTGCAGTCTTCATCAGCCAAATAACAGTATCGTTATACAAATAAGAAGATTTAGTATGATTGCCAATGATACAACTATCCACCAGAGACCAAATGACGTAGAAGTTAGCAGCTGCAGGTCACCGTGCAGCCTTCTACAACGAGGAAACCCATACCACATAACAAGCTATATACTTATATAAGTACCAATTTTACTGCACTAGATGTGCATTTCGACAATGAATGTCTTTGGGTTATGTTCGAGGCTAAAATATTTGAAAATTCAAAACCTAATAAAAATTTAAAGAACTGATCAAACCAATAAACCAACATTAAACTTTACTTTGTTGAAAATACACTTAACGCCCATGATATAAGTTATATGGTTTGCTACTGCCCCCCTACGGATCCATAAAGGGTGAGTAAAATCCATAGGGGTTAAGGCCGAAGTGAACCTCATAACGAATTTATCGCAAACAGGACTTTTCCTGTCAAGTTTTGTGTAAAAATAACCAATGAAATACAAAAACATTAGTACATGACGTCACCATTAACGTCATGAACTCCTAATGAAATCTACTTATCCGTATGATCCATCGGGGTCACCACGTGACGGTGTAAAGCCAATTATAACGTCACTAGTTTACCGAGGAACGATAAGGTCAAATGGCTTACAAAGATACATTATGATATATAACAAACAATGCAAATAAACAATGCATAAACATCTTACAGCAATCACGTTTTTCTTTGTATATATATATAGAGAGAGAGTTAATCTAATATTTTCAAGGACTCCCTGCCCTCAGTCTTAGTGACTATTTTTTCAAAAAATATTTTGTTTGTATCCAGTTTTTTTAATTTCAGGATTTAGAATGTGTTTTAATTTATCTATATGGTTTATTTAAAACAAACCCGGACAAGTAATTAAAGCTGTATTCATGAAGGAAATACATTCTTAAAGATCGTCAAATATAGATTCCACCACTGCAACAAGTGTGTTGCGATATTTCTCCACTCGAGACAATTAAATTTTAATATTTAAAGCGCGAGGCTTGTCAAGCTTTTCAAATAATTAAAATTTAACTGTTGAGAGTGGAGAAATGTCGTAATACACGAGTTATAGTGTTGGAATCTGTTTCTCTAATGATGTTTATCCTTCTTTTTCAAAGATTTGCAGACAGTTGTGTGACGTCATCATGCATGGTTGCCTTTTTTCATGACGTAACAATAGGAAAATTCAGAAGAAACCAAGAAAATTTGACGTCACAATTAAATTTCGACCAATCATTTGCCGAGAACAGATATTTCACTAGTGAGGAGAAATATTTTTCTCACACCGATCAAGAAATGTGAAAATTATATATATTTTTTCTATGTTTATGTGCAATACCTCATGCTCTAGTTGTATTCAAACTTTTATACCATTCCATGAAATCACTAATTTACGTACCAGTGACCTTAAAACATTTCAAAACGCATACGATAAACAGTGGATGTTTAACAAACATAAGCACGACCGGTGCAACATGTGGATCAGGATCTGCTTACCCTTCCGGAGCACATGAGATCAGCCCGGTTGTTGGTTGGGTTCGTGTTATTCAGACTTTAGAACTCTTTTTTGTGTTGTGTACTGTTTGTCTTTTTGTCCTTTTTGTCAGGAAATTGGCAGTTGTTATCAAATAGTTCGTTTCTATGTATGTTGACGTTTGTTTTTGTTGCACTTCAGTGTTCCTGTTGTTCCTTTGTTTCCCTCTTATAGTTGATGTGTTTCCCTCGGTTTAAGTTTGTAACCCGCATTTGTTTTCCCCCGGTTGATTTATGACTTTTGAACACCGGTATACTACTGCCTTTATTTGACAGGTTGTTTTTGAGTTTGAATATCCCTTTTGTACTTTTTGCATTTTTCACTTTTTTGGATCTTGTCACATTATATAGATAAGTTTTCATGTTATCTTGAAGACTGTTGATATAAAAAAAAGGAGATGTGAAATGGTTGCCAGAGACCAAATGACACATAAGTCTCAGCAACTATAGGTCAACGTTCGACCTTCATTAGTGAGCAAAACCCTAACCGCATATAAAAAACATATAAAAGGTCCGGACATGGCAAATGTCAAAAAATTATAACAAGTAAACTAACGGCCTAATTGATCTACGTTTTTATAGTTTATTTATTACCATCATAAGACGTTGGGACAACGTCGCAACACAACTGTAAATGTCCCTTGTCCTCATTTGATTGATAGGAGCAATATGATTCAATTGAAGAAGTAAACAGGGTCTATATTTTATTCTTTTGACCTGTTTCAAGTTGTAAATTTGTCTATGTAGGAAAGATGGACACAATGTCGATATGTACTCTTTTTCCAAACTGCCAGCTGTGTATAATATAGTTATAAGGTTTTTTTTTTTACCTTTTTGCCAGGTTTCAATGTCAAATGTATAAATATCTCGTTTTCCCAAAAACTTTGCATTATGTTTTACATTAAACCTGTAGTTTTGTCCAATTCATGTTTCACACAGTTGTTTAAGGTTAAAGTCTTAGTTTTTAACTTTTGCAATACTGAAATACAAGATTTACACATTTCCATTTAACAAAAGCAACTTTTCTTTAAAATGTTTAACACATAATACTATTCGAAAAAAGGAGATTTTGTATGATGGCCAATGAGACAACCCTCTATCCTAAAATCAAATATTGATGATGTTAGCAATTATAGGTAACTGTGCAGCCTTCAACATGACATCTTGGTACATGCTGCAACTTCTTAATGTTTAGGGTTTCAGTGTTCTAGAATATAGATTTCACTATGATGGTGGAAATTCTAGAATATTGATTTCACTTTGACGAAGGAAAACATTTTTTAATGAATTATTCAGAAATACAACAAAGTGAAACTACCACATATACCTTAATATATACTGTAGATTCATTCAGCTGGATTCACTACACAATGACAAGCTAGGAAAATAGTTTGGGAAAAGGCCCAAAAGCTGACTGTCTAATTTACAAATATATATCCTACACAACTTATACACACTTCTAAAAATATCCCAAATGAAGAAAATACCTGAAATTCAATCAAACTAACTATTGCTTTTTTTCCATTGACCAACTAGAGATAGACCTATCCAAAAGTTAAGACTTCTTTTTTCTTAGCTACATGAACCAATAGAAAAATAATATGTTTCTGATTTTTTAAAATTTTTATTCCAAATTTTAGTCTTGTGTTGGTTGTATACATGTCATTCCAAATTTTGGTTTTCTGCCCTCTAATCAGCTGGCCTTTGTTGGTTTCAGGTCTCAAAATAATCATAAATTAAAAAATACAAAAAAAAAGTTGATCCCAACTTATGAATTACAGCAGTTCTTAAAAAATATCCTGTGTGTAAACATAATCAATATTTTTTCTATTGCTGGTCGTATAATAAATCTTGCAGATCCATAATTATGTTGTGTTGTTACTGAGATGTTTGTATCTTTGCCAATTATACACATTTTGATAATGTATGTTAGAAATTTTAACATAATTTCAACAGTATATAATAATTTATAACTTTTGGTTAACCTTTGTTCTTGTTTAAAAAATAAATATGTTGTTAAATTGAACATGTGTTAATGAAATTATGGCTGTTCCAGAAAATACTATGTCCGCCCTCTAGGGACGGCCCTTTTTTTTAACCCCCAGCACCGACAGATTTAAAAATAAATAAGAACAACTCTCCCTTTGCATTTTGGTATTTCAAATACAACCACCCCACATAAAATTTAAAAAAAGAGCCTTCCCTGGGGGGGACATAGTATTTTCTGGAACAACCAGTAGTTAATTTACAAATAAAAAATGAATCCATATTAAAAAAAGAAGTTTGGTTTCTCAAAATTGTCATTTATCAATTAATTTAAGATATTAATAGGATTTTACCTTAATAAATTTAGAATTTACATCAAAACAGCAAGACCTTATATCATATGCCAATGAACGCAATCTATAAAATCAACAATAAAATAAAATTAATAAAAAAAAGAATATGTCCATGAGCCACAAATGATGTTATTAAAGGACATAACTAAAGAACAGTAAAACAGATGCTCTCCAAATTCAAACTCTGCGTTTTATGATAATAAGCATTGTGTATAAATTTCATAACATGTCGTTCAGGCAAACTAAAGTTAGAGAACAGAAACCAATTTTGAGTTCAATGTATGTACGTGCAGTACAAGAGTAAAACTATATCACTCAGTGAAGGAGGGCATAAAAAGAGCTGATCAACTGATGTTTACCTTTTTATAACTTGGTCCATCTTTTTGAGCTAGCTGGTGCATGCTTAAGTGTTACTGCAATGCATTCATCAACCTCAGACACATTGGGTATGTGTATTTTTATACAAGACTCTGGAAAAAAAATTATAAATACATTCAATTATCTTCTATATTCTTACGTCTGTTTACATGCGTGTCAGTCCAACAAATCTTTGGGAGAACTAGGTAAGTGACAAATAAACATGCATTCCAAAATTCATAAGTTTTATGATTGATTACGACATTGTTTCTGATCACATATTTAGTGAGTGTTGATTATAGCTCGTCATTGGTAAACATGTAGATTTCATACCATAAATTGAACAGCAAACAAGACGTCCCTATATATATACTGGTTTTTTTTAACACCAGTAAACTGGGTTTTACCATGAAAACAGGAAAATTTTACCCAACTTTTCCCGACTGGATCCTAGTCTAAATAATTATGACGTCTTTGAAGGCTATTTAAATTTTTTTCTGTGACGCCTTCCTACGACGACCTAGTCCCAAATAATTATGACGTCTTGGAAGGCTATTTTAATTTTTTTCTGTGACGCCTATCTACGACAGTCTTTATTGGCACAATTGTCTATTCCCATGTCAGACCCAGTGACACATTGATTAATTGTTGGTTGCTTAACGTCCAGTGGCAAATATTTCATGTATGTTCAGGATGACCCCCAGTGATACATGTAGTATTGTCATTAATAGGCCGAGTTTGTAATATGCCAAGTTTGTAATGTGCCGAGTTTGTAATGGGCCGAGTTTGTAATGTGCCCAGATGTCTAGCTTCGCATTTGTGATATTGATCAGACTTGTATGCTTCCAACATTATCAAAAAATCACAGTGCAAAAACACTAGCAGCTTTAATATATAGGGATAGTAGCTCTTGTCAAGGATAGAAAACAAGTGCATGTGGCTGATGACAAAACTTTAATGATATATTAAACAATAAATATTCATATAAAATATATATATTAGAACATTAAAATTGGATTTGTAATATTTTCTTGGACATTTTGGTGCAAATTAATTATGTCTGTGCGGGAAAAAAGGGGGATATTTTGAAAATCGAAAAAATCGTGAATATACTCTAGTGAAGGTGAATGATATATCCAGGAAGACTTATACCCACAAAATTCGTCCCATAAAACCAGATTTAGATGTGTCACTGGTATTCACAGGATTTGTTCACTACGTTATTATAATGTTGATACGACGAAACAAAATATTACGTCGGATTATGACAGTTATAAGCACGTTGTCACAACGTAATAAAATGTTACGTCCTGACAGGGTACTAAATTTACGTAAATTCGACGTAATTTTATAACGTCGTCTGTACGTCTGCATCCAACGTTGGGTTTTTACGTTCCCACAACGATGGTACGACGTAAACTCAAGACAAGACGTTCAGACGACCATTAACCGACGTCGGGAGTACGTCGTGTGCTTGCTGGGACAACAATTCGAAAAAATGTGGTAATTAAAATTCAAATTTTTTATTTCCTAATCACAGGGCCCTTTCCGTCATTACAAAATTTAAAACGATCATTCACACTTTTTAAAATACCAATCTTTCTCACTCCGCTCACTCTGATTATGTTAATTAGATACAGTACATTAGAACATACATAAAAGTCAGCATATAAAGTATAATTCATAAAAGTCCATTTTGTGAATAAAAAGAGATAACTCTGGTTGTTATAATAAACATTTCTTTTTGCCAGGTAGATGATCATTATAATTGAGTACAAATATGCTGTTTTCTTTCTGCAATGTTAAGCTTTAAAAACTCACACAATATAGATAAAAATGTTTTGTCTTCATTTATCATTATCCATATCCATGTAAGTTATTTGTACTTACATATTTTACAAAGTGGAATTGTTTATCAACCTGAGATATTAAAGTTTTTCTCCTATGGTTATATTTAGGACATTGAAGTAAAAAATGTACCTCGTCCTCTACTTGGTTTAATTCACAGAACTTACAAAGCTGTTCACATCTGAGTAATGGTTGTAGTTTTCCAAGAGAGTTGTATTTTCTCTCACGTCTTCCAGTTTCTATCCTTAGAAAATGATTACTACATACTTAGCTGTTATCCATGACTCAAGGCAAACTGCAAACATCTAAAACTGCTTCATTGCGAGAACAATAATTTGTTTCTTCAATATTTAGTTGTGAATAACAAAACTTTAGATTTACAGACGACGCAAAAATACCATTGAAAATTAAGTCTCACTAAAATATCACTAAGAGTTCAGCATATGTCGAAAATAGCAGAAAATGATACAAAGCTGCAATTTAAGAATAAACAGATGTTGGGGTGTATGTGTTACTAATCGGACAACTACATGTATCAAACCCAACCAGATCAAAGTAGTTCTTGTGCATAGCTTTATCAATAAGTAGAATATTTTGGTATATTTCGGTATCAAATGGAAGCTTAATGACTTTAGATCACTGTTAAACCTTTGTAGAAAGTTTCTTTTGAATAACAAAAAAAAAGTTAAATTAAAATAAGAGGGCATATTTGCCCTGTTGCTCAGATCAGAATAAGGTTTATAGTTTTGACATGAAATGACTGTCATTTTTTTTAAGACAAAATTTCAATGAGCGCTTGAAATTGCAGAATTTAACATAGAAAGCAATGTGGCTATGAATTAGTGGTTTTATTCCTAACGGTCACTTTTGAAACTCCATTGTTTAGAAAGATGCATATAATTACGAAACTAACTGTAAAACGTTTGAAGAAGTTCGTTTTTTTTTTTCATTAAACAGCAAAAAAGACTTTAACATTCCAAGTCAGCAGTTTTCGCTTTGTCTTTTTTCCTTTTCTGCCCGATTTGCTTTTTTTATTTTTAAATTTGTTGCCATGCCAATGGCAATGTGGGACTCTTTCCTTTGTTTTCTATAATTTGAAGTTATATTATGAATGTGCTTGATGTCGTCATATATATAAGGAGAGGACTTTTTTATTAATGCAATAAGATATTATTAAATTAAAAAGGTCACTGTATGGCCTTCAACAATGACCATATCCAATACCGTATAGTAGCTATACAAGGCCCTGGCACGACAAAAAAGTTAAACAATTCAATGGAACTTACATGAGAAAAAAAACTCTTGTTACAAGGTGTGCAGGACCTGGACCCCTTACAGAGTGTGGCCCCTGTTTTGTTTGGGTTTGTATAATGCTATGGTGTTATCTGTTTTTTTTTATTGTGATTATGTTTTTTGATTGTCCTTTGTTATCGGCCCCTTTTTTCATAGTTGGTGCCGTTGTCCGTACATACAATGTATTTGAAGATGTTCTGCTGAAACACTATCTAGTAATTACAGCTGGTAAAACTGTGTCGCTTTACATTTGTACCACAAAACATATTTCATTTCCGCTAAAATAACATACTAAATATTTCATTTGCACCAATATAGATAACAGTTTATCTAATTACTGTTTATATTATTTATTGTTCCGTTCGTTCCTGTTGCTCTGTGACTAGTTCTCTATGTTGTGTTTTGAAGACCGCTGTTTTTCTTTTGTTTCTTTTTGGATGTTTGCAATGGCGTCGGTTTTGTATCTACTTAAGAGTTTGAATATTCCTTCGGTATCTTCCGCCTCTTTTCGCCACTTTTATCTGCTCACATCTGACGTCCCTATTCTTCCACACATTTAGATAGTCTGTGCATGTTATTTCTCTTGTTTTTTTTCATCAGATTGAACCATTATAAAAACAAGGAGATGCGGTATGATTTCCAATGAGACAACTATCCACCAGAGTTCAAAACAAATGGATACACGTGATAATAGATCACCGTATTGCCTTCAACCTTTAGCAAAAAAAACATTCACGTTTAGTCGGCTATAAAAAGCCCCTCTATGAAAAACGTGAAACAATTTAAACGAATTTCAGTTCTGTACGATGATGATGGCAGTATGTTTAACGTCCCGTGGCAAATTATATGCATCTTCGGGACGAAAACATGTTTATATGATATGAAAATGAAAATGAATCATGTTCGTACTCGACTACGCTAAATCAGTGTTTAACGAGCTACTCAACAAGGTAACAGACATCAGGAAGACATATAAAACTATCCGGACAGACAGTTCTGACTCCGAGTCTACCAGTGTTTGTTCTTTCTCCTAAATGACATCGGCTTTCTAGAAAAGCTGCAAATGCGAAGTGTTTGGTTTGACCAATCCGGAGACTATTGCTTTGCATGAACATTGAGTATAGACTCAGTTTATTACCTAGGAGTTACTCTGCTTAATTCTTTATCGTTCGTGCAATTTGAATAAAACATTGTGACCCATGTAATTCATAGATGCATATAAATGCATCAGATAGTGTCAATCTATCCACGAGATGGCATACTCACGATAGCTACAGGTACATTTTTTGACAAAAAACACATAGTAGGATATGTATTCTTGTCATTTAAAATAATAAAATATGTGAAGAGAGTGAAATACTAGATGTATTAGCTGTTCGTCCCTACCACACAAGGGAGAAAGTGTGCCACCTATACAAAAGTACAATATCATTAGCTTAAATCAAGACGTTTTCTGTTTTGAATTGTTTAACGAGGTTTTCTTTAGCCTGCTGCAGGTAACAAACACAAAAACAAATTTATAAGTATAAAAAAAAATTCATTATGCACGCAAATACAAATTATGAATCAAAATTACACACATTCTTAATAAAACATAACATAAGACAAATACATGTTGTCGTGTTGGAGGGTAGGAAACTATGCACCACCGAAGACGAAACTCAAATGAAAATTCCTTAAAAAACACAACGACCAAAACTAAAATATCTAACGAAACATTACTGGCCTTATTCAAATATCATGATCAGTTCTAACTCAACCAATGAAAAACATTTACATGTAACCATTTAACCTATTGTTTACATTCAACAAGTGCATTGTTTATAAACAAATACACGTGGTCATGTATTATTTAGTGTAAATAACGTCCTGTAGTACTTAGTAAGTTTAGAAGTACTAACATAAACATAAGAAGATGTGTTACGATTGCCAATTAGAGAACTCTCCACCAGAGACAAAATGACGTAGAAGTTAACACCTATAGGTCACCGTACTGCCTTCAACAATGAGCAAAACCATGATTGCATAGTAAGCATCCCTGTTATAATTTTAATTGTTCTGATATATTTTTGTTCTCACACGACGGTAAATGCTTCAAAAAGATGACAACATTAATGAATAATATTAACAACTATGAATGACAGACGCTTCCATGGCGGGAAACATCATTAGCACTTCTTTACTCTGTCTTCCTGTTTTTCATCTTTAAGAGAAAATTTAAACTTTACTGGAAAAAAATATAGCTACGGTTTATATAAACATTGTATAAGAATTGAAAACAAAATGTTAATAGAGAGTGACAACTAAATATAATATAATTGGAAAAAATCATTTTATATGTATTGTGCAGGCGGTGGTGTCCGATATCTCAATAGCATGAAACCCGGCGAGGGAAAAACAAAAATTTGCGGAAATTTAACATCGTTGTGCTGATATTTAGAGTAATTATGAATATAATATGTGTTTTCAGCCGTGTATCGCCTTCACTGGTGTATGTTCTAGCTATTCCAGAGAAGAAAAAAAAAATCAAATTAAATGGTCCTTTCCTAACTGATGAATTATTTAGAGGGAATTGAATAAACTATTGTTCTTTTTTTTTTGTATATCTTTAATTTTTTTTTTTTTTATTTTGAAGCAACTTTTCCCCAATTGTATATAGTTTTGGAGGATAGAATAAGTATTTTTAATTGAATAATTGCAAATTGTTTCAAATCGTTTTTGGTCAGGAAACTTGTTTTTTTTATAGCTGTCGAGTGAATTGTAATGCATACTCTTGTTCGCAATGATTTTGATGAGACAAAAAAATCAGTTACGTGAATGATTATGAATATCCAATCAGCATTAACCTTCTGAGTCATTCCAATCATCCACCTTGTCAAGTTAGCTTGCAATTGTTAGTTTGATTTTAGAAGTGTACACAAATAAGTCTGACAAAGAACCAAACGACGCTTCTTTTTTCAAAGTAGACAATCTACAAGATCTTTAACTTTTCAGTTTTTCAGTTCGGCAGTTGTTTTTTTTTTTTGACAAAGCAGTTGAAAGAGTGTTCTATGTTAGCTTTTTATTCAAACAATTTTGAAAAGAAAACATAAAATTGAAAAGAAACGATCATATGGTGACTGACGAAAAATGATGACTAACTTCACCCGTTACGTAGATCAAAATGAAATAGAAAAGGAAGAAAGAATCAAAACGACGGTACAGAGTAGAGTGTGGGAGGAACATTGACGGAACATTTAGATGGATGTGACTTCAAGGGAAAATACTTTATTTGATAATATATAGCCATATAAAATGTTATTTTATTTTTGGATATGGTCATTAAAAGGGAGTACATTTTATTTTTCTCGTTTGGAAGATTTTATATATGTCATTTCGGGACACTTTATAGCTTACTATGCGGCATGGCTTTTGCTTCTTGTTGAAGGCCACAACTATCCACCAAAATTCAAATGAAGTTGGTGTAACCATTTATAGGCATACTATTAATTTGAAAAGCTTTGGTTAATTTGATTGATTGATTGTTGGTTGCTTAACGTCCAGTGGCAAATATTTCATGCATATTCAGGACGAGAACAAATTAACAAAAAATACATTAGGCAGGTTCTGTAATAGGGGCTTCCTGGATTAAGGTCGGAGAAATTTAGAGTGCCACAGGAAATGAGGGTATATTGGATGGGGACAGAAATTTAGCCTTGCAACAGGTCACCTACGGACCCCTCAAAGAGTTGTTGCAAGGGTTCTTAACGTGCAAAGAGCGTGGCACTCTCCTTACACGAGGCATCGGATTTAACGTCCCCATTCTGACCGGACGTGGCTGCAAATTTATACATCCCGCACAGCCAAACGGACGCCCCACTTTAGCACGGGTTTTACTGCCGGTCGGAGGAAGACAAATGGTGACCATACTTCTATTCCCCAGTCACCCTTGGGGGGAGCTTTGGTTAAACGGTTCGTGAGTTACAGCACGGACATGACTGGAAACACCATTTTTAATCTTTCAAGAACCATACCTCCTGAACGGTGAAATGAAAATCGTCAAATATTAAACTTGACCTCTATTTTGTCATCAGTAACAACATAAACAAATTTGAAAAGCTGTGGTTGAAAAGTTCATGAGTAAATGCACGGACACTGTTTAACAGCCGCCTGCCCGCCGTACATCCCTAAATCAATAACCGATTTTTACTTCGTAAATCTGGTTAAAAGCAAACATATAAAATTATACATAGGCAAATTTATTTCAGGTTTAATAAATTGTGTTTTTTATATAAACTTTGTGTATTGTCATATAGTGTGTTCCCTTCCTGAGTCACTTCGTGCATTAATATAAGTACTTGGTCATATTTTTGTTGACACTTGGTTTCTATAAGTTCTATTCTGCTTGGCAACATGAACGCCATGTATCAAGAATACCAACTTTCCTTCTAAATCTGTTGCTACAAAGCCAAATAATCTTCCTTGAAGTCGGAAAAACCTAAAAAAAGAAAAAAAAAATTTTTTTTTTTCAAATCTTATGTTTTTGTAAAAATCAAATAATATGTTATATATTTAGTGAAACGTAAAACAACCAACAAATAAACATAAAATACACGAGGGTCTAGATAGGGGACAACCAACAAATGAACATAAAATACACGAGGGTCTGGATAGGGGGACAACCAACAAATAAACATAAAATACACGAGGGTCTAGATAGGGGGACAACCGACAAATAAACATAAAATACACGAGGGTCTAGATAGGGGAACAACCAACAAATAAACATAAAATACACGAGGGTCTAGATAGGGGGAAAACCAACAAATAAACATAAAATACACGAGGGTCTAGATATGGGGACAACCAACAAATAAACATAAAATACACGAGGGTCTGGATAGGGGGTTCTTCCTTTCTTTATTCTTTAATTATTTTAAACCATTTTTTTCTATCCTTTATTTAATCTTGCACTTTTTCTCTATTCTTCATATTTCAGCACACCATTATTTTCCATTCTTTATCTTCATTGCCTATTTGCCTCTATTCTATATATATTTGGCCATTTATTCTGTACATTTTCCACACTATTCTCTATTCTGTAACGACCATCCAGACCCTCATACATTTAGTTCCTTTCCATATTATTTTCTTGATATTTCAGCAGAAACACTCAAGGCAAAATATAATCTAGTAAAAATTCCATAAAATTATAGAAATTACCCCGCAAAACATGCAAGTAAAAATGAAAATAACACTTTATAAATTTTGTTTTCTTTATTATCAACGGATAACTTAAGAAAGAGAGGCGAAAGATAAAAACGTTTATAAATCAAGTTACTATCGAAGAACTGACTACTGAGCAGCCCCCCTTACGGTGCTACATATATATGGTTAATGCATAACACTTTTTTTTACATCTCCAACCCCCCACCCCGCCTTCCGGTTCCCAGACCTTTTCAAAATCCTAGATCCGCATCTTGATAGAAAAGTAAAGTAACACATAAGGAAATGCCTGTGCCAAGTCAGGAATATGACAGTTGTTTTCTATTCGTTAGATGTGTTTAAACTTTTGATATTGTCCATTTATAAAGGACTTTCCGTTTTGAATTTCCCTTGGAGTTCGGTTTTTTTGTTATTTTACTTTTTTCCAAAATTTGGCGAGTCCAAAGCGTTTTCCGGATTTGCTTATAAAAAAAGATGTCACAATCTGTGTTGCGTTGTTTTTGTTCAGACTTACATCATGATTTATCATTATTATAATGCGTGAAGCAAATAATTCACTTTGTCATTCAAGTTAATTTAACTAATCTACCTATTGCGTAAATAAAATATCATGATTAGTAAAAGGTCATTAGTAGTACTTGTGATGCACATTCATGTACACACAATCATGTACAATGATTTTTACCAATGAGTGTCTGAATGTGGTGCTTCATTTCTCTATTCTTTAATTTTTAGTCCATTTTTCGCTATTCTTTATACTTTTTGCCCATTATCCTCTATTCTTTATATATTAGTACCTCATTATTTTCTATTCTTTATTTTTTGGTCCATTTTTTTTTATATTCTTTAAATTTTCTGCCCATTATTCTATATTCTGTAAACCCTCATCCTCACCCTCACCAATGAGGACAGACCATGATCAATAATTCTTCCAATTCAATAGGATGGGTTTTTTTTCTTTAGTTTTTACAACAACAAAAAGCTCGATGTCAATGGATTAAATGCTATTTATTTATTCTAATCTCTTGAATAATATATAATTATTAACAATAAGAGATAATCTCTATAATAATTGACTTAAAAAAAAAAAAAACATTTTTGTTTTTCTCAAAATCGAAATTTTTAAAATTATTTTAACGCGCATAGAAAAATAATGAAAGGATGAAAATAAAGCCTGAGAGCAAATTGTTCAACACCGGTCCTAGTTTTAGGGGGAGTTTTAAGCGATCACCAAGGTGTGTAAACTGCTTTATTCTTTGAGTGTTTGTTTTGAGTAGCCTGTACTCCAGATATAGTTGTTGGTTGCTGTCAGTCAGAACTGTTTTTCGTTTATCATTATTGAGTTTTGTCTTCAGAATGTTTCACATGCTCTTTTAACCTACTATGATGTATACGTTATGCTCATTGTTAACCGCCGTACAGTTACTTTAGTACCTGTGACGTATATATACACCTATAGTTGTCTTTTGGTCTTGTTAGGGTAGATGTCTCATTAGCAATCATACCACATCTCCTTATTTTTATATTAAAGTTATAATCCTCTTACCTTACCTATTGAAAAAGGAACTACTAGATGATAAAATTACAGATTAATTTTATTTGTCAACTGAAACTTTCTTAAGAGACTTGTTATTAATGTCTTAAAAGTATGTACCCCGTTTGACACAAATCCCTACATCATGTAAATATTTCATTACAATTCATGATACCAACATTTTATTCATAATAAACATGCTGTTTCAAAGTGAATATTTTATGAAACCAAATAGGTATTCTGTTTATATTTAATATTGTTTAATTATGTCAATATTCCTAATAAATATAAAATAAGGAGATGTGATATGATTGCCAATCAGACAACTATCAAATTTCAAATGATGTGGATGTAAGCAATTATAGCCAACCGTACGGCCTTCAACAATGAGAAAAACCCAAATCGTATAGTCCGATATAAAAGGCCCCGACATGAAAAATATGAATCAATTCAATAGAGAAAATCAACGGACCAATCTATAACAAACCATTCACGAGAAAAAAAAATAAAAGACATGAACCAACTACAGACTACTGACTTGGGACAGACACACATACAATGTGACGGGGTTTAACATATTTGTAAGCGCTCAACACTCCCCTAACCCGAGACAGTGATGTTACAACACAACATAAGAACAAACTGTAAAATCAATTGCAATGGGCCTAACTCATAATCGATTAAACTAACTGACAAACATACTTTTCCAAACTGAAAGTCTTAAGAAACCCAATAACATATCTATTTCAATTCAAAATTTTAAATACAGTTATTTTTAATTTAATCCTTTGACTTTATGTAAATCATTGTGTAGTAACACGTGATTTTGTTTACCTGTATAGTTCTTTGTAAGCTTTTATATAATATTCCAATAAAACAGTATTGAAACAAAGCCAGGATACTGTCTATGGACCCTTACCAGGACTTTTATCTATTAGACAGCAACCCAATAACTTTTCTTTTAGTGTAAATCTAGGGTAGGGTTTGGCCTATGCTTTCGCTCTAGGACTTCTATAATTAATTATAGTTATGCCTGTCTTTAGAATATTTTGAAGTTTTATTAGGTATGTTATTTACCAGTTTATGCCACCAGTTTATAAATGGTCAAAACCTGTGTTTTCAAGAACTATATATCTGATAGTAATAATCATGATAATAACCAGATATCCAGTCATAAATAGCTTCTAGACTCTTTCTCGAACTGATGACTTACGACTAACCTGATGCTTATTTTTTACCTTGACCGCAGTCAGACTTTCCTAGTATCGGACTATCTATATCAACAGGTGAAACAATCTGGTTCGTCCCAAGACAGAACAAGAGGATATTCAATGAATTAATAGAACTCACAAACTCAAATGTTCAGGTAGAAGTTCCGTATATTATTTGTCTCGTCGGTTTCATACCAAAAGCATCAAGCTGCATCTCGAATGGAATATCTCTCGGTATATCTAACTCTAATATGTTATACTCAATATTTCTTCAAAGTAAGTGTCAGAGTAAAGTTACTACATGTAAATAAGTTTGGGATTAAACAATGAATAAAGGTGGAACAGACCGACGGACAAAATATACTAGCCCGACATGATAATAGTGGTCGTTTCAAGCACGGGATAACAAACGTAAAGTCAGACTTTTCGAAAACTAGTTCTCAATTTCAAGGCCAGTAATTTAACAAGTATACCAAATATTCAAATTATAAGAACCAGCGTGTAAATCACTGAAGGAAAGTTGAAGCAAAATAAGATTCGTTCTGTCCTGAAAATGCCTCTACACAAACGGTCTGAAGTCAGGAAATACTGAAACACATGCTCAAGGGAAAAGGCTGATGTCTAGGTTTTTCCTGTACAAAGGGGGGTAACAAGCATTAATTTTGATCACTAAACTTAACTCACTCCAGAGACAAGGCGTTTATCTGTAATATAATAATTCAGTAAAGTACAATTTTTATTAAACAACACACAATTGTTATTAGACAATATTATTCTGCTGCGCCTCAAAGTAAATTTATGATTTTGTAATCCCAATAGTCTCTTAGTCAGCAATCGATATATGTCTTAGACCACAAAGGTAAATTGTTTTACAAAAACTGTAATTTTCTCTAAAGACTTACTCTGCCGTTCTGCCAAGGGTTTGCATTGTTTAAAAGTCGCTTGTTAAAGTTTTAATAATTTAAATTTCTGTTTTTAAGTTCAAGTTATAGATTTGAGACACGTACGAAAATGTCAACAAATAATAACCCCGAACTTGAATCTTTTTTCCCAGCTATCTACATGTATAGATAACTTAAACCTAAACAACTGACAAGCTGTTAATCGAATCTCTATATTCGCAAACTGACAACTTTTTATTAGGTTCAAAGAACTATTCCAAAACTCAGCTCATAGTTTAACTTCTTTAACCCGCCTACTGGTCTCTGAATAAACTACGTCTCAATACGTAAATATTCAAAGTTTCCGCTTAAATATTCAATGCAAACCCTGACCCAAAACTAGCCAGTTTTAACAAATGGATGAGGGGACTTCTTACCAAGAAAACGCAGAAATACACATTTTCTTCAATACACTAAATATAGCACAAAAATAGCTCGAGATTCCTCACCGAGACCACTTTAAAAAAATCGCGTACATGGAGGAGAGTTCCCTTTTTACCTATACGTCTACACACCCGAGAATCTAAGCTGGGAATGATTTCCAGAAGACAATCACTGCACGAGCTAAATGTCCTCAGGAACTAGATCGAGTTCTCTGATTGATCGAGAAGGGAAAAATATTTTGAATGCTAATGCGATGTTTGTTACGTCACTTAAATTTAATGAATGAAAAATTCGGAAAGTAATTAAATAATAATAATCAATCTTCTGAGAAAACAATTAACAATCACTCATAATGAAATAAGTATATGTAAGAGAATGATAATCCCTTTCTTCATGATTAAGTACGAGCGTTAGCGAGTACTTATCATGAAGTAAGGGATTATCATTCTCTTACAAACTTAGAATATTGTAAAGTTCGCAAGGCTTAAATGATCTCTTGATTGATTGTATTTAAGAATTAGTTTCATTGTCAGTGCAATGTTTGTAATTAATGCATGACTTCCTTTTTAGGCATGATTTCATTTATGGATTAGTTTTAGTGATGTAAGGACCTACTTATAATTTGGAAAATATAATAAATTATGTTTTATACATTAGATGACACAACAGTACAATGAAATGATAAGAAATGTTACCTGATTGTGAGTATGAATGTAAATCATATAATATTTTAGCGAGGAATTATCTTTTTGTTTATTTCCGTTTCAAATCAATAAATTCAAAATTTGAGTTACAAATAAATTTGATTTTACAGCCAATATTTTAGTCCAGTCCTTTACATCAAATACTACTTCATTATGTCAGGGAAATGTTCAAATACAATGCCTTTAAAATAGTTTAAAATATATTCAAAAGTTAAATTAACTAAATTCCTTTTTTTAGAATTTTATCAGAATATTGGAAATTACTATTCTCACCACTCGCGGATCCAGTAACCAATGTTACTGCACCAGTAAACTTCATCTAATTTTGATTTTTTTTTGTTTGTTTCAAAATTCAACTTTTAGTCAGTTTTAATCACAAATTCTTTCAAGTTGATAAATGTGCTTCGGGGCATTTGTAACTCATTTATAGAAACTCTTTGTTTTGAACTGTAAGTAGGCCTAAACAATAGAATAATCCCTTACTAAGAACATGATTTCACTCATTCTTCACAATTAAGAAACACCAAATCCTACAATTTCATCGGTTGAGAGCACTTTGCTATATTCTAAATAAATGAACCAAATAAAATGACCGACAAACGTTACAGTATTATCATCTAGTTTGCATTTCTTCAATAATTCTAAAACTTTCTCCAAATCAAAATCTTTCCGTTCTGTGTCGAACATTATATCCCGTTTGCATGGTTTGTTCATTCTGTATGTCAATAAATGTATCGCCAGCTTATGTATGTTTATCTTTATAAACCATGCATACGTGAATATACCCCAAGCTATTTTAGCCTTTGTCACAATGAGGTCATGGATAACCTTTAACGGATTGCAATCTACGTTAATCGATAAACGTACCGATTGAGCTTTATCAATTATATCCTTGAATTAGGAAATATATTTTTAAGTACTGTTCTAACGGATATAGACGTCGTTGTGTGACTGAAAGTTTGAGGGTCTGGACGTGGTTCGGGTTTACAGAATAGAGAAAAATAATAGGTAAAAGAGGGCACAGAATAAAGCACAAAAAGATAAAGAATAGGGAAAAAAAATTAAAAATAGAGAATAACAGGAAGCTTTAATATACAGATTAGAAAATATTGGACATAATAAATGAGGAATAGAAAAATGGTCTAAACAATTAAAGAATAGAGAAATGAAGGACTCCATCCAGACCCTCATTTTTGACTCAATATGTTACACTGTCAAAGGAAAATAATAGGCACTTTACTTTTTGTTTTATTTATATTACATATATGTTTATTTTTATTTATGATTTTGAATTTGAATTTTTTATTCCAAACAAATCAAATAAGTATTGTACTAAACAACGATTATATGCAATGTTAAATTTCGTTAGAGAGTCTATGTGCACTGCATGAAATAAATAATAAAAGTAGATACACTACCTATATAGATTGTGGCTAGTTTTGAATGTCTAAAAAATATTTTATTGTGAGAAACATGACTTTTTATTTGTTTGATGATCTAAAAAAAGGGGGGATTATTCGATCATTTACCTTTTACGTTTATCGATATGGTGATTAAACAGGAAAAACGTACCTATTCAGCTTTATCAATTATGTCCTTGATTTAAGAAATATATTTTGAAGTACATCCGTTCTAACGGACAAAACTGCATGTGTGAGGGTCTTGGTGTTTGTTTGGGATTACAGAATAGAGAAAATAATAGGTAAAATGGACACAGAATAAAGAACAAAAAAGATAGAGAATAGAAAAAATAGACAAACAGAAAATGAATTACAGAGAATAACGGACGGCTGAAATATACATATTAGGAAATAATGAGCAAAATGAATAAAGAATAGTGAAAAATAGTCTAAAAATATAATAGAAAAGAGTAATGCATAGCCCTATCCAGATCGTTTTTCATTGTCAAATGGAAACCATACTTTCTGTTTTATTTATATTACATGTAGGTTTAAATTTATATTTACGATTTTGATTTTGAATTTGTATTTTGTATTCCATTTTATCGTCACTTAGAAAATTTTATAAAAAAAGTGTCAAAGTAGTCACATGTGTAAGATCTTTAGACTTAGATTTTCTGAAACAATGGGTTTAATATGCATGAAGTATTTGCCACTGGACGTTAATCAGAAACCAATAAAATCATTCCGCTGTATTTGATCCAAAGTATACAAGAAATGCTATCAGATTAAAATGACATCATTTATATTATTCCACTATAAATGTAAATATTGATAGCTAAACGAACATTTCATTGGTTGAGACTGTCCCATGTGATATTTAACAAAACATCATATTCCCCTCTGAAAATCATATTCAATTGTCATATTCCCCTTATTCGAATTTCTCAAGATTATACTAGAGTTATCCTTCTTTGAACAAAAAATAATGAATTGAAAAGTCTAGAGAGCTTCCGAATATTTTTGTTTGTAAACAAAAATGGCCAAACGATTTCATGTGGCAGACGACGATGAAATTGAAGAATTGTTACAAAACAAAGATTCACTAAACACAAAAAAAGTACTGCAGTTGCAGTTAAATGTTTCCGACAATTTCTTGAGGAGAGTGGGAGGGAAAACACAAAATTTGAGGAGTATGAACTTTCAGAACTCGACGTTGCACTGAAGAGTTTTTATGCTGGTGCTCGTAAATCTGACGGAAGTTTGTTCAAGAAATCGGCTATTCAAAATGTCAAATACGGATTAAAAAGATACCTACATGAAAAAAGAAACATTGACATAAACAAGGACAATGAATTTACCAAGAGCAATTTGATATTCCAAGCAGTTAAGGTTGATTTAAAGCGCAAGGGCTTTGCTAAAGTTGATCATTATCCTGATATTTCTGAGGAGGATTTACAGAAACTTTACAGTGGTGATACCCCTGTTTTTGACGTCAATACTCCTTATGGTCTCCAGTTCAAAGTTTGGTTTGAGTTAATGCTTTTCCTGTGTAGAAGAGGTCAGGAAAATTTACGTACAATGACCAAAGATGCATTTCGTGTGAAAAAAGATGCAAGTGGTATGAAATATGTTTACCAAAACAAGGATGAACTAGACAAAAATCATAGGGCCAACACTGATCCATCTGACTCAGTTACAGAAGGAAGCTTAAGGATGTACGAGAAGAAAGGTAATTTTCCTATTTCTTATTATTTTTGTGCATATATACATGTATTTTAAGACATTTGTAAGAAGATGTGGTATGTCCAATGAGACAACTCTCCACTCAGCGACCAAACAAAATAGAAGTTTACAACTATAGGTAACTGTACGACCTTCAACAATGTGCAGAACCCATACTGCAGAATAATCCTTGCTTGGTAGATATATTATTTAGTAACAAAATGTATAAATTTATGAATAGAATAAAAAAAAAAAATATACTTTATATATGAATTGGCATAAAATACATGAAAAATGCATTATTGCTGAAGAAAAATTACTATACGCGCACAAGAATATTAAAATAAAAACATTAGAACAGATCTTTGACTGCGGTTTTTCATCACAGAGTCTATAAATTCAATTCAATCATGTCAATTATGATATTTCAAAATAAAGAAATTACAGAAAATTTACTTAAATACATGTATAACTGTCAAAAGATAATTAACATACAGAATCAGTAAAATTACATAAATTTTGTCAGATGGTTTCTAATGAAATTGCATTCATTGTAGTTTTAATGTCTAATATGCTTTATTAAATTGCTATCAGAGAGAAAAAAACAAACAAAATCTAGTATTAAATATTTTTATTAAATTTTTCAGGTGATTTGAAATGTCCAGTAGCTTCTTTTGAAAATTATATTTCAAAATTGTGTCCAGAACTTGAAGCTTTATGGCAAAGACCAAAAGCATCCTTTGATGTGGGTGAATCTACATGGTATTGCAAATCTCCTCTTGGGAAAAACACTCTGGCTGGTATGATGTCTGAAATATCTCATATTGCTTTATTGTCTATGGCATATACCAACCATTCCATTAGAGCTACCAGCATCACAGTAATGGATGTAGGAGGGGTAACAGGTCGTCACATAATGAAGGTGTCTGGTCACAGAAGTGAAAATTCATTAAAATCCAGTTTTCTTGTGATGAAATAACTAAACATTTTGCTGAATCTAATATGGCAATGGCATGTCCCAGTTTTCTTGTGATGAAATAACAAATCATTTTGCTGAATTTAATGTGGCAATGGCATGTTGCAGTTTTATTGTGATTAAATAACCAAACATTTTCTGAATCTAATATGACAATGGCATGTTCCAGTTTTCTTGGGATGAATATGACAATGGCATGTTCCAGTTTTCTTGGGATGAAATAACAAATCATTTTGCTGAATTTAATGTGGCAATGGCATGTTCCAGTTTTATTGTGATGAAATAACCAAACATTTTCTGAATCTAATATGGCAATGGCATGTTCCAGTTTTCTTGTGATGAAATAACAGATCATTTTGCTGAATTTATGTGGCAATAGTATGTCCTAGTTTTCTTGTGATGAAATAACCAAACATTTTGCTGAATCAAATGTGGCAATTGCATGTTATAGTTTTCTTGTGATGAAATAACTAAACAGTTTGCTGAATCTAATATGGCACTGGCATGTTCCAGTTTTCTTGTGATGAAATAACAAATCATTTTGCTGAATTTAATGTGGCAATGGCATGCATGTTCCAGTTTTATTGTGATGAAATAACCAAACTGTTTGCTGAATCTAATATGGCAATGACATGTTCCAGCTTTCTTGTGATGAAATAACAAATCATTTTGCTGAATTTAATGTGGCAATGGCATGTTCCAGTCAAGAAATGGCTTTGTTAGTTTGTTTTCCACATTTGAGTTTGATTGTCCCTTTGGTATATATTTTCTCTTTTTTATAATGATTATTATTAAATACTCTCACTCAGGCCTTATAGCAGCATTAGTCTTGTTCGAAATCTACAATGGTGTCTTTTATGTGCTAGGCAGTAATGGTAGAATTTTTCAATAACTCTGTCCATATCATTAACTTTGATATATGTATGATTGCTCCATTGTAAGCTAAGAAATTTTTCCATATGATGTGAAAACTTTCTGGTTACATATATACAGTCATTTGTTTAAATAGTAAAATGTCCAATATCACTGCACACAGATTTTTTGTTTACGCATTAAATGTTTGTTCCTCATCTTGAAGCACATTACAGATATCAACTCAAATGGCTTTAAATTATAAACCGAAATAATTATAATCGCAAAGGTCTCTTTTTTTCAGAATTGCATTTGTTCCTAACTGTATTAAGAGCACAAGGTACTGATGCACTGAAAAATGAAGCACTTTTTCCTGAATTGCTCTTATTAGATACACTACATTGTCCTAAAATGATGGCTGTATTGGATGGTCCATACTGAGTGTAGGATTCGAATTTAACCCATTTCTTATGCCTCTTTGCTGCCCAAACAAATTTTCTATTATATCAGAATTGAAATATCCTGGGTTTATACTGTTGCCTTTTCCTAACATTAATTCACATAACGAAATGAATCCAGTAACAGAAGAATTAATATCGTCTCTGGTCTCGTGTGTAATTAAATTTTTGGAAACCATATAAAGAACAGAATCTGTAATGTTTCTTTCCCAATCATTAAAGAATTTTAATGTCTTATTCAGGGATTGAAATCTACTGTCACATAGGGGAAAAATTGGTTGATTATAATTACAAAAAATATCAGTTAAAATAGATGTGTGTTCCAGAAGTGAAATTGCTGAGGACAGTCGTTCTGGATCATGCAGTGTTGCCTGATAGCTCTTCATAAAAAATAGCATGTTCTTATCAAGAACATCAAGCGCTAATTGAGTTCTCATTTTGGAGGCCGGAGTGAGAGTAAAATGATCCTCGGTTAATTTTTTATGAATACCAAATCCATTTTGAGTATTAAAATGGAAACATTCCAGCCAGTAGTCCCATACTATAGGTTGATTCAAATATAAATATCTCCCCTGTTTTGTGTTATTTTCAAGTTTGCTAGATTCTATATTGTTTCTTATTCTTTTTAATACATGCATGATGTCTTGAATTGCGCACATGGAATGATTCATGTCAAAAACATCCAAAAATTTAAATTTCTGTTCCCTCATGTTTGAGCTAAACAGCATAGAGGTAAATGCTCTGTTGGTTGAGGCGCCATCTGCCATCATGTAATCCACTGTAAAACCATGTTCATCAAGAACATCAACACACTTCCAGTAGGTTGAGCACAGCTGGTGTGCAGTGGCAGTGTTTGAACCAAAGTAGGCAACAGGCCATCTGAATCCTGTGAGTCCATTGCACACAAATTGCAATGCATGCGTTGCCAGCTGAACTTTCTTCTTTCCATTGCATATAATGTCTATATTATTATTTGTGCTGTCCATGTCTACCATACCAACCAAACTCCAGCTGTCTCCTGTCGTCTGTATAACCAGGTCATCTTGGAATGGCATTTCGTCAATAATCAAGCCACCATGTTTGCCAAATTCAGACACTTGCTTGTTGTTGGCCTCCTGCTTCATCAATTTCAAATTGTTCCCATTGAAACAGGTGGTCTGTTTTATTGAGTTTTTATAATATTGGAGTAATCGTTTGGATGGTAAAACGAGCAATCCAGATTTTGTGAAATCTTCATAACCTCTGGGTGATCTCAAATACAGAGCGAGACAAACACTTATTACTTGTGGATCCCACCGCCGCTGATGTACCTCTAAACCTTTCCTACAGTTCTGAAGTTGAGATTCAAAAATAATCTTAAAATTTTCTGGAGCACCCCTTTCAACAATTTGATCTAAAATATTTGCCATGTCATTATGATCTTCAACTGTAAGCTTTATATCTGGATGTTTATTTTCCTCAACCTGTGGTAATTTACATGTATCTATATTTATATTTTGTTCTCCTAAAACTTTAGGTTTTTTTTCATATTTACCAATTTATTCATATTTGTTCCTTTTCTTTTACGGTTTATTCTTATTGAATTAGTACATGTATCGCATACTTCCTTTTTTGTTGACCAAACCAAAAGAGTTTTACAGGATTTGGACCAGACTCTTCTACTTCCTGAGTTCTCCAAGTGTAATTCAGAAAGTTCACTTACATCAAGTCCAGATGACTCATTATCAGCAGCTTCCATTTCATTGCAGAATTTCATCATTGAAGCTAGATGGACAACACCGTCAACATTAATCTGACGAACTTCTAGCTTCAAGCCTACTTCAATGGTCAATTTTCTTACAATTATTTTAACTTTGTCATTTATAAATGAAACTTCAACATATTCCTGTTGTCCATTCATAAGGGTCATCATTGGTATTTGAAGTTTGAATTCTGTGTCCATTGATGAAGATTTGACACATTGGGCTGGTAAAATTATGCTAGTTTGACTGGTATTCATACGTGGAACTATATTTCTATAGGCAACATACCTTTTACCCTGCTCATGTATAAAAAATGTTACAGTTCCAAAAAGATGAGGCAGTAGTCGTGCTATGATGTCCTTAGTTGGAATTAGCATTGAATTTCCTTTAAAATATTGTCCACAATCATGCATGATATCGCCTAATTTGACGACACCATCTCCATTGGTATAGTTTATACACAACCTAAAAAAACAGTTTATATATATATATATACATACTGGTTTGAATAACATTCATTGGACCTGTTACAGCTTACTTTGCAGTGAGATTCCAGGCTCTGTACTCTGACCTATAATTGCTTAAATTTAAAACTGTAGGTGTTGGATGGAGTGATGTTTCATTGGCAATAATACCACATCTTCTTATGTTTATACAAGTATAATAATATTCCAGCAAATTTATATGTTTAATCTAAATGCATATATATACTATATGCACTTGTCCAAAGTCAGGAGCCTATTTTTAGTGTTAGACAAGAAATGTTTTCATGTTCTAGAAAAATTAAAAAATACTGATATATACAACCTTTTCGTACTCATAAAAAGCAAGCACCAGGCTTATAAGTTAACCTATTGCAAAAAGTCTCTCAGAAACAAACCTCATAAAAAATATTAATTTTTACCAATGAACCATTAAAATTAGGTCACATTCAACTAACACCTGCCAGACAGACAAACACAGCTGATAATTATTCTATCCCTATAGTATTTGCAAAAACAGACGAAATCACAGAAATTTAACATTGATCAATGAACCATGAAATAAGGTCAAGGTCGGATGAAACTATCCAGACTATTATATATATACCTTACAATCATTCAGTAAACTAAATATAGTTTACTTCTTCCTTATAGTTTCTGAAAAACAGACAAAATCAGAAAAAAATAACATTGAACAATGAAAATGAGGTCAAGGTCAGACAATTATTGTCAGACAGACAAGTATACCTTACAAACATTCCATACCCCAAATATAATTGATTGAATGCTGATAGTATCTGAGAAATCAGACACATATAATATCTCTGGAGAAATAGACCAAAACACAAAAAATTTACTTTGAGTCAATTGATCACTGAACCATAAAAATGAGGTCAAGGTTAGATGACACCTGCCAGTTGGACATGTACACCTTACAATCATTCCAATTTCCATACACCAAATATAAAAGACCTAATAGCTTATAGTATTTGAAATATGGACGTGACAACGAAAACTTAACCTTGTTCACTGATCCATGAAATGAGGTTGAGGTCAAGTGACAGACATGAGGACCTTGCAAGGTAAGCCTATACCAAATACAGTTATCCTATTACTTATAATAAGAGAGAAATTAACATAACAAAAAAAAACACTTTTTTTTTATCAAATAGTCAGTCACTGAACCATGAATATGAGGTCAAGGACAATAGTCATATATGACAGACGGAAAGTTTGTAATATAAGGCATCTGTATACAAAGTATGAAGCAACCATGCCTTCTACCTTCTGAAATACTAAACTAGAGCTAACACAGCCGTCGCCGGATCAATATCTATATTTCTGCGAGAGAAGTCGCAGGCGAGACCAAAAAGGATTGCCTTTTCACGTACCATTACACTACAAATATGGGTCAGTTTGGGGCAAACAGAAATATTTTTAATGCTAGCACAAGGCTCCACTGAAAGGGCATACTGTGACATATAATTGCTTATATTTATGACATTTTGTTTTAAAAGGAGAGTTGTCTCAGTAGCAATCATACCATATCTTCCTATACACATATAAATTTATATACTTAATCTAAGTGTTATATTTTTAAAACTGAAGCAGATCCCCCTCCCCCTACATTGGTGTAAATGTTGTTTTTATACAATTTTATATCTTGTAGAAGTATCATTAATGAAATGAAACTGAAACACCACAAAAGGGTTGCAGTAACTGCCACTACAGATATGACCAGCACACAGCTTGGATTTGAGGCTACTACCCTGCATCACTGGTCTGGTATTTTGGACGGGCGGTATATCAAAGACCAAATGAAGGAATTATATGACCATGATGACCGATTTGCTGATGCTACATTGTAAATTGAGGATCGAGCAAACAGAGTGTTTAATGATTGATGAAATTAGTATGTTGTCCAGAAAAATTCTTGAACTGCTGGAATCTGTTTGCAGGCATGTTCGAAGAAATGAAAACATGTTTGGTGGAATACAGGTAAAAAAACAAAATTCAAACTTGATCTGTGTTTTGAGGTAATAAGCATTGTGTATAAGTTTCATAATATTTGGTTGAGGCAAACTTAAGGTGTAATACCACCAAATCATAGTACGTCACATCCGGTTGCATACGAAAATAGGTCGAAAAAAAATATTCCCTTGAATTTGACAGTTGTAGGTAATTGATCCTACATTTCATTGCAGTAAAACATTTCTGGGTCATAAACATATATCTTGGGTATTTCAAAGCACCATTATTTTTTTTTTTGGGGTTTCTATAGAATATTTTGGAAACTTGAGGTTACATGGTTACTAAAGCTTGTACACAGGTTAAAAAAGGGGGAAAATTTGATTGGTTAACTTCCAGTGATGGTTATTTTCTTATATGCAATGAAATGTTATGTGAAATTTTTTCTATAGTACTGGACAGGATCAAACTTTACTCATGCCAAGTATTTCTTTATTTGAAACAAAGATAAATTCTGCACAATTTTTTGAAAAGTGCAAATTTAACAAAGACTAATAGGGGAAAATCAATGGTGGTATTACACCTAATATGGGAAGCTGTACATGCACCTTTGACCTTGTGAGTACTCTCATGTGTTAAAATTTCTTGCTATTTAAGTGAAATATTACTAATAATGAAATATTCTGAGTGGATTGAGTCTCCAAAACACATTTTATGAGAAAATTTCCTTGAAATAGGACTTTACCATGAATATTAGTTGACAGAATAAGCCATACTTAGAGTTTTGGGGAGCTTTTTCTCCTTTTTTCTTATATTCTGCTATACTAGAAAATTTTTCCTAAGAAATACTTTAATAAATATATAGTTTTAAGTAAATGAAATTATTTTTAAAGCAGTAACAACAAATTATTCACCAAAAGAGAAGCTTTTTATGTCCCTCTCTGGAACGCGGCGTAAATTTAAGTTTTACGTAAGGACTTATGGAAACCTCCTTGGAGACAGTAAACTTTTATACGGATAGTTCATTCAGCTTGAATACTTCAATTAATCATTTATTATAACATTTCTATCATAAATGAGTGAAAGTTACCCCAAAATTTTTATTTATTGGCCTATAAAGTAGAAATTTTGAGGAAATGAGAGGTATAAAAGGACCAAAAGAGACCTTATAAAGAAGACAAAGAGGTCCATTAGTAGTATTTATCATCCTAAAGTCATCTTTTGTATCATATTCAACTGTTTGTAGGCAGATGAGATAAATATTTGATCATTTATTGGTCCACACTATATTCTATCATGATGCGGCTTGGTTTGGATTTTCCGAAGAAATTTAGCTCGAATCGATGTAGATGTCGTCTTACATTATACTAGATTTTTCTCAAACTATTGAACTGATTATGACAAAACTTGACAGGAATGCTTGAAATAACCAGTATTACAAAGGAAAAAAGTCACATTCAGTTTATTTAACAAAAAAGTCTTCTTTAGGTGTAATACCACCAAATCATAGTACGTCACATCCGGTTGCATACGAAAATAGGTCGAAAAAAAATATTCCCTTGAATTTGACAGTTGTAGGTAATTGATCCTACATTTCATTGCAGTAAAACATTTCTGGGTCATAAACATATATCTTGGGTATTTCAAAGCACCATTATTTTTTTTTTTGGGGTTTCTATAGAATATTTTGGAAACTTGAGGTTACATGGTTACTAAAGCTTGTACACAGGTTAAAAAAGGGGGAAAATTTGATTGGTTAACTTCCAGTGATGGTTATTTTCTTATATGCAATGAAATGTTATGTGAAATTTTTTCTATAGTACTGGACAGGATCAAACTTTACTCATGCCAAGTATTTCTTTATTTGAAACAAAGATAAATTCTGCACAATTTTTTGAAAAGTGCAAATTTAACAAAGACTAATAGGGGAAAATCAATGGTGGTATTACACCTAATATGGGAAGCTGTACATGCACCTTTGACCTTGTGAGTACTCTCATGTGTTAAAATTTCTTGCTATTTAAGTGAAATATTACTAATAATGAAATATTCTGAGTGGATTGAGTCTCCAAAACACATTTTATGAGAAAATTTCCTTGAAATAGGACTTTACCATGAATATTAGTTGACAGAATAAGCCATACTTAGAGTTTTGGGGAGCTTTTTCTCCTTTTTTCTTATATTCTGCTATACTAGAAAATTTTTCCTAAGAAATACTTTAATAAATATATAGTTTTAAGTAAATGAAATTATTTTTAAAGCAGTAACAACAAATTATTCACCAAAAGAGAAGCTTTTTATGTCCCTCTCTGGAACGCGGCGTAAATTTAAGTTTTACGTAAGGACTTATGGAAACCTCCTTGGAGACAGTAAACTTTTATACGGATAGTTCATTCAGCTTGAATACTTCAATTAATCATTTATTATAACATTTCTATCATAAATGAGTGAAAGTTACCCCAAAATTTTTATTTATTGGCCTATAAAGTAGAAATTTTGAGGAAATGAGAGGTATAAAAGGACCAAAAGAGACCTTATAAAGAAGACAAAGAGGTCCATTAGTAGTATTTATCATCCTAAAGTCATCTTTTGTATCATATTCAACTGTTTGTAGGCAGATGAGATAAATATTTGATCATTTATTGGTCCACACTATATTCTATCATGATGCGGCTTGGTTTGGATTTTCCGAAGAAATTTAGCTCGAATCGATGTAGATGTCGTCTTACATTATACTAGATTTTTCTCAAACTATTGAACTGATTATGACAAAACTTGACAGGAATGCTTGAAATAACCAGTATTACAAAGGAAAAAAGTCACATTCAGTTTATTTAACAAAAAAGTCTTCTTTAGGTGTAATACCACCAAATCATAGTACGTCACATCCGGTTGCATACGAAAATAGGTCGAAAAAAAATATTCCCTTGAATTTGACAGTTGTAGGTAATTGATCCTACATTTCATTGCAGTAAAACATTTCTGGGTCATAAACATATATCTTGGGTATTTCAAAGCACCATTATTTTTTTATTTGGGGTTTCTATAGAATATTTTGGAAACTTGAGGTTACATGGTTACTAAAGCTTGTAAACAGGTTAAAAAAGGGGGAAAATTTGATTGGTTAACTTCCAGTGATGGTTATTTTCTTATATGCAATGAAATGTTATGTGAAATTTTTTCTATAGTACTGGACAGGATCAAACTTTACTCATGCCAAGTATTTCTTTATTTGAAACAAAGATAAATTCTGCACAATTTTTTGAAAAGTGCAAATTTAACAAAGACTAATAGGGGAAAATCAATGGTGGTATTACACCTAATATGGGAAGCTGTACATGCACCTTTGACCTTGTGAGTACTCTCATGTGTTAAAATTTCTTGCTATTTAAGTGAAATATTACTAATAATGAAATATTCTGGTTGGATTGAGTCTCCAAAACACATTTTATGAGAAAATGTCCTTGAAATAGGACTTTACCATGAATATTAGTTGACAGAATAAGCCATACTTAGAGTTTTGGGGAGCTTTTTCTCCTTTTTTCTTATATTCTGCTATACTAGAAAATTTTTCCTAAGAAATACTTTAATAAATATATAGTTTTAAGTAAATGAAATTATTTTTAAAGCAGTAACAACAAATTATTCACCAAAAGAGAAGCTTTTTATGTCCCTCTCTGGAACGCGGCGTAAATTTAAGTTTTACGTAAGGACTTATGGAAACCTCCTTGGAGACAGTAAACTTTTATACGGATAGTTCATTCAGCTTGAATACTTCAATTAATCATTTATTATAACATTTCTATCATAAATGAGTGAAAGTTACCCCAAAATTTTTATTTATTGGCCTATAAAGTAGAAATTTTGAGGAAATGAGAGGTATAAAAGGACCAAAAGAGACCTTATAAAGAAGACAAAGAGGTCCATTAGTAGTATTTATCATCCTAAAGTCATCTTTTGTATCATATTCAACTGTTTGTAGGCAGATGAGATAAATATTTGATCATTTATTGGTCCACACTATATTCTATCATGATGCGGCTTGGTTTGGATTTTCCGAAGAAATTTAGCTCGAATCGATGTAGATGTCGTCTTACATTATACTAGATTTTTCTCAAACTATTGAACTGATTATGACAAAACTTGACAGGAATGCTTGAAATAACCAGTATTACAAAGGAAAAAAGTCACATTCAGTTTATTTAACAAAAAAGTCTTCTTTAGGTGTAATACCACCAAATCATAGTACGTCACATCCGGTTGCATACGAAAATAGGTCGAAAAAAAATATTCCCTTGAATTTGACAGTTGTAGGTAATTGATCCTACATTTCATTGCAGTAAAACATTTCTGGGTCATAAACATATATCTTGGGTATTTCAAAGCACCATTATTTTTTTATTTGGGGTTTCTATAGAATATTTTGGAAACTTGAGGTTACATGGTTACTAAAGCTTGTACACAGGTTAAAAAAGGGGGAAAATTTGATTGGTTAACTTCCAGTGATGGTTATTTTCTTATATGCAATGAAATGTTATGTGAAATTTTTTCTATAGTACTGGACAGGATCAAACTTTACTCATGCCAAGTATTTCTTTATTTGAAACAAAGATAAATTCTGCACAATTTTTTGAAAAGTGCAAATTTAACAAAGACTAATAGGGGAAAATCAATGGTGGTATTACACCTTAAGTTAGAGAACGGAAACTAAAAATTTTGCAATTTTTCCATTTATAAAGGGACATAACTCTAGAACGGTTAAAGTGATGCCACCAAAATTCCAACTTGATCTGTGTTTTGTGGTAATAAGCATTGTGTATAAGTTTCATAACATTTGGTTGAGGCAAACTCAAGTAAGAGAACGGAAACCAATTTTTGGACGTTCGGACGTACGCGTATGTACGTACGTACAGACTGAAAAGGGTAAAACTTAATTCCCCCACCGCTACGGCGGGGGCATAATAACTTTTCAAATATGAAATTTTGTTATGGGCTATACACTGGTAAGACATTAATATGTGCAATAATTTCAGTTTTCTTTTGTAAGGGTTTTTTTTGGGGGGGAGAGGGAGGAGGGAGGAATGTTGCAGGTAGTTTTTTTATACAAGTTATTTTCATTTTCTGCATAGCCTGTTTTTGTCAAATACATTTTTCACACCTTCTTTTGTCATGCTTGAATATATTGAATGGATATTTGGTATATATATATTTTAACCATGACAACTTTCAACTTGTAGAGTTCTATGTATTGCCATGCAATACTTATATTATAAATGCCGGTCAGTGTTCACACTGTTTTATTTTCAGTTATTGCCAGTTTCAGTTATTCATGTTGAAATCCCCTCCCCATAATACCAAATGGCTGTTCCTTAAATAAGGTCTAATGAGTAATAATGAAAATGAATTTTTATACGAAAAAAGATTTCAAAGATGTTAAGATTAATAACACATGGACAGACAGACAGACAGACAGACAGCGAGGGTGATTCCTATATACCCACAATACATGGATGGGGGCTTGAGGTGGTGGTATAAAAACACCTTTATAACAAAAAGCTTATATTTGCAGGTTATTGTGTGTGGTGATTTTAAGCAGCTACCACCTGTTCCAAATCACAGACTTCAAGATGATGGTTGTTATTGTTTAGAGAGTGATGTATTTAAGAATGCATTTGTACATCACATAAATTTAACCAAGGTATAAACATTTTAAAATATTGAAGAATGTTACATCAAAGAATATTATATTGGTCACAATGATGAATGGATGAATGATGGCTGAATGTCCAGTGGCAAGTTTTATGCATATTCAGGACAAGAACATAATATTATATATATGCATACTTTCAGACCCTTGTATGAGACCAACATGGTAAGCTGGAATTTTAATGTGCTAGCACACATTAATACTGACTTTGAGGTGACTAGTCTTTATTTTCTTTTTCCTTAATGCTGCATGCTTAATTTTTGAAGAAGCAAATACAAATTTTCAAGTATTTGGTTTCAAGCCCTTGGGCTCCAACGACCTCCAGCACTCGAGATGAGGACTTCCACAACTACTCAAACATGTATATATTACAATATCAATTATACTTCTTGCGATGAGCTTCATTATGTATTGCCATTATGCACTTCTTTTTTATTGGTAGGGTTGTTTTTCTGGTGTTATATTTCTGCTTTCAAAATTCAAGAGCGACAGAATTAAAACAACATATTGGTATTTATAAAAACGCATGTTTCATAATATATATATTTGATTTATCCAAAAAATGATTTAAATCAAACAATTATTAATTGTGGTTAATAGTTTCTGTCCTATTTCAGGTAATAAGACAAAACGAAGCTGACTTGATCAAAGCAGTGCATGAGCTTTGTGATGGTTCTCCATCAGAGGAGACAGTTGCATTATTAAAATTCCTTGATCGTCCACTGCCAGATAATACCAAAATAACAAGTTTGTTTGGGACCAACTTTGACGTCAATTTTATTAACCATGAAAAGTTGGAAGATCTGGCAGGTGAAGAATTTGTTTTCAAGGCTAAAGATGAAGGTATGTCTTTAGAAAATAAAATAAAAACCATAGGCGGATCTAGCACCCCCCCCCCCCCCCCCCCCCTTCCCCATATAGGGAATCACTGGAGCATGTCTGGAGTGGTCCCCTTCTTAGGGCAGTCAGTGGGCCCCATTATGAAAATTTCTGGATCCGCCACTGGAAACAGGGCTTTATTATCAATAAGACAACTATTCACCTAACATCCCTTATATGAACAACATATAAGACAACTATCCACCTAACATCCCTTATAAGAACAACAAAGATCTTTTTAGTGATTACTTAAGGGATGTTAGAGACACAATCAAATTTAAAACAGCCCTTATATTAAAGGTACAATAATATATATTTGTTAAAATTTTCAAACAAAACAAATTAACAAGATATTTTTCCACTAATCCACCCAGAAGTACCATTGTCAATTCTGTTAATTAGGGCCTTTTTTAAGTCATAAATATGTCTGCTGTAGAAACAAGTTAAAACTTTCTTAAGAGAAAATAAAATGTCGCTGATGTTGGGCTGTAATATGGTAAATTTCATAAGCCCTAGAATAACTTCAATTTGTTTTGGCAAATCTCACAAAACAGGTAGATTCTGATTCTGCTTCTTTTAAAAAGTGCACAATTTTTCTAGAGTAATTGGACTTGGTCCATGAAAAAAATTGCACTTTTTAACATGTTTTTCAATATAATTTCAGTTTGTTTAATTCAATCAAATCAAAAAAGAACTACCAAGTGTCAAAATTGATAACATGTAAAAACTCCTTCCATTTTTGCAACATTCACTTAAAACAGATACATAAACATGGTCAATTTTCAGGCAGCCACATTTAAGATTACATTGTCCACAACAGTTCTGTAAAACTTCTTGTCAAATTTAAATCAAGTTCAACCAAATTTTAGACTAACATGTAACATGTCTATTGGTGCAATCAGGCTTTTGCTTTGTATCTATTTAAGGGTACTTTAAGGGACCAAAAGAAGGGATTTAATTACTATGGAACCCTTATGGGATTTCATAATTATTATATTTTCATATGACTATAACCTGAAAACAGTTGGTGATAGACACATCCCGCCTTCAGAAATGATCACAAGACCATAAATCAAATCAAATAAACTGCTTCGCTGAGCGCAGCTAGATACGCCCGCAGAGGTCTAACCCTGAACAGTTGGGGCAAAAATGGACACAATATTCAAGCTTGATTCAGGTCTGAATTTTGATTGTGATTAAATATTTGACATATTATAGGTTTCTGAATAAATGTAGTCAAAGATCTTGAAATTGGTTATATGAATTGAATTTATATTCAATTAAAGATTTCTTGCTGTTGTGCAATACTTAGTAAATCTGTTGTCAGACTATAAACAAATAAAGTTCAATTAATTCTCAATGTCATATCAGAAATTTATGAAAATTTGAGCTTACATCAATAGATATAAACAATTCACCAAAGTTTCATGAGAATTGGTGACAGCATTTTTGAGTTTTTGTCCGAAAACTGGAAAATCCCCCCTTTTGTTTATGAATAAAACCCTGTAACTCGGAAACGTAAAATCTAAAATTTATAAAAATCGAAAGGGAGCTCATGTCAATAGATATAAACAATTCACTACAATTTCTTGCAAGTTGGTGAAAGCATTCTTGACTTATTGTCTGAAAACTGGAAAATCCCCCTTTTTTTAATGAATAAAACCCTGTAACTCGGAAACGTAAAATCTAAATTTTATAACAAACGAAAGGGAGCTCACATCAATAGATATAAACAATTCACCAAAGTTTTATGCAAATTGGTTAAAACATTTTTGAGTTAATGTCCGACATGTTGACGACGGACAGACGGACGGACGGACAGACGGACAACGGTATACCATAATACGTCCCGTAAACGGGCGTATAATAAAAAAAAAGGGTATGTCCCCAAGGGTCATCCCCACCCCTGCCGTCTTAACACTGTTCTTGTATCTTTAAAATGGTCAAGATCCCAACCACAAAATCATACCTATTCTTGTTTGGGACAATACAAATAAAATGAATTATAGGATGAGCCCCCTGGGGTCACCCCCACCAAATAGTATATGTATACCTGTTTGTCATGTTAAATTAAGGAATTGGATGAATTGTATGGGGTACCAAGGGGATTATAATTACAGGGGCTTTGTTTGGGAGACTTTGTAATAACACCCTGTTACAATCATCTCTTGTTTTATTTCAGGACCCCAAAATCTATTGGCTAGCGCCAATGCAGCAAAGACACTTGTTTTAAAAGTGGGATCTCCTATTATACTTATAAGAAATATTAGTGAAGGATTATTTAATGGAGCCAGAGGCATGGTACTCTCATTGAAAAAAGACAGTCCCCTGTTATTAACATAAATGGTAAAATATTAACTCTACCAACCTACAAATTTGATGTGTTTGATATGCAAAAAAACAAAGTGCTTGCATCACGTATGCAATATCCGATTATGTTGGCATTTGCAATGACTGTCCACAGAGCGCAGGGTCAGACACTTCAATATGTTGATGTGGATTGTTATTCCTTTTTTGCTGCAGGGCAAATGGGTGTTGCAGTTGGAAGAGTTGAAACTAAAGCTGGTTTGCGAGTTCGGAACTTTAATAGAGGTGCAGCAACATTAAAACACCCTTCTTGTGTATATGTTTTTTACAATTTTAATAGTATGAAAGAACCATTGGATGACTTGTCTTGCTGTAAAACAAATACTACAACAAAACAAAGTTCCATTGTGCTACCTTCAACATCAGATCTTATTGATTATATCCCTGAGGACTCCGACAATGAAAATGATGCTGAAATTGACCTGGACTTGCCAACCCTTCACAATCCGTATGAAATACAAGATTTCTTATTGGCTAATGAAAACAGTTCTTTCTTGTCAGTTGTTTCTGCTGATTTTTATACCACACCTGCATTTTTATCACATGTGATTTTTTTATATTTAAAAGTAAATGAACTTACTTTAAATCCATTTACAAAATCAACAACTCAACATTGGAATTCTACATATGCTGATTTGAATACTTTTTTAACAAGCAATGAACATAGCAGATCTTGTCAAAAACTTTTTAAAGTACATAACTTGAACAAACAACAAAACAAGTTATCTACTAAATTGATGTTTTGGTTGTTTGACAAACATGTAGAAATGAAGGCAAAGAATATAGTAAGCAGTCAAATAGAACTCATGGAAACCAGGGAAAAACAACCGGTTAAACATTCATCTGCAGGAGAAGCTAAAATTCGTTATTTGGCAGGTGCATGTTGCAATAAAATATCTAGCCGTTTAAGAAATTCTGTGCTCAGGAAGATTGGCCAAACTTCAAAGAAGAGCAAAATTGCCCGTACATTGGATTATAAAAAAACATGCTATGCTGAAAATTTTTAGAATTGAGGAAAGTGAGGCACCTCACAATTCAAGTATGTCCGAAATAGAAAATAAACAAGGTGCTTCAAGAGGCTTGACCATTGTTAATGATGATGTGTTTAATTTTTTTATTAAATTGAATGCTGTTGTGCAGCATAACTGTACATTTGAACATTTTCACATACATGCACACAAAACATTTCATTTCTGTAGGAATAGTATTGATTCAGATATTGAACTTTTAGATTGTTGGATAAATTTGTTTGGAGAAATTGTGGATGATAATGTGGAACATGAAATTTTTCTTGTTTAAATTATGGAATTATTTAAAGACATAACTGAGCATTTTGTTCGCAAAGCTTTTGTGGATGCTTTAAAATCTATTAAAGCAAGCGTACCAAGAAAAAAAAAACAAGCTCTCAGAAGTAAAATATTGTTGCAATTGCAGTAAAAAAGGAAAGGGTGAAGGAAAAGGAAAGAAGAATTGAAGAAAAAAATTGTGTGTCCATGTTACTTTAGAATAGGATATATATTTAACTCTTGAATATGAAATAAAGACAAAAGATACCAAAGGGACATTCAAACTCAAATGTGGAAAACAAACTGACAAAGCCATGTCTTGACTGGAACATGCCATTACCACATTAAATTCAGCAAAATGTTTGGTTATTTCATCACAAGAAAACTGGGACATGCTATTGCCATATTAGATTCAGCAAAATGTTTGGTTATTTCATCACAAGAAAAACTGGGACATGCTATTTCCATATTAGATTCAGCAAAATATTTGTTTATTTCATCACAAGAAAACTGGGACATGCCGTTGCCATATAAGATTCAGCAAAATGATTGTTTTTTTCATCACAAAAAAACTGCAACATGCTATTGCCATATCAGATTCAACAAAATGTTTAGTTATTTCATCACAAGAAAACTGGGACATGCCGTTGCCATTATTAGATTCAGCAAAATGTTTGGTTTTTTTCATCACAAGAAAACATAAATGGCAAACATGAGTGAGCAGAAGAATTGAATTTTGATTTTAAAGGAAGAGGCATTTTAAGTAGGACGGTATGTTTTATTAAGCCATAATTTTGTTATTTGACTTTTATTAATCAGTAAAAAAGAAAATCAAAATTACCCCAAATTTACTGTTAACGTATAATACAAATTATGAAGGTACTTGGAATTAAAAAAAACAAATATATGCCAAAACTTTTAATAATCTATGTAATTTTTCATGCAGATTTATTATACAAAGTATCATGAGTATGATGCATTAATAATATATTATTTTGCAGGCCAAATCTGAACTTATACCAGATACAAAATGGTAACTAAACTAATGTACAATAGAAGAATACATTTATTTTCAGTTCATGAATATGTTTTAGATACTGATCAAAACTTATTTCATCACAAGAAAAACTGCAACATGCCAATGCCACTTTAAATTCTGCAAAATGTTTGGTTATTTCATCACAAGAAATTGCAACATGCCATTGCCACATTAACTTCAGCAAAATGTTTAGTTATTTCATCACAAGAAAATTTCAACATGCCAATGCCACTTTAAATTCAGCAAAATGTTTGGTTATTTCATCACAAGAAAACTGGGACATGCTATTGCTATATTAGATTCAGCAAACTGTTTGGTTATTTCATCACAAGAAAATTGCAACATGCCATTGCCACATTAAATTTAGCAAAATGTTTGGTTATTTCATCACAAGAAAACTGGGACATGCTATTGCCATTTTAGATTCAGCAAAATGTTTGGTTATTTCATCACAAGTTAACTGGGACATGCTTTTGCCATATTAGATTCAGCAAAATGTAAAGTTATTTCATCACAAGAAAACTGCAACATGTCATTGCCACTTTAAATTCAGTAAAATGTTTGGTTATTTCATCACAAGAAAACTGGGACATGCCATTGTCATATTAGATTCAGCAAAATGTTTGGTTATTTCATCACAAGAAAACTGAGACATGCTATTGCCATATTAGATTCAGCAAAATGTTTGGTTATTTCATCACAAGAAAAACTGGGACATGCTATTTCCATATTAGATTCAGCAAAATATTTGGTTATTTCATCACAAGAAAACTGGGACATGCCGTTGCCATATTAGATTCAGCAAAATGATTGTTTTTTTCATCACAAAAAAACTGCAACATGCTATTGCCATATCAGATTCAGCAAAATGTTTAGTTATTTCATCACAAGAAAACTGGGACATGCCGTTGCCATATTAGATTCAGCAAAATGTTTGGTTTTTTCATCACAAGAAAACATAAATGGCAAACATGAGTGAGCAGAAGAATTGAATTTTGATTTTAAAGGAAGAAGCATTGTAAGTAGGACGGTATGTTTTATTAAGCCATAATTTTGTTATTTGACTTTTATTAATCAGTAAAAAGGAAAATCAAAATTACCCCAAATTTACTGTTAACGTATAATAAAAATTATGAAGGTACTTTGAATTAAAAAAAACAAATATATGCCAAAACTTTTAATAATCTATGTAATTTTTCATGCAGATTTATTATACAAAGTATCATGAGTATGATGCATTTATAATATATTATTTTGCAGGCCAAATCTGAACTTATACCAGATACAAAATGGTAACTAAACTAATTTACAATAGAAATATACATTTATTTTCAGTTCATGAATATGTTTTAGATACTGATCAAAAGTACCAGGCTTATAATTTTTGTCTACGCCAGATGCACGTTTTGTCCTATAGAGACTCATCAGTGACGCTCGAATCAAGATAATAGAAAGGCCAAATAAAGTACAAAATTGAAGAGCATTAGAATAACAAAAATAAGAATATGAGTATGGTATGAGTGCCAATGAGACAACTCTCCATCCAAGTGACAAGTCCTAATGTATTAAAAGTTAGGTCAAATACAGCCTTCAACACAAAGCCTTGGCTTAGAGTGAAGCTCTACTGTGATAGTCGAGTTTGACATATTTATTAACCGTTATTGCTAAGATTTCAAACTCCTATGCCCTAACCCATGGTTGATGTCTAGTTAACTCGGGTAGGTTCAAAAGGTCAAACTCGTGGGTTGAATTGTCAGTTACGTAAACTCGACAGACTCTGCTAACCCGAGTTAGACAAATTGAAGTAGGCCTTATATAAGTTGAAGAGGGTAAATAATGTTCTTGACTTGACACCCCCCCCCCCCCCTTTTTTTTTAGGTTTAAAAAATGACTTGTTAACTTATTCAAAGGTAAATAATTATGTGTATTATTAACTATTACCATGCAGCTATGTCTATATTCCCTGCCATTGATATATATTATGATATAAATGCTTATATTTATCTTCAGTGTTAGAAATTTTAATTTTCAAATTTGAATTTCGCCGCCTTGTTACTTTTCAGTAGTGAAGAGTTACCTCCCTTGTAAAAATTTCAACCCAGACAAAATAAATAGAACAAACAATTGAAACTTATTTTTTAAGTAATATTTTATTAAAGTTAAATAGTACGATTAATTAAAAGATGTTTCCATAATTTATTAAAAGAAATAACTTAATAATACTGACCTCAAAAATTCACTGCAGTACTACACTTCCTGTTTACACATCATGGATTCCGTGACAGGGCTCTAAAGGGAAAAACTCTCGAAAACTGCTACAAAAGCCGGGGTAAGTACATAAAAACATGATATTTATTAAGTGTAAACACTCAAGAGTAGAATTCAATACTTTAATCCATGCTGATTAGCGTTTAAATATAGATTTAGGACAATCCTTGAAAAAGGCGTTGCATTCCTGTTGCTTCTCTACGAGAAGCTATATTGATAGTCGACTTTATTATTTACAGAATTTTCGCGGGTATGTTAAGGCAATTTTTTCAGGGGCAAATAAATCTTGTGATGCTCATGAATATTAATGAGCAACGTTGCGTCTCCATAGTGACGACACTGTCCGCTTCATATCTCTGGTCATCAATCGCTCTCGTATTTTGTTCTTTTTATTGATAAACTATGCAGAATTAGATAAATAATGATAATTTGTTGTAATTAAAAACCATATGTCACATTATTTTACAAGCCATAACTTGTATTGTATGAAAATCCTTCTTGTCGATCTCGCAACGAAGGCGTGGCTTATTTTCCTTATTTGGAAAACCGATTCAACAGGAAACTTGAAACCCACATGTTTTGAACGGACGGATTGTTTTTGTTGCACGAGGCGAAGAATGACCCATGTACCCAAGGATTTCAGCATACAAGCAGAATCGTACGACATAACTTGACTATGAGTAAGTATTCGGTCGTCTTTTTGCTGTTTTCTGTAGCCTACTATCTTCATTTTGACAAAAATCTACCCTTGAAGTTGCATCTTCTCCCCCTTTTTTCCATCTGTTCAGTAGAATTTAGAAATTATCCCTGAACCAAGGATTTGTATAGTTTACTATGCCTGAACTATCTTAAATACAAGTCCATTGATGGTCAACAGTGTTTATGTGCAATTTAGTTGAAGTTTTAGAGTACCCATGAGTTGTCCAGGAAATTTGTTATGCTATACAATGTAGACCCCCCCCCCCCCCCCCCAATGCAGTTACACTTTTTGATATAAAAAAAAATTAATGTGCTCTAGCCTATTCCATGGTTGGCCAGTTGGCATTCAATCTGTTTGAATTCATGAATCATGGATATTATTTCTTTTGAGAGCGAGTGATATCAGAACCTGAGATTGGCAACTCTGATAACAAGTTACTGGTCTAAAATGAATCTGAAGGCAACTGTAGAGGAAGAAGACACTAGACTGAATTTTCAACAAAGACCCCACCTCAATATTATCAATATAAACTGTATAGAGCACCTTTATTATCACAGAGTTTATAACTTCGCAGACAGTGTGTAGGCACGACACTGCCAGATGTTTTGAAGTTAGCTATGTACATATTCAAACTACACTTTCCCTCAATTTCAAAGCTGCATCATGCAAGGTCAGTTTTTAGACATGCCAAAACAACAAAAATTCTAGATTTTTATTCACTTAAAGACTTGAAAGACTTAAAATTAAGTGTAACTGTATGCTGATTGATTTTTTATTCTTTGGCTACCGCAGGCCAGATTCTTATTTTCTAAAGAAAATTTTGCATAGTACGTTTACCTATTCGTCTGTAGTGTACAAAAAAAAAATGTAGTACTTACTAAATAGAAATTCTGACAGACCTAAAAGAAGTTTTTTAAAAATCTGGGCTGTTGGTCCTGTGCCCAAATGTAAATCTTATATATACAAATGTATATACCCTTATTTTATTCTGTATGCTACTTTGTACATCTGTACGTACATCTGGTAGTTCTTTAATATGTATATGAATAAAAGGAGATGTAGGGCAGGGTGTACATTGTTCATTGTTTGTGTACATAATCATATATCATGAGACAGCTACCGAAGTTCTTTCTGTTTGACATGTTGTTCTACCAGAATAAAGTTCATTTTTGTTTCATTCTGTTTAATTATATAACAGTCTATGAAATATGTTACATGTATTAAAAGGGAAAATAAATATTATAATTATTCAGCCTAAGGCTAAATTGATGTCATGTATGTCACATGTAGGTGTCTTCGAAAAATATTGAAAAACAAATGTCACCCACGGAATAAGACAAGTATCAAATAAAAAAGATTTACATTTGTATCTAGCTTTCCTCTCTTACAAAATAATATAAAATAAGTAATATCAAAACTGGAAAACATATTATGATTGCCAACAATTCACAGCATGACCAGATCCAAATGAAGTAGAAGTTAACATCTATAGGTCACAGTGTTCTCCCCAGACACTTTATTTAGCATCTTGGTAAACTGGGAAATTAGAAATATCATCTTGTTAATGTTTTTGTTTTATGTCACGAGTATCATTTTACTTATATATATGACAATATAGAATTATTATTATAAAAATTATAGCATCACATTCATAACATCTATACAAAATCTTATTCAGATACAGAGGCGGATTCAATGGGGAGGTCCTGGGCCCACCTTTTCTGGGGAAAATTTGGTTGTTTATATATATATAGGAAATCACTGAAGCATGACTTGAGCGAGCCCTTTTCTTAGGCAGTCTGTGCAGTGGGCCCCAACTTATGAAAATTTCTGGATCCGCCACTGAGATAGCATCATGTTAAAGCACATGATGATGAAAGACCCTCGTGATCGCGAACACTGGGTTGCTGTATGGCGTTTAATGCTAATTTGGTATAGGGGCCCCCCTTTTGTTGGAAAAATTTGGTTGATTATATAGGGAATCACAGAAGCATGACTGGAGTGCCCCCCCCCCCCTTAGGTCAGTCAGCAGCCCCCACCCCCCTTTATGTTAAGTTCTGGATCCGCCACGGGTCCTATATATAGATTCCGAAAAGGCGAATTACCTACCTAAAACCTTTTTGTTTCAATTTGGAGGCTAGAAACAAGCATTTAATTTAAATTTGTTTTGGCCTGAAGAAAATTAAATTAACAAACAATTTTTTTTTTGCAAAAACTTATATTGATTGTTAGGGACTGTCTTACAAAAATGTTAGGTGGATAGTGTTCAGTTTTTAACACACCATTTTTTCACAGAATTATTGCATGTATACTTGGAATACAATATAAATCATAAATGTTTATATATGAAAAATATATGTATCTGTAATACTGCTTACTGGATGGGTTCCTTTTTTTTGTGTACACAATTGTAAATTGTTTCTGTTTTAATTTATTATTACAGGTTCAAGATGACAATGATGCGAACAAAGATAAGCCGAACACGTACATTGCAATAAGTGACTGCAGAATGTATGAACAGTTGGTAATCCACAAGCTTTGTGTCAAAATACGTCTTTTTCAACACATATTCTATCGTCATCCAGAAAACATGGAAAACAATGTGTTAAGGGCAATATAACTTTTTGAAATGGAATAAAGTTAATTTTCCAACCAGATATTCCACAGTGTGATCATGGTGATGTCAAACAGCATGTTAAAAATGGTTAAAAAAAATCTAGTAAGATTCAGCTTAAAGGTTAAAGGAGGAACCAGTTATTGACACCCACCATTTCTTGCCTGTTTTTCTGGAGAGAAATAAAACCCTCCATTAATAGAATGCAGTAAGTGAAAGATATGGCTAATTGACTGTTTAATTTTAAAATTAATGGAACCTACAGATGGAAACGTGTGTAAAGCAAAAACTTCATTCAATCTATAAAGTAATTCAACATCTTGTAGCAGCCTCGTAGAGATCGTTCTACAGCCGTACAGGTTGATCTAAAGTGAACAGTTCTAACTTTCAACACAGAGATTAATCTAAACAAGTACGATTTGATCAAAAAAGAATTTGTACACATATACATTGTATATGTAATGTATAGTGGAAAAATTACATGTGCAATTAATTACAAACAGAAGACCAACATAAAAGGGCTAAAAGTTATAGATATCTGTAAATTTACAAAAGAACAGCAGTATCAACATTTGAACAGTAACTTCATCCATTAATTTTTTGTCAAGCGTGTGTATCAAAACATTAATTTGATTAAATATTTCTTTTTATGCACTGTATTTACAATTTCATAAGTAAGTAGGTCAAATTGATTTCAGATTTATATGAAAGTTATTGAGTCTTTCATCACAATTTTTTATAGGTCACTGTACAGCTTTCAACAATGAGTAAAACTCTTATCATGTGCATTTATACATATAATTACCTGAGTTATGCTACATTAAATACACAAATTAAAAATAAAGACAGACAGCAACCAAAAAAGAACAACATCAGCTTTATCTTGAGAGTCTGGCATATAAAATGTGACATAGTAAACATGTTTTTGAGAGTTTTACTGTGACATTAACATGATTAAGAAAGGGCATTAAATATCATGTACATGTATGGGTACATATAAAAATAAGAAAATGTGGTTTCATTGCTAAAAAGTCAACTCTCCGCAACATGGACAAGCAACTAAATGATGTAGAAGTCAACAACTAAAGGTCAGTGTAAGGCCTAAAACTATGAGCAAAATTAAAACAACAATAGCCATTTAGCTTAAATGCTCGTCTTGTAAATTGTACAGCTGCCTTTAACAATTGAGAGTGTTACAGTACAAAAATCAATAAAAAGAAACCAGAAAAAAAGTTCAACCCTGAGAAATCCTAAGAAAATTGTGTAAATAATGACACATGAAACATGCAGTGGTGGATCCAGGTTTAAAGTTTGAGATTCAGGTTGTTCAATAGGAGGCGGTACCCCGTACTTTTAATTCCCATGTTACAGAAAGTTTCATGTACATTCACCAGCTAAATTTAGGATTTTTGTCGAGTCTGCGACCTTTGTCGCAGAAAGCTTGACAAAGGGATAGTGAGGTGGCGTCGGCGTTAGCTTACTTCTTAAAAGCTTTATACTTTAGAAGGTGGAAGACCTGGACGTTTTATACTTTGTATATGGATGCCTCATGTTACGAAGTTTCTGTCAGTCACAGTCCAATGTCCTTGACCTCATTTTTATGGTTCAGTGACTACTTGAAAAAAAAGTTAAGATTTTTTGTAATATTAAATTTTCTCTTATTATATTTATAGCTGTTTTGTGCTGTATTGCCATTAAGCACAGAAAAGGTAGAAAGGTGAAACTTGTAAAGTGTGTCAGACCATAGAAACAGAATGAAGCCGGACATTATTAAAAAAATACTGCATATAAAGCTTAACTGTGCCAAGCAATGATTTAAAACTTGTGTGACAAGCTGCTTGATAAGTTTTCAGCCTAAAAAGTAGAAAGAGTTTTTCTCTGGGCTAATGATGTTGTTCTTGTATATATATAACAAGTGATTCAATGAACAAACAATGTTATATTATAATCTTTATTAAAACATGCCCTTTTCATATTATCATATCACGCGTTAAATGCCCTTTTTCAGGATTGGCACCCTGCCCTTTTGAAATCCTAGCTGGAACACTGTATAAGTAATAGGATAACTATATTTGGTATGTGCGTACCTTGCAAGGTCCTCATGCCCGTCAGACAGTTTTCACTTGACCTCGACCTCATTTCATGGATCAGTGAACAAGGTTAAGTTTTGGTGGTCAAGTACATATCTCAGATACAATAAGCAATAGGTCTAGTATATTTGGTGTATGGAAGCACTGTTAGGTGTACATGTCCAACTGGCAGGTGTCATCTGACCTTGACCTCATTTTCATGGTTCAGTGGTTATAGTTAAGTTTTTGTGTTTTGGTCTGTTTTTCTTATACTGTATGCAATAGGTCTACTATATTTGGTGTATTGAATGATTGTAAGGTGTACATGTCTAGCTGTAAGGTATCATCTGACCTTGACCTCATTTTCATGGTTTAGTGGTCAAAATTAAGTTTTTTATTTTTTTTTTATTTTTTCTAATACTATATGCAATAGGTCAACTGTATTTGGTGTATGGAAATATTTTATGATCTATATGTCAGTCGCCCAGGTTTTATTTGACCTTGACCTCATTTTCACGGTTCATTATTCAGTGTTAAGTTTATGTGTTTTGGTCTGTTTTCTTAAACTTTAAGCAATAGGTCAACTATATTTGTTGTATGGAAGAATTGTTAGCTGTACATGCCTGTCTGGCATGGTTCTTCTGACCTTGACCTCATTTTCATGGTTCATTGGTCAATGTTTAGTTTTCTTGGTACATGTTAAGTTTATGTGACAGTTGTAATAAAGCTTTATTTTTAGGACTATCAACATAATATCAATGATTAGTAAAGAAGGAGAGACATTTCAGCGTGTGCACTCTTGTTTATATTTTTGTAATATATTTAAAAGAATCTACTATAAGGTGAAAAATGTCAGTCAACATGAGAGATAATTAAAACCCTGGTGACTAGCTTAAGTATAGATATCAATGAATACCAGCAATTGACAAGTTCAAATTCCATGGACAATGCAGAAAAATAAAATAAATATATCAATAGCTCAATCAAAATTGATGTCAAACACACAAAATGTGCAAAAGGACATCAGTTATGGGAAAAGAAATTTTTAAAGAAGTTAAACATAACAGCAACGATTTGGTATTAAACGTGAATCCCAGGAAAAGTTGAACTTGTGCACGTATGTTCCATTAGATTGTATTTGGACAGAAAACATACTTTCAGTCGTGTTAAATTTACAGATACATGTAATAATACAGTATTGCCAATTCAAAAATCAAAATTAGATATAGGAAGATGTGGTATGAGTGCCAATGAGACAACTCTCCATCCAAGTTACAATTTATAAAAGTAAACCATTATAGGTCAAGGTACGGCCTTCAACACGGAGCATTGGCTCAACAGATGAGACTTCTATGCTTATATATTTTTCTTCCGTAAAGTTCCATTACACAGATTGCCCTTTTGCATACATTATATATATATGTACCACTCAAACTTTATATACTGTAAATTCAGAAATTATTGAATGCGAATAATGTGACTAGGTTAGTATCGCAATAATAAGAACTTGAATTCTTATAACTGAAACATACACATTTATTCTTATAACTGAAACATACACATTTATGCAGAATTATTTGAAATCTCAATCAATAAACATTTTTTGGTAAAATTGAGAATGGAAATTGGGGATTATGCACGTCAAAGAGACAACCAAACCAAAGAGCAGATAACAGCCAAGGCAACCATTCTTGAATAATTGCAATAATAAATGCATGCAAAAATTTCAGTTTTGAAAAATTGCTGGGTATCCTGATTTTACATGTTTTATAAACTGTTTTTATTTTAAATGATAAATCATTTTTTTGATAATAAAAAGTTGAAAATTGACATATATATATATATATGTGAAATCCCATTTTAAATAATTCTAGTGTTGGTTATTATTATATATAAGTTTATCCAGATTTTTTTTAAAGAGGGGTCAACAAGAAATCTGTAAGAAATACATGGTCACACAAAGACTTTAATGCCATTTGTCTGTTTTTATATCAAAATTAGGAGATGTAGTATGATCGCCATTTAGACAACTATCCACCAAAGTTCAAAGGAAGTAGAATTTAGCAATTATACTTTATAGGCAACTACCGCCTTTGACAATGAGAAAATCCATAACGTACAGTGGGCTAAAAATGACTTGAATATAAAAAAAAATTGAGAAACTTAACAGCCTAATTTATAACAAAACAAATATGACAGACATGAACCTATTTAAAGGAAGCCACTGAACAAATGGTACCTTTAATACTGTAACACAACAACACAAACTCATTATTTTTGTCACAAAATGAAATGTGATGCTTGATAACACAATATACATGATATAGATAAAATGTATGCGAGTACTGACTGGGACATCAATTTTGAAAATGAATATCCTGGCCTGGTAAGAACTGGAAAAACACAAAATTAAAGAAAAAAAGTGAGAATAATTTTTCACACAGCAACCCCCAGAAAAAAATATGTCTGTGTAGCAACAGATGAAAGGAAACATTCCATTTTTCCCACCCTAAATACCAAATTCTCTTCCATTTAAAATAAAGTGGTTCTCTATACTTTTCAAGACTTCTGATTGAACTTGTCATACTCATTTCCAAACATATTCTGCAACTGAATATGTCAGAACTGCTTCTTTTCTTTTATTCTTCTGTTATATAATTTTTAATGCATACCATTAGCATAAATTTGAAAACCCATATTTAATAAAGGATTTATATAGTTAGAGATCAAGGATTTCATTTATATAGTAAGAGATCAGTGATTTATAAAGCAAGATCTTGCTATACACAAAATAAATAGTCTTATATGAATATAAACCACCTGGGGCTGGAGGAATGTAAATGGTTGATAAAAAGAACCAAGGACAACACATAACAGAACTCATATTACCAAACTATACATCACAAGACTACTCTTCAAATTTGAAGCGACCAAATTTGCATAGAGATTGGTAAAACAATTTATATTTATGTTGAAGGTGGAACTGCACATATTTTGTCAGTCCTTTTTTGAAGAACATTCAACATTCTACATACAATTGAAGCCTAAAGAGGGGCATCAAACACAGACAACTTGTTTTACTATCGTCGGTTACTGCAAAGGTCAAACGATTTCAACATATATTGTCAATAAGACCAATTTATGTTGAGGTTTAATAATGTCAATATTCCCGCATCGTCAACTGTGACAACAGAGTTGCGGTTCTTTGATGATTGTACGAGTCTTCAGTGCGCTTGAATAACATAGACAATTTATCGAAACCATAGTTACCAATTCTAAATTCACAAAAAGCGGGTTACCAGAGACGATATTTCTCAAAAATATAAACTGAAATAGAAAGCTATTGATATAACCTAATAGAAAAGTGCTGCGCGCTTATTGAATATGAAACTGTAATCAAAATAGGAACGAAACTATGTACAAATTTAACGTTATATGCTGCCGGGTAAACTAATAATATTATTTTTATTTAATATGTTCACTTCTGGAAAATAGCGCAGCACTTTTAATTAACGGGAAAGCACAAGGATTCGTTTAAAAAAAAGTTTGTTGATTTTTATTCAGTGTAGTAACCCGTTTTTTGCCAATTTGGTTAAGGCATTTTACCCCTGTAGAAGTCACGTGACCTAGGCGATCATGACCAAAATTTCGGTTTACTGAATCCTTACTACACGAATATATAAATTCAACAACTTAGATTCCTGAATTTTGGTTTAAGGATGTTTGCTCCTCAAATTCAAAATAACAAGAAAGTTTTCCTATGTGGTTTTTTTTAGAGTTCATTCATAGGCAAGTCAAAAAATAAAAAAAAATATATAGGTCCGTGTGCTTATTTTTCCGTACCGCAGCCCTATATTGTTCATGATTATGGCTTATTGATAAAAATCTGCCTTTTCCAGAAATCTGTATATGTACATTTGAAGAAACAAAAAACAATCATTTCAATAAGTATGAACACTTTTTATTTGAATAATGCTGAAAAACATGTCATTGTTTCATTTTACACAAAGTTTTTTGTAAACAAGTCATTTGTCACAGTTATTTACCTGCTTGATTTCATAAAAAACAAGAAAGTACGGGAAAACATATGACATCCAACAAAACTCTTTGAAACATCGTTTTAAAATAACAAGAAATTTACAATAATTTCTGAAATTTTTCATTAGGTCTTAATCTTGAAATTTATAAAGAAAAAAGTATAGGTCCGTGTGCAAAATTTTGAATTAGAACCAAAAAATAACACAAAGTACGGGAAAATGTATAATATTCAACTAAATTCTTTTTAAAGCACCTTTTAAACCAACAATTAATTAATAATTATTTCAGAAATTGTGTATTACATCATATTCTTCAAATTTATAAAGAAAAAAGTATATATCTGTGTGCATAATTTTGAATTCGAGCCAAAAATTTACAAAAAGTACGGGAAATTGTATATCATTCAACTAAATTCTTTGAAAGGCACCTTTTATACTAACAAGAAATTGACAGTTATTACAGAAATTGTGTATTAAGTCTTATTCTTAAAATCTATGGAGAAAAAAAAAGATTGGTATGAAAAATTTTGAATGATGCCTATAAACAGTGATAAAAACCTAAAATATTTGATAAAAAAGTACGGGAAAATCTTAAAATTTTGACTTTTTTCCTCTATACTGTTTATAAAAAAAAATCAAAGATCACTTTTGTGAGTAGTAATTTAAAACTTATCTTAAATAATATATAATTAACATGAACAAAACTTCTTTTGAGTATATTGCCTCATTTCAATATAATAATTTTACTATGATGGTGGTCATAGAGAATTTTTAATTTGATGCCAAATTTACAAGTACATACGTTATTAGTAGTTTACAGTATGAGTGATAAATCTAGTAATTAAATACACTATTCATGTTAAAGCAAGAGTATAATATTGTTCTTCAATGACCATTGTCAGAAATGCAAATCATCAGGGTTTGTTCAAAAATAATGATTTAACATATATCAAGTAAGATAACTCTTTGTCAAGTTTTATGTAATTATGAACAAGCAATATCAATTATTTATAACTTATACCCATAATTAAGTCCCAGCATAGGTAACAGTATAAATAAAATCTGGACCCTGATTTAATAATACATGTATGCACACATCATTTATTTGACATTGGTACAAACACCCTAGCTATAGGTTGCATAAAGTTTCGAACTTGAAACAGACTAACCTAACTGTATAAGGAGTTGGACAAAACCATGAAAGTTCATAAAAGCAGAGTTCAACAATCAGTTTTTCTGTAAGGCTATTCATCAGTACTTGAAAAAGTATAGAACGTAAGGTTTCACGTTCATTCAAAATATTTTGAAATTCAGAAGGTATATAATCAACAAATTTGAAAAATGCATTAGAACTCATCATTGTAAGCTGCTGAACTAATATAGTCCTTTCATTAAACGGTTTCTCAGAAAAGCTTGACAGAAATTTTTGTTGGACAATCAGACGGACAGGGTGAATGCAATAAAGCCCATCACTGTTAGGGTTGGCGTATACATAAAACAAATTTATACATTGAAAAATTGAATCATAATTTCCTGTCAATATGCACGTTTACATAGTATATCCTTATTATCTACAAAATTTCATGAAGTTCTGTTGTGTGGTTTCAGAGGAGGTGGGATGACAAACTGTTGCAGTAGTATAACTAGGCCAATAGGTGCAAAGGGGCATAACTCCTAGAACAAAAATTAAATCATAATTTCCTGTCGATATGCACATCTACATAGTATGTCCTTATTATCTATAAAGATTCATGAAATTCTGTTGTGTGGTTTGAGAGGAGTTTTGATGACAAGACTGACGGACTGACAGACAAACAGACTGATGGGTCAAAAAACATTAAAAACTGCACAGGGTATAATAAGAGCAGTTAGCCAGGCACCATATGTTACCCATTTTTTATGTTGATCATTCCTATTTATATCAGGAACTTGTAATTTTGTAAAGAATTCATTACATTCTGAAAATAGATAATGTGCATACTTTTATATTACATACATAAATATTAAACAATTTGCAAAATTTTGAGATTTCAGAGTGTTTGTAAAAACTCTGAAACTTTGTTTATTATCTTCTGAGATTTTGTAACACGTACACCTGACCCACAGCTCTCTGTAAAAATATCTCTTATCCCTTTTGCACCATTCCTTGAAAAGGCTAGCTTCAAATGCTGCAAGGAAAGACCACTCTTGGCAATAATTCGTGCCATACTTATAGACAGTATTTTATTGTCAACTAACAATTTCAATGAAGGCAGATTTTTTCTGAAGCTCTTTCATAGATAAGTATTTTTCTAATATAAAATTATTTGACAAGTATACTTTTTCAAAATGACAATTATTTACAACAGTTTTATGTACAAGTGTATACAGTGCATCTACATCTTCATCAGCTCTGTGAGCATCATAAGTTTGACCCAATAATGTTTGAAATAAATTAGGTTGAGAATAGGAACTAAGGCCTGGATGAGAAGATTTAAATAATAATAATGTATCTACAAAACCTGAAATACTGGTCATAAATTTATCAAGTAAGCTACATTTTTCTAAAGCTGTATATAATACCATGCAATCATAATTACATATATTGTGGCCTATAATAACATTATTTTGTGATTTATCAAGAAAAGAAATAAAATCGTTCAAACACTTTTTGATACCAACAGCTGGCATAACATTTCCTTTAAACAAGAGCTGACCATTCTCAAACGTAATTCCTGTGATTTCAGCAGCCTTCTGTGTTACTTGGCATGATGGTAATACAAATGAAGTATACATCTCCTCATCCCTTTTGGCAGATAATTGTAATATGTGTGATGTTCTACCTGCAAAGATTTTTTTTTATCATAAACATAGAAAAATATGTGTTGCATAATAATAATAATTGTTTTAAAGCCATAAATGAATGGCATGTGATTATATATCAAAACTCGTATAAATTACTTAGAACAATTGTGAGACATTGTTGACTGTTATAGCATACCTAATTATTTTTTAACCGGTTTTTTGAAGTAAAAATCGATTATTGATTTGGCGATGTTTGGCGGGCGGCTGCCAAACAGTGTCTGTTCAATTACATGAAAACGCTTTAAAGAAATTTTTTCAAATTTAAATATGTTGTTTCCTGTGACTAAATGAAGGTCAAGTTCAATTTTCACGATTTTAGCTTTTCTCGTTAGTCAGTTATAGCCTTTTTCCAAGAATTCTATTTTTGATGAATTAAGCCATTTCTGTACGAAGGGAAATAACTCATTTTTTAAAAGACATTGTATTAATGATAAAAAACATTTTGGATTTTTTTTTCTTTTCTTTGGTAAATTGTTTGAAGAATTTTGTGGTAGGTTTGTTTGTTATTCTGTATAAAGTAATTTTCTGAATGCTATATTTGTTGTGTGTGTTAATTTTAATTTTTACTTGATCCTGTTTGGGGTTCCAGATTTGCAAATTCATTAGATAATAATCTATTTTTATTGAAGGATATATTTCATTACATTACATTGTGTAGATAAAGTTGTAGAATTTCATAGATAAGTTGCAGATCTATATCAGTTTGATACAAATGAAAGAAAAATTATTGGGAACTATTAACTATATACATGATATATATAAAGTTTAATTGATTACATTAAGTGTTTTTAAATGATTTTCACCTTTTATCAAGATAACACACCATCTGTTAATTGTTAATCACCCAATTATAATTGTAGTGACAGATTTATTTGAAAACTATTAATTATATTAGATTATAATTTGAAAATAAATATAACATCATATCTAATTTTAGAGAATTATGATTAAATCATATCTAATTTTAGTGAATTATAGTTAAATCATATCTAATTTTAGAGAATTATAGTTAAATCATAACTAATTTTAGATTTACATTATTGGTTCATGGAAATAAAGTTATTTCCCTTTGAACAGAAATGGTTTAACTAAGAAGTATTTCATCAAAAATTGAATTCTTGGGGTTCCTTGATATGCTGTTTCTAGCAATTTACATATATTTTGGATATTGGACCATAATAGGTAAATGTCCAATTTCAAATTTTTCAGTTCTTTGACCACATTTATTTTGTGTCACAAACCTATGCTGTATCAAATATTCAATCACAATCCAAATTCAGAGCTGTTTTAAGCTTAAATGTTGTGTCCGTACTTGCTCAACTGTTCAGGGTTCGACCTCTGTAGGAAAATCCGGTTTGCTGTCTCTCTGACAGCCTCTAGTTTTATCTTTCACAAGTTGTTGAAATGCGGCAAGTGACTATTGTTATTGAGTGCCATCAACAAACAGACTTTCGAATATAGTCAACTCTACAGAAAACTTGATCTTTGAAGTTGACTCACTAGCTGACCTTGATAAAAAAAACCTAGGGCATTCTATAATAAGCTGTCTTCATAATGATTAGGGATGTATTCTTAATTTCAATACATATAGAATAATATATGGCAAAATCCTTATCACATGCTGTATCACCACGAGAAACCAATATCAATACCGAGGGCCAATGGTGATACAGCATGCGATACGGATTTTGACATGTATTGATCTGTTTATTATACATTTTGATAGAATTAGATTCATGATTTATAACAGATCCCTTTCAATTCGGATCAGGGAATATAGCCCTTTGCTGGAAATGCAACATTATATTCCCTGTCTTAGACCTAAATCACATTTAATGTTTTACTGCAAGATAAACATATAATACTTACTAAGCCCAGTAGCTTCTATGTCAAAATATATTCTAGACAAATTTAGAGGCATGGACTGATTGGTCACTGTTTGAACTGGTGCAGGTATTTCTGTTATATCCGGTTCAACTCCTAGTGCTGTGCCCTCTTCATAACACACCCCTTCTCTTACTTCACAACTTGAAGTATTTTGGTGACTGTGAAAGAGATAAATAGATTTATAAAAGTATATAATCTTAAGTCATGGTAGTAGGATTATAATAGATTGATCATTCAAATATTAAATCTACAGCAAACAGAAATTGGGTGTTAATTTTTATTTGCAGAACCCTTAATTATTATTAAAACTATATTTCTAAATAAATGAAGAATGTGTCTTATGGGCAACAGATGCCACCGCTTGTAAATATGCATGAGTTAATGTACTAATTATTGACATTTTACTTCTTTTAAAAGTTAATGAAATATTTTTCTACATTTGGTTGAGGAAAACTAAAGTTAGAGAACGGGAACGACATATTTATCAAAGTTTCTATTTATAACTAAGCATAGCTCAAGAAAGGTAAACGAGACACCACCCAATTTCTAACTTGATCTGTGTTTTGTGGTAATAAGCATTGTGTATAAGTCTTTAACATTTGGATGAGGAAAACTAAAGTTGGAAAACAGTTGAAAAATTCAGCAATTTTTATGTTTATAAAGGGGCATAACTCATGAACGGTAAAAGTGATGCCACCCAATTTCGAACTTTAAGGTAATAAGCATTGTGTATAAGTTTCATTACACATTTGGTTGAGGCAAACTAAAGTTGGAGAAAGGAAACCAATTTTTGGGACAGGGACAATTAGTTTTTCTAAAAATTAAATCACTCAGAGCACTTAGTGACTGGTTAATTAGCGGTTTGGTTGATTCAGCATCATGTCTGTCAAGTTTAATGTGAAATTCTGACTCCTGCATTTTTAATGAATTATAAAATAAATATTATACCGCTTTGACTTCAACTGGATTCTATGCAGTTTTGCTTTCTTTGTCACTGCTATTGCCTTTCTTTTCTTTGCCTGCAAGTCCCGTAATGTGGACAGTTTTTTTGTGTGGACCCCAGGTGATAGGCCTGCAGATACATTAGCCTGAAAAATAAAATATTATATAAAAGATTATATGTTTTATTATAATTTTGTGTCATATAATTTCGTCAGTATTGCAATGCATATATGTATTTGTGTAAATTAATTAACTTTCATTAATTTCAAACATAAGTTAGAGTAATAAAATTTCATACATGAATGAACAGTTATTAAGAGACTATGAGGAACTTTGATAATGAAAAAAATATTACATATCTTTCAACAAGTCATGCATGATTTTCAACACATTACAGTTGTCACAGCAGTTTCATGTATTTTCAGAAAGAAAACAAACATATTCTAAAATTTATTGCTGTATTTAATCAATAGAAAAGAAAAAATATAAAAAAAGTAAACTATTTTCAAGAGCCACTCTTTCCAAGAATCATGCAATTTTCTGTTTTGAATTCAATTAGATATAATGCCAGGTCTTGGGAGAGAAAAAAATATACAAAGAATGCATTTCAGTATATTCTGAAGAAGGAAAGAGAACTTGAACAAATATTTTACAATGAAATGCAATTTAACTTTAAAACCCTGACCCACAACTGACCATTCTGGGGTACATCTTATAAACTTTTTTTTTAATTGTAAATAATTCTAACATCATGAACATTATAGGGACTGCATGAAACTTAGAGTGACATTTAAATAACAATGCCCTTTCTTTCTTTTCTGGATAGTACTAGACTTTTAATAGATGCTAAGTAATGACAAGATGGCCTTATAATTTGTGTCAGTGAACAGAAGCCAGAAAGAAATTGTATTTCAAAATGTTCAATTTAATTTTGTAACCAACAGCATGCATTAAAAAAAATCAAAACTGAATTTTCTTACATCAACTGTGTATATGTGACCTCTATTTTTTTGGACAACACTTGCAGCTATTCTGTAACCTAGGCTTCCTGAGCCACCATAATGTTTTGACTTTGGTGCCTTCGAAGCAACAATTTTATTGAAACTCTCATTTCCTTGAGTACTTTCTAAGTTGGCAAGTTTATTTGAATGTTCAGCATAATTTGAAAAAATTTGTTTCAATGATGCCTGTAGTGCCTTATCAGACAACGGTTTACCATAAGGCAATGATCTGTACTTAAGTCCACTCTCTTCAATAAACCTACACCAATCAGTATGACAGTCACTGTGGTCTCCAAATGGATGCTTAGCCAATGCTGGCAGACTCTGACAAATTTTTTCTGGTTGACCTTTTCCTTGTGCCACCAAGAAATTAAAGCATTTTACGACATAATTTATCACTTTAGTTGATAATGATTGATGTTTATTTTTTAAGTCGTAAAGTTTTTTACCTAATGTTTTTTTGATGTGATTACTGTCTGACAGCTTTTTTATGTTTTTATCTACGTTAGATCTTATTCTGGCAATTGTAGTAGAGTCCTCATCCCCAACAATAGTACAGATGTTCGTACCTTTTAATCTAGCTTCTCTGACTAGGTCAATTACCATATCTGGCTCCATGGCTTTTGCACTCCCACCAAAATTTTTCCTGCACTGATGAACCTTTGGTATTTTTCCTTTTCTACTGGCTACCTCACATATCCTGCAAGTTTTTGACCTCCATTTATAACCAAGTATTTTGCGGGACTTTGCTCCAATCATTGAACAATGTCCTATTAAAAAAAGATATCCAAGCTTGATATATTCATAATAAAGACTCAAAAGCTTTATATATTGAGGAAATCTTTCATTCCTTTTAAACCTTAAATCTCTTCTATAATAGACATATGGCCAGGGAACACAGTTTTTTTCGTAGTGCATTTCTTTTATACAATAAATTCAAATTAAAAAAATCGCACCTGCTCTATCTCAAAAAGATTTTTACAGTGTAATGTACTACTATTGGGACAAATAATATCAAAATTATAGAAACTTCTACCAGCTCTTACTCAAAATATTGACAATTCTTTGTTAAGGGGGTCTAAAATTCAGTTTGACAGTTTCAGACATACTAATTTTGACCTTTTTTCACTAGACCAAATCACTACTTAACATAAAGATTCAGCAGACAATTTTTTTTAACATGTAATTTCACACCCTTACTTAATATATCATGCATCAAATATCAAGAAATAAATTGGGAAAGTGTATGAAAAAAATTGCAAGTTATACACTGTTTACACTAGGGACTATATTCGTAGACAACGAAAACCAAAGGACGATAACTGTGTCCTTGGACCTAATATTCAATCTCAAATATTTCTATCGGACCTTGAAAATTTTTAAATAATTTTAAACAAGAAAATTTCACCTAAAATTCTGTCAATATGCATTTATAGAGTTGGACTAAAAATTCAAGAATTGGTATGAGGGGGAAACTTGGAAGTAATATCAATTAGCTTTCCTCAGAGAATAAATGTTTATGGTTAATGACTAATGAAGATAGCTTATGTTAGAAAACTTATATTAAATATTATTATATTAGAACTAACAAACAATCAAGATTCATTACTAAATCAAACCCACATCTGAAATATGAAAATGAGGGAGTTGTCTCTCTTTGTCAAAATCTAGCTTGATATCATTAGAATGTTGGCATTTCTATTTTTATGATTAAGTTCAAAGTTTTTATACAATAAATACAATTATAACTCTAATGAACCATTAAATGTCTTATTTTTTTTTTATTTAGTTTGTTTATTATGTTATGAATAGTACCATTGTATTTTTTCTGTCCCTTAAAGGGCACCTCGATCATGTTGATAGGTTTATAAAATTAAATCAGTATACTGCTACTTATTCATAGAATTTTGTCAGTATATCCAATTGTGTATGTTACTTTTTACCTTCAGTTGTTAATTAAAAAATGTATACAATTAGATTGTGACATTCTTTGTTTATTGAGCAGGATAATATCATAGCAGATATGTACAATTAATGTCTTGTCCATGGTAAAACAAGCACACATGGCTACAATAAAAGATTTCTTATGAGATTTGTGACTACATGTTGTTGTCATATCTATGTTTGTTTAAAGCCTACTTTATAGTTATATGGTTTTTGATTGTAATGTAAACTTTTCTTGTATGTCTGGTCTATAACTATATATTATATTTCAGGGATTATTTTCTTAAATATAATGTACCTGTGAGGCTATCATATGCCCTGCCACTTCCTCTTTTCTGCCAACCTGCATCTACACACACTGTTATGTTTTCATTTCCTCCAAATCTAAAATTAAATTAAATTTGTAAATAAAACACTAAACATAATTTGTATCAATGACTAAGTTGATAAGTCCAATTGTTTAATCCAACATGAAAGTTGTCTATTTGTGATTGTATGTGTCTTTCTGGAAATAAAATGATTTTTGCACCTAAAAGACTAGTTGTAGATCAGGGTTTTACCTTAAATGAGCCACCACATTGAATCATTAAAATTCATTTTAGTAGATGTGTCCTTTTTACAGAGAAAATTATTATATAACGTCATGATAAGCCCAAATGAACTTTTTCTGGTATTTCATTAGAATGGTTATAGCTGTATTGCTTTTAAGAGATATTCTCATAGTAATTCTATAGTTTTTCTGTCTCAAATATTATTTTTATCTAGCTTCTATGTTTATCTAGCTTCTATGGATTGTTAGGAAGCTACCATTTGATTTTTTTGGGGGTGGGGTGATAAATTGTGTCCTGCATTTTTTTTTAGATGTAATCTCTGTTCTGCCTTCAAAGTTTTCACTGGATTTGGTCCTGCCTTTTTTTATTATTTTATCTTGACCATTTTTAAACTAATTGTCATCCTGCCATTTTTTGTTACCAAGTTGCTCATCATGCCTTTTTTTTCAAAACTTCATCCTAGCCCCCCCCCCCCCCCCCCCCTCTCTTATAAATCAATGGTAGCTCCCTTAGATAAACTCAATTTCTAAACAATCAAACCCACAATTTAAGTCAGCAACCCTTCAAATATATACAATACAATTATCCCCAAAAATGTAATTCTTTAGTAAGACATAAGCCTATTTTTTAATAAAGTGAATAAAATTTTAATTTCCAATTTTCATAATTCATAATTCATCAATTCATTAGTTATACCTTCATAGACTTTACTTTTGAAGCCATATTATCCCTTTAAATGTCAATAACTATTGAATGAATTCATTTTGTTTTTGGTTTTTTTTGTTCAGTATTTTTAAAAAAAAATCATAAATTAATAAATATCATCTACACACTCTTTAGTCAAAGTCTTTTCCTTTTCCATCCATTCTGCCATTGATTCTTCTGCAAGTGATTCCAACACTTTTCCAACCTCTTTTGATCTTTCATCAAACATTTTGTGGCTCACTGTTGGCATGTTTAAAATTGATAAGAATGCATTAAGTTGATGTTCTCCAAGTCCAATATGTATGGCAGCTATAAGATACAAGAAATGTTTATTATGATTTAATGATTGCTTATACATCAGTTATATATGTAAGTACTAATAGTATTCAACTGATTTAAAATTTTATGCACCAATGTGAAATAAGATTTTGTTGTAAAACAATAATTTTTAGTATTGTACGTACCCCTTTGTCAATAACTGGTCTGTGAAACTCAAGTTAAAAATATGCATGGCCTTTAGAAGAGCTGTCAGTGTCTTAATTGATACTTTATTGCACACAAAAATAAATGGTCTAAAATAGACAATTATTTTCAAATATCTTCATCGAAATTTTTCATTGCCTTTCTGAATAGTTTCAGATGTTAAGAATTCATGCAATTAATTTTATATATGTTGTACAAAAGTAAACAAACAAATGGTATTAGGCAGTGTGGTCATATACATTCTTTGTTCTTATTATGCTGATCAATTATAAAGTTGCTGTCCTCTCATTTAAAATAGTTAGAAACTTGATGTCCTATAACTTATCATACTACAAAAAATAGTACATTTAGGTTTGATGTACATACCCTGCTAAACTGGACCCCTGTTGTGTTCACTTATAGCTACACTTCGGTGCAGAGATTTAGATGGAATGGCGGGCCAGTTTACATACCCTGCATGGCCATTATTTAAAGCCAAATCAAACAATCTTTTAACAGTTTAAGATGTATAAGTGCAAAGTGCAGATTTATAAGTCCCAGAAAATGCACTATATAAACCAGGTGGTTGATCAGAAATCGGTCATGTTCATGTATGCACCAGTTTATCAAGATTTAAGGTGGCTCACCCCAATAAGGACCCCGGTAGAATTTTTTTATTTTCACATATTTTGTAGATTTTTTTATGCTGAATCCAAAAATGCAAAGAAAAAAAGGGGTCACCAGGCTCGTTTTCCCCTCAAATGGAAGCGAATTGTGCGATTTTGACCCTATTTCCAAACTTTTACACCCTTTCAACAATAACGACTACATCAAATTCAAAGACTTTTAGAACCATGTCAGTATGATTATTATGTGAAAAAACAATTAAATTTGAAATGTAAACGTTCCCCTTGGTTGTTTTAGACTTAAAAATCCTTTTATTTTCAGATTTATGTCTAAATTTGGCATTTTTTAATTTCAGTTTAAGGCTAAAAATATTGGTTAAATCGATTTTTCGTAAAATTTCCCCGGTAGATTTTTAAAAAAAACGGATATGTCAAAGCTATGAACTTTTCGAGCATTTTAAGGTAAAATAAAATGGGGGTCACCAGGCTTTTAAAAAAGTTACGAGCTTTTGTTTAACCCCTCTACCCCATGAGGTCTGATTTCAATGCACTCCATTAATTACTTGATTGTGATTTTTTTATCAATGTCTTTAAATAAATAATGTTTGTAATTATATCAATGGACGAACGCTGAATATAAATGTGATGAACATTTTACTGTTTGTTATAAAAAAGCGAAATTTTGATTATTTTGGTGAAATACGGTAATTTTGTCTGGCGCGAGTTGCTTCCCTCTAATCTGGCGCCATAATCGGACAACAGAAATTTCAGGGTCGCCATTGCTGAGCAGCATACTGCATTGATGAATACGACCATGTGCATGAATAACAGACATAGCGGCGAATAGACAACGATGAAGGTAGAGTCATTACATAAGAAAACATAGATTTTAATATATTAGACAGCCAAATGTTATCAGTATCACGAAAAATACAAAGTGGGGGGTTATCTCAAAATACTCGATACTGTAGAAAATCACTGCGGCTGAAACCTGGCATGGGCTAAATTTCTGTTCTATGTATAATCGTTATGGCTGGTATCTTATTTACGTGTTTACTTGACCCTTAACCTGTTAACTGGCAAGTTGTGAACATGTATAGCCTGTTTTGAAAAAATATCCGTGTCGAACAGTCAAAGAGGAGGGGATGGTCATTTTCAGCATCTCATGATCAGCGCTATCGTTAGCGTCAAATAAGTCTTGATTTTATATCGTCATTCGTAAAATCTAATTTCGTAGCCACGTTAGGGAGCTACCATTTGATTTTTATGGGGGGGGGGGGGGGGGGGGGGTGGGGGGCTAGGATGAAAAATGTTGTCCTGCTTTTTTTTTTAGTTGTAATCTCTGTCCTGCCTTTTTATTTTTTTAACTCTTTTTGGACCTTTACCCGTGTTGCTCATCCTGAATTTTTTTTTTACTCCAAACTCCTGTCCTGCCTATTTTTTCAAATTTCATCCTATCCCCGCCCCCATAAAAATCAAATGGTAGCTCCCTTAGGGTCAAATGAAGTTAAATATTTATCGTTAGCGTCTATAATGACTAGTAAAACAGGTTGGGAACAAACCCTCTACATGGTGTTTATACCTGTAAAGAGGAATAATCCTTCTATAGAGGGATAAAAGAGGGGTATTTTTGTTTAGACTGGATTTAAAGCAAAATAGGGCAGAATGGCATTTTCTAGTTATATTTGCTATAATCTATAGCACTATATATGCATCAATTATTGCACTTTACTGTATTCTGTATTTCTTTACCAAAAAATGGCCTGGGATGCCCAGTTTTCTGCTAAAGTGACAGAACTTGCAATCTATTGTATACCTACATGTATCTGAACACCTGATCAACAACAAAAGGGACATGCAGTTGACCTTTAAATTTTATGTTAAATCTAACAATAGAAATTCTGTTCAGTGAGGCATAACTGAGTGGAATTTACCTGATCATCACAGCTTTCAATTATGGTGTACAATAGATTGTATATTCAGTCAGTTTAGCAGTAAACTGGGCATGTGAAATGAAATTAAGTACATCAATTGGTGCATCAAATGTAGCAGGTTACTGCCATAATAAGTAGAAAATGCCATTCTGCCCTACTTTGCTTTAAATCCAGTCTAAACAAAAATTCCCCTCTATAGAAGGATTATTCCTCTATACAGATTTAAACACCAGTGGCGGATCCAGGGGGGGGGGGGGGGGTTCAGGGGGTTGGAACCCCCCCCTTTTTTTTTGACGTTCAATGCATTTGAATGGGGACATATAGTTGGAACTCCCCCTTTATCCTGGGTTAGGAACCCCCCCCCCCCCCTTTTTATAAATGGCTGGATCCACCCCTGAAAACCACATAGAGGGTTTGGTCCCAACCTGTAAAATGGGTACCCCATAACTTCCCTCGGACAGGGGTTCATGATTACCACTCCCTATCCATATATTTTCAACTAGAATAAATTGATATCTTTCTTAACTTATTAATACTGTTCCTAAAAGGTAGATTTTTACATCTTTATACAATATTTTCACTTTTTAATAAATTATGAACTTCACTTAAATGATTTTAAATTCATTTAATACCTCTAACAAATCATTTTAGAATACTTTTTGGTTTTGATTTGTAGAAATATGTCCAAATTTAAAGACTTGTATACCTTTAAAGAAGAAGGAATTGCAGATAATCTACTATACATTGACCAGTTGTACAGCTTCATAAAAGAAAGAGTAACTTTAGATGATAAATATAAAATAAATCGACCAAATTTTGTAAGGGAGTTTAAAGGACACAAAAAAGGCATTAAATCCCTGAGTCATGGTAATGCTATTACTATTTCTTCAGCAGTCAGATACATTTTCAACCACTTTGATGACTACCGAATTTGTCACGAAATTGGACTGCAAATATCAAATACAGCATTTAACAGCCAGTCAACAGAGCAAACTAAAACACTGTTTTCTTTGTATAAAGCCATATCTGAATTTGACACGAAGCAAATAACTTTGAAACTTAACGACAGGTTGGAAATAGATGATACAAATTCCTGTATACCATCTATTGAAAATACTTACAGAACGGATTTTTCAGATTTTCAATGGAAAAAAATATGTATTTTCGAAAACTACTACAGTAAATATGTTGCATCTACTGACGACCATTATGAAACTGCATTAAAACAGAAATGGGAGACATTTGAATATTTAAAGAAAATTACTTCAATGTCAAGGAACTTTGAAAAACTGAATAAAAGTACTATTAAAGCAAGAACAATAAGACAAAAGGTATACGAACATTCCCAAAATATCTTGGTATGGACAAGAGAGAAACACTTTCCTGCTGTCATTGAATCACAACTGATGAAAAAGTTTGATACCATTAATCCAGACATAATATTTCCACCTGTATGTGTTGACACACCTCAATCTATTGAGACAAACTCAGTTATGCTAATTTTTTCGTGTATAGAATTTGAAAAATATGAAGAATACACTAAGATTGCCACACATTTTCTACAGAATAAGCATCACCTAAATGCTAGTCAAATCACCTTTGTATCACCAGAGACACTAGAAAATTACAGACGTCCAAACAACGGAATCGCACGATTTCATTTAAGGGACGATTTGCTACAGAAGAAACTTGAAAATGACACCATTCAAGTATTTCAGCCGGCAAGTCAATCCTTTGATAGAAATGAGTCCAATGAATGTGATGCCTGCTTTAATCATTGTGATTTGGTAAAACCACTATCTTTACATCACTTTGAATTGTTGCAAGAATGGTTTCTAGATATACCACTTGATATACAGATTATCCTGGACTAGTTTATAAATAGAGACACCTTTTACAGCAGTGGGGACAAAATAGCCTTCTTGCTTTCTAAAATGGAAAGATTGTATGGAGCCTTTGACATACTTCTCAACACTTTCAACAAGAACTATATTGGTATACTCCAACAGGCCAACACTGATGAATTAGCAATGCATTTTCAAAGCATAACAACAGTATTTTCAATCGCTAGTAATACAGGTATCTCTACGAGTTTGGTGACGGCAGAAAAGAAGATAAAGGAAAAAGCTACAGACGACCTGTGTTACTACAATACTTACTTAAAGAAATTTCCCTTACATTATCAAACAGCTACAGGTATAGCAGATCAATTAGTAAACCTTAGAGACTGCCACCTAATACTGATGATGGATAACCTAGTTCGGATGACTTTCCGTTCTGATCCTAATCCTGGAGAAAACAGATCAGGACAACTATGCACACTGCCTTTAACATTGCAAGGTTTACCAAACGACAGTTCAGTAACAGATTCATGGCATACTACAGACTGTTTAAAAGATCAGAACTGATTGATTGATTGATTGTTGGTTGCTTCACGTCCAGTGGCAAATATTTCATGCATATTCAGGACGAGAACAAGTTCAAAATAAATACAATAGGTAGGTTCTGTAATAGATTAAGGGATTAAGGTCGGAGAAATTTAGACTGCCACGGGAAATGAGGGTATATTGGATAGGGACAGAAATTTAGCCTTGCAACAGGTCACCTACGGACCCCTCAAAGAGTTTTTGCAAGGGTTCTTAACGTGCAAAGAGCATGGCACTCTCTTTGCACGAGGCATCGGATTTAACGTCCCCATTCTGACCGGACGTGGCTGCAAATTTGTACATCCCGCACAGCCAAACGCACGCCCCACTTTAGCACGGGTTTTACTGCCGGTCGGAGGAAGACCAATGGTGACCATACTTCTATTCCCCAGTCACCCTTGGGGGGAAGATCAGAACTGTCAGTGCAAGAAAGACATCAAACTGAAAAAGGAAGATTTTGATAATGCATTGGTATCCTTAACCAACGAGGAGACAGCTTGTTGGGAAAGATTTCAGAAGCTATTGACATGGGGAAGTGTACCCTTATGGAAAAAACTAAGAACAAGTAAGTTTTTTTATATAAAAGTACACATATTTTGTAGTTATCAATTGATTGATTGATTGGTGATTGCTTTACGTCGCATCAGCACAGAAAAGCTATATCGTGGCGAAGTTATCAATTGAACTCAAGAAAACCTAAACAAAGGATATGAAATTGTTATAAAAGTTAGTTTGCCAATAATGGACCAAAGTCACACTGAAGTGCACACTCTATTACAGAGCCGCCACAAATCCTAGTGGACAGAAATTAAAATGTGTACTGCATATATATATATATATATATTGAATTAATATTAAGATCCATTTCGTTAGATCTGGTGATCAATTTATTTGGCAATCGCCAATGGCAGTCAGCAGGGTTTAAGAACATCAGTTGTTCGACCTGTTAGTCAAATGCGTTTTGTTAAAATAGACTTTTTCACTTTTTTTGGTCTTTTGGAAATTGTTGTTTGTGCTGTATTTAGGCCCCTCTACCAAGAAATTTGTTTTACATGCACACGTATAAAAATTGCGGTTTTTATCCAATGCAATCATAGGTTTGAACGTTGTTTTCAATTTAGACTTTTATATATCTACACTTTAATCTGCTTATACTGATTGATTGCTGCTTGCTTAGTGTTCTTGTCAAATATTCATGTATATTCAGGAAGAAGAATTATTAGCAATATTGATACAAGAATAAGAAAAAACGTTAGCGTCTTGGTGTTGTTTTTCATTATTATTTAGAGATACAGTTAAACCCTTATTCGCTTTCTAATTTAAGGCAAATTGACTATTCTGAAATAGGTATGAAGCAAAGTTCACTCAAATACTGTTCTCTCACTTAAATTCTTACCATCAACTTAGCACATTTTTTTTTACATTTTTCAGCAAATCTTGTTTCTCTACAACAAAGTATAGATCAGAATTGGACAGAAGAGGACAGTTTGTCAGATTTGGTAAGTTTCTGTTGAACACTTCTAATAATTCTATTAACAAGGTGATATTGTAATGAATTTTTAAAATATTAAAAGCTAGAAAGACCAATATACAAGAATATTTTTAATTGACAATTATAAAATAAAGTCTAATAGTAATGATGGTAATTACTATGAGACATATAGTTTGCACTAAAATTGGTATCTTGCATTATTTCTTCTTCCAACAGGACTAGTTCAAAACTTATCAGATTAAACCTGAAAATAAATAGTAATATAATATTTTCCGTATCATGAAAGATTCACATTTTTATGCATATTTCTTTTTTTTTCAGTCTGACCTTCTATTGAATGCAGATGAATTTGAACAAGGATGCACCAATGATGACCTTTCAGAAAATGAAGAAGTACATCAGTTTGAAAAGGAAGAGTATGAGGATAACCTGGATTCTTTGGTCTAAACAGCAAATCTTTTGTATCAAACTTCAGAATTACTGTCTAATGACATTAATATGTCTGGAATTTTTGAATTGGATATGCAACAAAATGATTTGGAAGACTCATTCAGTCTTCTGCATATTGAGTCAGATGACACCGAATCATCCATTCCTACATTAGACAGTACAAGTTGTATATCATCACCAAGTCATTCTTCCTCACAAGCTTCAACTGTTTTAAAAACCTTTGGATTTGAGAAGTACAATGTCCCACCTCTTCTTTGCAGACATCCACCACCAGCAACTGGAAGAGATGGTGACATTCTCAAGCTAAGAGAAATTTTGGATGATGTGTTAATAAAAACTGGACGTATTAACATGTCATATGAAGGAAAGGATAGGCATTTGTTTGGACCAGACAACAAAATTGGGGCAAACCTTTTACAGCTTATCTCTCAAGACAGCAAATACCGTCACTTTTTACCTGAATTTCCCCTTCTTCATTTACGCAAGTCAAAAATAAATACACTTTTCAGTGCCTACAAAGATGCTGGTTTATTGCAGCTTCTCATGTACATGTGTGATGATGAAAAGAAGGAATGGACAAAACTTATATCAATGGAACATATTGATGTTGCTACCAGATTTGTTAGACGGTTGTCACTTTCATTTCATGTAGCATTTTTGTGTCGCTTCCTTCAATGCATTGATGATAAAGATGCTGAGTCTGTCCTTGATATGCTGGAAAGTGGTCAACTATCATCGGAGACCTGGCACAAACAACTTAGTGAATTTATGGACGCTGGGAGTTCAAAAAATGCGACATTTAGATTGCACATGGAAATGATGCAGCATTGTGATGAAGTGGTTGCAGTTTATTTGGCAGAACGTTTAGGAGGATTTGATGGATACAATCTACTTTTAGGTGCAGTAAAATCATCATTACTATTTTCGTTTTTAAATGGTGCATCTTCATATGGTCCATTTTGTGTACGACTGCTACTTGAGCATTTTAGTGCAGGTCATTTTCACCAGTGTATGAAGAAAACACTGTATACAACACCAATTGGAAATTCTTCAACCAATTTTGCCAGTGATTCAAAGAGGGAAATGGATCATCAGGATGTTCTACGCGGATTTAGATCTGGTTCTACACTTCCCGCTGTAACCAGTAGAATGTCTCTGATAGATTCATTAAATGAAACACACCATAGAAGGACAAATGACAGAGAGAAAAGTTATGATAATGGACCCAATGAAACCAATCAGTCGGATGTTGAATGGAAATTGACAGAAGTTGATTTGAACCACATCATACCAACAGCCTCATTGATACTACGTAGAGGAGGATTAAACTTGGAAGAAAACACAATGCCTGAAAATGTCTACAGTACTAAAAAGTTGTTTTTTCCACCTGTAATTTTAGATGAAATCACATTTGATGTTGGAAAGTATCTCGTAAAACGATTTCTAGTAAACAATCAGCTATTGGGGATGAAAACAGATGACATGCCTGACATAAGAAATTTCAAGGGGCCTGCCACACTTTTATCAAAAGCCAAAAGGAGCAAAGGCATTACCTTAAAAAGGACATCAGAAAAAACAACAACAATAACAAAATCAGAAAGAGAACTTAAAGAAGAGAAGAGAAATAAGTCTCTTAAGAAGGAAAACCAAATGGCTGACTTGCTGAGTTCGGAGATGAATATGTGTCAGTCACTAGTAAAACCTGACTGTTCAAAGCCAAAAGTGATGAAGTCTAAAGGTATTCAAGAGGCATTCATTTCAATGCTTGCTGATCTAAAGAGTGAAAAGAAAGATTTGATAACACTTGGTACTAATACAATACCCAATACCATATCAACTTCAATTCAAATGGCAACCGTAGAATTTGCAGGTGTAAAGTTTAAGGCTAAAGTGTCTTCAGGAATCCAGTACATCAGATATGTCCAAAATGCTGTTTTAAAAAATATAGTACAAAGCTTGCCAAATCTAGAAAGAGTTGTTTTATGCGAAGAAAAATATTCATTCACACCTGACCATTTTAAAGCAGCTACACATCAACAAAGAAAAGCTAAGGAGAAATTAACAATATCACATCTTAGAGATCCAGATGCCGCCATAAATGCTGCAACTTTCAGGAAAGATGACATTATAACCACCAGAGAAGGGAAAAGTCTGATAAGTAAGTTTTTGGCTGCAAATGCTGTAGACCTGCGAATAGATGCCAATGTTATACTCGATATAGATAGCGAATTGAATCTACAAAGAATTCAATGCCAGCATGGGGAACATTGTAACTGTGAGTATTACACAACACCAATAAGGTGCATCTTTAAAAAATCACAGCAACAACCAATTGTTCAGGATTTGACCACTGTCTCTCAAAGAAAGGGGGAGGCAGAAATGTCGAGGCAGAAATGTCCCAGATAGACCGGCTTCTTGATGAACGATTGAAATTATCTCCCTCTATGTCAGCTTGTAGCATACTAACATCAGGTGATATTGATGCAATTCCGATACATCTTTATTCATTATCCAAGAAGTGGCCACAAGTAAATGGAAGATACAGTCACACTGTTTCTGTGATTTTACAAAAGCCACACAAAAAAATGGACATATACAATGTTACAGACATAATGGAAATCTTAGAAAGTAGTTTTAAAAATGAGGACGATATCGTGAAAAAAATATCCATTGTTCTTTGTATGGGAGGCAATGATTTTATCCCAAAGTTCCATAATATTTCACATGAGAAGATGCTAAGTTTATTTATGTCCAATGGACATTTCCGTCTGAACTTGTTCCAGAAATCTGAGAAAAATATCCACCAACTTAATACAACAGTGTACAAAGATTTTATCAAAACCTTGTTTTCTTCTATGTCTAACATTCAGGTTTCTTTTGAAGAAGTAAGACACAACTCAATGTTTTGCAAACAGCGGAAATCAAATGACCAGATGGACACAAGCCTACTTCGAAATGCAAAATTGTGGCTACCCCCTAAATCTTGTTTAGAAAGAATGGCAGAGCTGGTTAATTTGCAAATTGAATATTTGGAAACTACTGGAGATTCAATGGCAAAATTGCCAAACTTTTTAGAAAATGACAGAAACAGGTGAAGTTGAGTACCATTTTGGACCTCTAGCTCGGGAAAACATTGAACATTTGTTAGGAAACCATAAAAGACAAATGAATGAAACACCACAGAAGGGGAAGAGAAAGAAAAAAATGCTTACATCAACGCCATCTAAGGCTAATACTTCGTCTAAATAAATGTATATGATGATGACAGTTGTTGACCCTATGAAACTGACTTTATTAAAATACAATGCTTATTTAAAATAAAGATAATTTTTTTTTCAATTTGAAGGACGTGCAAAAATCCAGTGTACATTTTGGACAAAACCATATTTCATAAAAGTAAATGCAAAATGCTTGTGTATATTTTACACAAAACCATTTTTATTGAAGTTAATGTATAATTCATGTGTAAGTTCTAGACAAAATATCTGCAGCAAATTCTATCAGATATTAGAAACAAATTAATTTATTTCATTTTCTCCATCATTTTTCTCTTTTTTGTTTTCTGATTTTCAATTTTCCCTGAAGTTATTATTTATGTTCGTGTTTCTTATACCTGCACTTAAGATTCATGTCTTTATTGTAAAGATGTTCAGCAACTTTTTATCATAAATGTATGGTATGATTGTCATTTAATATATTTTTGTAAATCCTTGATGACATATATTTTTTTTAAAGATATATTAGAGTTATATGATCTTTTTTTAAAATGCATATATATAGTATTTTGTTAAACTGTCTGAAATATATATATAAAATAGGTTTATATTTCATATTCACCTTTTAAATCTGAATACAACAGCTTATTTTAAATTAGAGATAATTTTTTTAACCCACCCCCCTTTTTTCTTTATATATATTGTATTCATGTATTGTGAAGGAAAGATCTGATTCAGAGTTAAAATCTATTTTTATCTCTGATCATGTTTCATTGAATGATGCTGTGTACCTAGCAGCATGGGGTTAATATAAATGACATGTTAATTTGAAGTTATGCCAATGACACAACTCTCCACAAGAGACCAAATGACACAGAAATTAACAACTAAAGGTCACCGTACGGCCTTCGACAATGAGCAAAGCCCATAGCGCATAGTAAGCTATAAAAGGCCCCGAAATGACAATGTAAAACAATTCAAACGAGAAAACCAACGGCCTAATTTATGTACAAAAAATGAACGAAAAACAAATATTTAACACATAAACAAACGACAACCACTGAATTACAGGCTCCTGACTTGGGACAGGCACATACATACATAATGTGGCGGGGTTAAACATGTTAGCGGGATCCCAACCCTCCCCCTAACCTGGGACAGTGGTGTAACAGTACAACATAAGAACGAACTATAAAAATCAGTTGAAAGAGGCATAACTCATCAGATGGATAAAAATACAAATACATTGTACTACAATTACAAGTGGACGTGACCGGGTACTTGTACATCCAAACAACAAAAAGACACTAAGTACAGATCTGAGAGTACTCGCAGTTATACTGACAGCTAGTTCAAAGCCACTAACAACTAAGACTAAATTATCAATATTTGTTTGTTTATATTAATAAACTTCTAATCAATCGTTCTGACTTTATTAAAATTCAAGTATTATAAAACTATTTAATGACCTTTGTATTACTTCCCTTAGAGGACACCTAGCATTCCTACAAACAATTTCCTGGGTTTGGCTAGAACGATAGGTCTGGGTCTGATCATTTGTTTTCGTTTCAGTACTTTTAAACAAGGCCTTTAATATAGCTTTTGTTTCACCCATGTACCCTTTTGTTTTTATAATATTCAGGGCTTTCAACACCATAACTAAAGCTGAACTGCATGGTTGATTGACCTTTTGCACCGCCACATCTCCTTCTCGTTTTGTCTTTTAAGCCTTCCACAATTCTCTGTTTACCAGAGGTACATATCAAAAATCAAATGACCATTCGTAAATGCTTGACTATTTAAATAATAAAATTAAGATAACCGTTGATTTATATCAACGCTTGTCTCAAAAATATTATCTTTCAAAATATAGATCTACATTTTTGCTACATTTTGTACTTTCAATCTTATCTTATATCTACACAGTACTGCAGTACAATACTTATATCTGACAATATACCTCCTCATACAATGGTGTACACCAGTATTTGGTCTATCATGCAGGAATAAAGGATCTAAAACATCATACTGCTTATGCTGGTCTGAAGCAGCAACATTCATTCTCATGTACCTGAAAATATGAAAAGTAAATGCTTAAATTAAATTAAATAAATCAAAATTTTATAAACAGACAATCAATTCATCATCTAACATATATGAATATTACACAAATAAAACGAAGACGGTTTCTAGAACCAAAAAAAAAAAGTTATAAACCTAAATATTGGTGTACTATAAATTTCATCATTTCTCCAAAAGCATTGCAATACAAATGATACTGATTGAACTGGTTTGGATATAAGCATTGACTACATACCACATAAGCCCTGGAAACCCAAGCATGTCTAACTAACCGGAAGTTTCAAGATATTTGATTTAGTTCACTCAACAGCTGACTAAGAGATCTAGCTTTTTCTTGTCGAGATATTCATACTTCAATGCCAAATTCTGTCTTTCAATTCCATGTTCGTATTAACAGATACGTTGAACCTTTCCTGCCTGTGTCCTCAAACCAAACGCTGAAAATTTAAATATAAAGGATATAATTATATATACCAACTTAAATAAATTTCAATGGGTGAAAGGCATAAAATCCCAAGATGTTAAAACATTTTAAACAGTTGTCTCATTGACAATTAAGTAACCTCAATTAGTATATCATATTACTACTACAATGAATTTTTTGTACATCAATAATATAATTTTTTAATTTTTGGGCTGTTTATACTTTAATATGAGTTATGATAATAACCAATGGTTAACTTTAATTGTCAACATTTAAGGCAATTGAATTATGGTTATCTTTTTCAAAACATACAACATTTCCCTAATCTCTAACGACTTACCTCTGTATGTATGTTATCATGTTTTAACAACAAATACCCCCGAAGGGTGACTGGGGAATAGAAGTATGGTCAGCATTGGTCTTCCTCCGACCGGCAGTAAAACCCTTGCGTCCGTTTGGCTGTGCGGGATGTACAAATTTGCAGCCACGTCCGGTCAGAATGGGGACGTTAAATCCGATGCCTCGTGTAAAGAGAGTGCCACTCTCGTTTCACGTTAAGAACCCTTGCGACAACTCTTTGAGGGGTCCGTAGGTGACCTGTTGCAAGGCTAAATTTCTGTCCCTATCTAACATACTCTCATTTCCCGTGGCAGTTTAAATTTCTCCGACCTTAATCCCGGAAGCCCCTATTACAGAACCTACCTATTGTATTTATTGTTAATTTGTTCTCGTCCTGAATATGCATGAAATATTTGCCACTGGACGTTAAGCAACCAACAATCAATCAATCAGTTAAACAACAAATTAATAACACATTTTCCTTATATTCTAAACCTTTTAATTGTAACAGCTGTACTAATATCCTGTATCGTTCATTATTCAAAAATGTAACCAATAAGAATATACAAGTTTATAATTTAGATTTAACAGAAAAATATTATAAATTATTAATCAATAATCATAATAACTCAAACAAGAAAGTCATCAAAATAACACAAATGTCAATCAGTCTAAACAGAAACATCGTTGTTACTGGTTGTTTTCAACTTATTCAATGGTGGCATATTTTCACTCTTGTTATCCTCAAAACCCACGCCATTTTTGGAAAGTCTACTTCGGTATATCAACAGTTTCTTCTAAAGACAGATTGTTAGTATAAATTGTGTTTAATATGAACATCAAACGACATCCACCCTGTGGTTTTTCATGCTTTGTTTCTCCAAGTCCTAATTCACATACCAACTTCATTTCGGCTTTTACCTGTTCCGCGGTATACCTGGTGCTGTTAGTTATAGCTCTGCAAGGTACTAAACAACCAGGGTATAGCAAATATTTCGGACAAGCTAAGATGTTTGCATCATTGGCTCTGAAAACCCAGAATTAGTGTAGCCAGACAACAACTTCTTATGTTGTAAAAAATATTCAGATAATGCAATTGATTTTTCTGCAGTTTGCAGACTTATTTCAATATAATCTTCTTTCATATTTTGACTGCAATCTATAGCATCTTTCATGGTTTCTACAAAACATGGTGTTATTGACTGGTCCTTGGCTTCTCCTGCTGACTGTAATATATTTGCTGCATTTTCAGTGGCTTGCAATATCATTAATTAGCATGATAATCTCTGTGTATGGCCTTTCAATTTACCTAGCATTCATACTCACTATTTCCTGTATTTGGCTGGGACGATAGGTCTGATCATTTGTTTCCGTTTTCTGTTGGCAGTACATATGTCATGTGTCAGTACTTTAAACAAGGCCTTTAATATAGCTTTTGTTTCACCCATGTCCCTTTTGTTTTATAATATTCAGGGCTTTCAACACTATAACTAAAGCTGAACTGCATGTTTGAGTGACCTTTTGCACCGCCACATCTCCTTCTCGTTTTGTCTTTAATGCCTTCAACAATTATCTCTAAAAAAATCAAAAAAGCATTCATAGATGCCTGACTATTTAATCATAATAATAATATTAAGATAACCGTTTGTCTCAAAACCATTATCTTTCAATATATAGATCCACATTTTTGCAAAATTTTGTACTTTCAATCTTATCTTATATCTACTCAGTACTGCAGTACAATATTTATATCTGAAAATATACCTTTTGCAACTTTCAGGCACCATGTGTGTCCCTGTTAATTTTTGATACTATTCGTCTTTCAAGGGTGTCTTAATATCCGTTTCAGCTTATTTTGCCATAGCAACATCAATTTCAGGACCAAACTTTTGTTCTCATATTCTTTTTCTAACACCCTCAAGGGTAACTGGGGAATAGAAGTATGGTCACCATTGGTCTTCCTCCGACCGGCAGTAAAACCCTTGCTAAAGTGGGGCGTCCGTTTGGCTGTGCGGGATGTACAAATTTGCAGCCACGTCCGGTCAGAATGGGGACGTTAAATCCGATGCCTCGTGTAAAGAGAGTGCCACGCTCTTTGCACGTTAAGAACCCTTGCAACAACTCTTCGAGGGGTCCGTAGGTGACCTGTTGCAAGGCTTTAATAAAGATAAAAAAAAAAACCTGTTGCAAGGCTAAATTTCTGTCCCTATCCAATATACCCTCATTTACCGTGGCAGTCTAAATTTCTCCGACCTTAATCCCGGACGCCCCTTTTACAGAATCTACCTATTGTATTTATTGTTAATTTGTTCTCGTCCTGAATATGCATGAAATATTTGCCACTGGACGTTAAGCAACCAACAATCAATCAATCAATCTTTTTCTAACTCGAAGTCCTCATCTAACATTTTATCTAGGGAACAACCAACGTCTTGTTTATTTTGTTCCATTTCATCTTCAGATATATCTGACAGTTCTGGCATATCAGTCTTATCGGACATTTTTTGTGACCGCATTTTAGCTTTACTCGGATGTTTGCCAACTATGCAGTACTCTGACAGTAGGCTATATATTTTAAATAAAATTACGTTTTTTCCACAAAACTATTTTGAGGTAATTTCTGGTTTTATTTTAACCAACTTGGTAACAGAGAAGCAGAATTGTCATGGGCTTGTTTCTCGAGGCTTGTAAATATTCATCAAGCATTGTTCTGCTAAATAATGGTTCAGCTTTAGTTAGATGTTTTCAAATATTTCTTTCTTTTTCACAGCTATCAAAGTATCTTAAAATTGACCTATATAAACCGTCATTGCAGGTAGAAAATATAATGACGAATTTGAGACTAATGATTTGTTCAACCAAGACTTATAGCTGACATACATGCTTGGTTCTATCCAAATATCAATTTGTTAGACCACTTTTCAAATACAATCTTTATGACTTATTGACCTTTTTCAGGAAAGAGTTTCTCGTTTGACGGAGGAAGACCCGAGGGGACTTGTGAGTACCATTGCCAGACAACACCCTGGGTTTGTCTTTGATGTCCTGGACAAAGACGACACTCAACAAGGTGGGCATCATCCTTCGCCCAACAGTTCAGTCCCTGACTGGTGTACCTGCACCTACTGTAGGGAGATGCCAACTGAGGCGGACAAACGGTGTTGTGGCAGAACAAGTCTGAACTGCTACTCCTGGATACCAGGACGTACCCAATTCATGACAAGTTATTATATTACAGCAGCTGACTAATGTGGCAATATTGATGTTATTGTTCATTTTTTACTTCTAGTCCTTTAATATTGTTTCAAAAATATATAGAGAAAATATTTATTTTCTATTACAAAAATAGAGGTGGAAGACCTTTTTTTTGTACTATCCTGTTTATGGGAAAGGGGTTTTAAAATCATCACACAAGAAAATAGTGGCTTTTGTTCTGTCATTCTAATCAGAGAATAACCAATCATTTGACAATGTTTAAATGTTTAAATTAACTGTTGTGACCTTTCTTCAGTATACAAAATCATTATTAACTGTTTATGTAATGTATGACGATGATAAGAAATAAAATTAGCATTAATATTTCTTTTTTCAGGAATTCTTCTTGATAGTCTTAGATGGGTGCTTGCTATGGCAAGAAGGCTTCGGGAGGAGTTACCTGTCTTGCCTCAGAATGAGGACTTTAATAGGTCTAATCGCTTTGCAGCATATAGGCAATATATTGTCTAGGTACATGGCAGACTAGGGACAGGAGATCGTAGAGTGATCCCAAGCTGCTGTGTGTGGATGATCTGGGATAAATATCCCAATCCATTTTGACAATATAAAGGTTTTATAGGGAGAGGTATAATTAAATGTGAAAAAACCAACATGTTTTTATTTTTGCTTTAAATTCAGGAATAGTGTTCGTAGTGGGTATTCCCATGTGTTGTCAGAATTTAAAATGATAATTCTGGAATTTCTGTTTTTATTTGTTACCTTAGGTGATGTGCTGTCTTCATGTCATTGTCTCATAACCATTTTTTTACATTCAACATATGACGCATAAATATGTGATAAAAGTGAATATTGAAATGATTTATACTTCATTTGAACACTGGTGGATAGTTGTCTAAAATGGCAATCATACAACATCTTCATCTTGTTTTAAGCTCAATTTTTTTAATAGACACGATTGATTAATTGATTGTTAGTTGCTTATCGTCCAGTGGCAAATATTTCATGCATATTCAGGACGAGAACAAGTTCAGAATAAATACAAAAGGTAGGTTCTGTAATAGATTAAGGGATTAAGGTCGGAGAAATTTAGACTGCCACGGGAAATGAGGGTATATTGGATAGGGACAGAAATTTAGCCTTGCAACAGGTCACCTACGGACCCCTCAAAAAGTTGTTGCAAGGGTTCTTAACGTGCAAAGAGTTAATTTAGTAAATACTTCTTTATATTTAAACTTATTTTTACCTATCCAATGCGTTCTTGATCTTGTCGATACGATGTAACAATAACAGTAGTTCATATCAGAGACATATGATATAGTGCATTATATATATATATATATATTAATATGAGGCAAATAACTATCATCGTAATATTGTATAGATAATAAAGTTTGCACAAAACTTGAAGAACAGCTTTAACATAAAGAAAATTTCGTTACAAAGTATCCTGAATGAATGTCGTAGGAATTTAGGGAGCTACCATTTGATTTTTATGGGTTGGGGGGCTAGTATGAACTAAGAAAAAAAAATGCAGGACAGAATAGAGAGAAAAATAAAAAGGCAGGACAGAGATTACAACTAAAAAAAATGCAGGACAAAATTTTCTATCCTAGCCCCCCCCCCCCCTCCCCCCATAAAAATCAAATGGTAGCTCCCTTAGAACGTACCAATTCATCATGTTCATACTTGTTTTTTCGCGGGGTTTTAGTTTAGTTCAAATATATTTTATTTGCAAAAGTAGCAAAAGAGATTGGACACAAGTTTTAACAACATTAGTGACGTCCTCTCCCGCGGGTTTTTTTAGAGAAGGTAAACATTCAGACGAAAAAATTCGTTTCTTAACTCTGGAAGAGTTCAAAAGATGAAAAGGTGACACAATTTGCGGATAATTAAGCGTTCAACCATTAATTTTTGGGTTATAAATAATGCCATGTTTGTTTTCGTTTGAAAAGTTTCTCAGGTCCTTTCATAGCTTTTACTATACGGTATGGATTTTTCCCTTTTCTGGCCGTTCAGTGGAGATCACTTCTAACCTCTCATTAGAACTGTCAGAATAATCTGTCATAGAATTGTTCTAAACTGTCCTAGAACAGTTCTACCTAGAAAAGTTCTACCGTAGAACTGTTCTAAGGTAGAACTGTTATAATCAGTTCTAGGTAGAACTGACCAAATCAGTTCTAGGTAGAACTGTCAGGATCAGTTCTAGGGTAGAACTGTCTTAAACTGTTCTAGGTAGAACTGTCCAAATCAGTTCTAACCGTAGAACTGTCAGCAGAACTGACTAAATCAGTTCTAACCGTAGAACTGTCAGCAGAACTGTCTAAAACTGTTCTAGCCGTAGAACTGACCAAACCTGTCAGGATTGTAGAACAGTTTTAAATGACGTCACTGCAGTTAGGAGAAATGTTAAAACAGTGCTGTGATGAGAATTTTTTAATATACATTATATTCTTTTGACGTATTCATATTTAAGACAAAGAGTTCTTAAAACTGTTCTATGGCTAGAACTGAATAAATCAATTCTAGCCGTAGAACTGACCAAATCAGTTCTAATCGTAGAACTGTTCTAGCCGTAGAAGTGTTCTAGTCGTAGATCTGTCTAAAACTGTTCAAGGGTAGAACTGTCAGGATCAGTTCTAGTTAGAACTGTCTAAATTAGTTCTACTATTAGGTAGAACTGACCAAATCAGTTCTAGGTTAGAACTGTTCTAGCTAGAACTGTCTAAAAGGTGTCAGGATGACAGTTCTGCATACTGTCATAGAACAGTTCTCATGACAGATTCTTACAGATTTAATGAGAGGTCAGAAATGACCTCCACTGTACGTGGTCTATTGTTACTTAAATATACGTCATTAGGACTCTTCTGCCTCTTGTGGATAGTTGTCTTTTTGGCAACCATACCACATCTCCTTATTTTATGTATATGTTTCTTTATTCTACATTGGCTAGAGGTATAGGGGGAGGGTTGAGATCTCACAAAACATGTTTAACCCCGCCGCATTTTTGCGCCTGTCCCAAGTCAGGAGCCTTTGGCCTATGTTAGTCAGTATGTTTTTTTAATATTAGTTCATTTATATGTTTTGGAGTTTAGTATGACGTCCATTTTCACTGAACTAGCACACAATTTTATTTAGGGGCCAGCTGAGGACCACCTCCGGGTGCGGGATTTTCTCGCTGCATTGAAGACCCATTGGTGGCCTTCGGCTGTTGTCTGCTCTTTGGTCGGGTTGTTGTCTCTTTGCCATATTCCCCATTTCCATTCTCAATTTTATATCAATTTCTTATATCAATAGTACTAAATTTGCAGGAACGCTTACTATGGACGTATGTTGCACTGCATTATCATATTCCTTGCCTAAAATGAGACCTGGGGACAAAATACGTGCAAGTCGGTTATTTTAATATCTTAATATTTTCATACACGGATGTATGCATTTCACTTGATACGGTCCTCTGAGTTAAACAGTTAAACTATGATTAAACAGTTTAAATCAGTCAATCAATACAGTTCACTTCCTTTATCATCTCAGTTTATTTTGGCACCTCCTGCAGGAATGATAAATTTCACTACCATTGAGTAATACCATTGTCTGACTTTTCTCTTGAAGAAAAATAGTAAAACTGTAGGCTTTAGCATATACCGGTATATCATGTATATGTATATTGGACGAACCGAAAAGCACAGCATTTATTATTAAGTAAACTTTTTTTAAAACATTAAATTTCACAATCTTTGTTAATGGAAAAATAAATGTTCTTAGAAAGGTATCTCTATCTTCAGAGTTTTATATGAAAGTTATTTTATTTTGTCCGTTTGGCAGGTTTTAATTGACTTCGACCTCATTTTCATGGTTTATTTGACAGTTTTTAGTTGTGTGGTTGGATCAATTTCTCGAGCATTATAAGCAATAGCTCAATTATATGTAGTGTATGGAACAATTGTGAGGTGCCTGTCTGTCGGTCGGTGTTTACATGACCTTGACCTCATTTTAAAGGTTCATTGTTCAATGTTTAGATTTTGTGGTTAGATCTGTTTCTCATGTTCTATTAATATATCAATATGACAACTATAGTTGGTTCATTGATAATGTTAAGTTTATGTGATAATTGTAGTAAATCCTCCATATTACAGACTTTCAACATGAATTCAATGATAAGTAGAAAAAAAGGCGAGACATGTGCACTCTTACTTTGGTTATAAAATGTTTAAAGTGTTGATTAAAGTACATGTACCTAAATTTCAATATATTTTTGTTTCAGAGTGCTTAAGGAGCATCCTTAACATTTTGAGAGGAAAATGAAGATTTTGTTGAAGGGGGAAATGTGTTTGGTACATTAATCACATGTTTGCCTGAAGAAGCTGCTGTTCCTTTGAGAACATGTCTTACTTGTTTTCTGATATGATAAATGGGGTAAGTAAACGTATTTTTAACACCAGTCATGTGTTTTGTTTAAGACTTAATTAAACCTGTTTTTGTTATTTGTGTCTTCAGTTCGCTGTCTCCTTGACATATACCATTCATCTATTTTAAGACTCATTGATTGATTGGTTATGACTGGCTTAATGTCCAATGGCAAATATTTCATGCATATTCAGGAAGTTGGGAATGATACATGCCAATACTGATAATAATAAAGGAATATGCTTGTTCTTTATTCTTAAAAACAATAACAGATTAATTGATCCTGCATTAAACTTCAAATATTTCTTATAGAGTGAGAAAATTGTTTTGAAACACCAGCAAATAAGACTAGATTGTAATTCAGTCCTGACTCCATACAGTGTCTCTGCAGATGAAGATAGGTATGTAATAATGAGGTTTTAATTTGATATATTTTCTACTTTTAAATTGTAAAAGTGTGATTAGTCAAAATAAATATTTCAGATTTATTGTGTATTAAAACAACATTGCAAATTGTTTGTTTTGCCTTTTTGTCTCTGTCTGTTAAATTTTAGTTTAACTTTTTTTTGGATCTACTTTTGCAACATTCAAACATATACATAACATAATTGAAAACTTTAAGATTTTAAGACACATTTATGAACGTTTTTCGACGATTTTAATGTGCTACCTATACAAATGTTCAATTATTTTGAAAGAATTCAATCAGTTATATTTCTGAAAATAAACGAGATAAAGGTATTATCATACCCATTTACTGTTCCCTGACCTTAACATTACTTTTAATTAATGTACATAAGTATTTGACTGCAATATTAAGGGGTTTATTATATATATAACAATCAATATATTAAGCTCATATGGGGTTGCTGGATGAACAAACGGATGCAAGGACTAAAAACAATAATGCCCCACTACCAGGGTTGGACATTAGAGGGTATCTGATTGCTCAGGTCATATGAAATGAAAAAAGGGAGGATACCGCATATATATATATATATATACAGCTTCAATTAGTTCTCTCTCTAGCAATTATAAAATAATCTTATCAGCCAATACTAAGAATATTATCTTGCTGTATCCAGAGGCAGGACTATAAACTACAATAAAGAGAGTGAATGATAAAATAAACAAAATAGACATCATAATTAAGATAAAAAAAGAAAGAAAGTTTTTTGACAGTTTCCTCATCAAAGATTATAAATTTAGGTATGATAACAAAAAATATTAACAAAATAGCTATTTTGATATATTTATTTATATCATATACTCATAAGGAAAACTTTTTTTTTTTCATATTTGAAATTGTTGAAAATTTGTCGTTATTTCTTTCAGATCAGGCCAATCCATAAACAAGAAAAAGGACAATTTTTAGCACGTTCATCTATGGAGACATGTATCTAAAAAAGCAGATTTTTTTTCTCAGTTTTAATAGAACTGGTTGAATTTTAACTATTTTTAAACTGTTTATTTTACATTTATATGTTGATATTTTGTTTTTTAAGATTGCTGTAGTTCTTTCATCTTGCTATTCAGTCCAACATAACAAAATCTGCTGATATTGATATTTCCATATTTTATAGAAGTGTCCTTTTGCATTGTTGATAGCAGAAATATATTTTGTTCTATGTTAGGTTTAAAAACATTCACATCCCAACTCCAAATAAAATACATTTTTATGAATGTTACATGTAAATTGACATGAAAGATAGAATTGTATAGGGAAAAATGTATCATGTGAACATATTGAATATTATCAAAAGCACGTGCACTGCTGTCATAAAATAAATTTATTCTATGTAGTAGACAGTCCTTCAGATCAGTGTATTTTTACCTGAAGACATTTTATATATTTTTATAACCAGAAATAGTGTGAGTGTAGAATAAATTTATTCTTTGTCTCAACCTTAACGTAATTACTGTACTTTCATAATAAATTTATTTTATATATTTTTATAATTCATAAATTTTAAATCATTAAGAGTGTAGAATAAATTTATTCTGTGTCTCAGCCTCACCATGCAGATTACTGTACTTTCATAATAAATTTATTTTATATATTTTTATATAAAACAAAAATCACATTAAATGTAGAATAAATTTATTCTGTGTATTAACCTCACCATACAGATAACTTTACTTTCGAAATAAATTTATTTTATATATCATTATAATCATAAATTTTAAATCACTTAGAGTGTAGAATAAGTTTATTCTGTGTCTCAGCCTCACCATATAGATTACTGGACTTTCAAAATAAATTTATTTTATATATTATTGTAATCATAAATCACATTGAATGTAGAATAAATTTATTCTGTATCTCAGCCTCACCATACAGATAACTTTACTTTCAAAATAAATTTATTTTATATATTATTATAGTCATGCATCACATAGAATGTAGAATAAACTTATTCTGTTTTTCTAGAACTAATAATAGATATTAAGGCTCTATAAAATAAATTCATTTTATAAATTATCATAAATACAGAAAAGCATCATGCATTTAGAATAAATTTATTCTATGTTGCATCCTTTACAGAGAGTTGACTGAAAATGTACAGCTAAGTGTAGAATTCAGTATAAATTTATTTTGAAATGTAACAAATAAATACTAATATAACAGAATTGTCTTCGTTTTTCATCTTTTTTACTCAAATACATGGGTTATAGAATAAATTTATTACATTCTGGTCCAAATTTAGCCCCTAATTGCACTTGTCAGAAATTAGAGGGAAAAAAGAGAAAAATTTGTTTTTTCCTTTTTTATTCTGCTCCCAGTTATGAATATGGTCTGTTTTGGTTTGTTGGGACAAATAATTTTGTTATACGAGTCAGTCTGAGGTATGAAAACTACTGAAATTTGTTTACGATTCAATATTTTGACTAAAAATAGGGCATGCGGGCACCCTTAATTGATGCGAACAAAATTTTGTAGTCTTTGTGTTCCAATATTGCTATCATTTGTATTATACAATCCATCCTTACATGAAAATATTACTGATTTACTATGCGACTATAAGATTTTCATAATAAAGTGCAAATATGGTCCGTTTTGGTTGATGGGGACAAATAATTTTGTTATACGAGTCAGTCTGAGGTATGAAAACTACTGAAATTTGTTTACGATTCAATGTTTTGATTAAAAAGAGTACATGCTGGCACTCTTAATTGATGCTGAAAATTTTTTGTAGTCATTGTGTTCCAATATTGCTGTCATTTGTATAATATAGTCCCTCCTGACATAAAAATATTACTGATTTACTATGCGGCTATATAGATTTACATAGTAAAGAGCAGAAATGGTCAGTTTTGGTTGATACGGTCACATAAATTTGTTATACGAGGCATCCTGAGGTATCAAAACTACTGAAATTTGTTCACGATTCAATATTTTGAATAAAAAGAGGTCATGCTGGTACTCTAAATTGATGCTGAAATTTTTTTGTAGTCATTGTGTTCCAATATTGCTGTCATCTTTATTATACAATCTGTCCTGACATAAAAATATTACTGATTTACTATGCAACTATAAGATTTACATAATAAAGAGGAAATATGGCCAGTTTTGGTTGATGCTGACTGATAATTTTGTTATATGAGTCAGTCTGAGGTATCAAAACTACTGAAATTTGTTCAAGATTCAATATTTTGAATAAAAAGAGGACATGCTGGTACTCTATATTGATGCTGAAAATTTTTTGTAGTCATTGTGTTCTAATATTGCTGTCACCTTTATTATACAATCTGTCCTAACATAAAAATATTACTGATTTACTATGCAACTATAAGAATAACATAACAAAGATAATATGGTCATTTTCGGTTGATGCTGACAGATAATTTTGTTATATGTCTCAGTCTGAGGTATCAAAACTACTGATATTTGTTTAAGATTCAATATTTTGAATAAAAATAGGACATGCTGGCACTCTAAATTGATGCGAACAAAATTTTGTAGTCATTGTGTTCCAATATTGCTATCATTTGAATTATACAATCCATCCTTACATGAAAAAATAACTGATTTACTATGCGACTATATGATTTTCATAATAAAGTGCAAATATGGTCTGTTTTGGTTGATGGGGACAAATAATTTTGTTATACGAGTCAGTCTGAGGTATGAAAACTACTGAAATTGGTTTACGATTCAATATTTTGAATAAAAGAGGACATGCTGGCACTCTAAATTGATGTGGAAAATTTTTTGTAGTCATTGTGTTTCAATATTGCTGTCATTTGTATAATATAGTCCCTCCTGACATAAAAATATTACTGATTTACTATGCGGCTATATAAATTGACATAGTAAAGAGCAAATATGGTCAGTTTTGGTTGATGAGGTCACATAATTTTGTTATACGAGGCATCCTGAGGTATGAAAACTACTGAAATTTGTTCACAATTTAATATTTTGAATAAAAAGAGGACATGCTGGTACTCTAAATTGATGCAGAAAATTTTTTGTAGTCATTGTGTTCCAATATGGCTGTCATCTTTATTATACAATCTGTCCTGACATAAAAATATTACTGATTTACTATGCAACTATAAGATTTACATAATAAAGAGGAAATATGGTCAGTTTTGGTTGATGCTGACAGATGCTTTTTTTATATACGAGTCAGTCTGAGGTATCAAAACTACTGATATTTGTTTTGGATTCAATATTTTGAATAAAAATAGGACATGCCGGCACTCTAAATTGATGCGAACAAAATTTTGTAGTCATTGTGTTCCAATAATGCTGTCATTTGTATTATACAGTCCATCCTGACATAAAAATATAACTGATTTACTGGATAAAGTGCAAATATGGTCATTTTTGGTTAATGAGACAAAATAATTTTGTTTTAGAGTCATTCTGAGTCAGCCAGTCTCAGATGTGAAAACTGTTGAATTTTTGTGATGATTTAATTATTTGAATAAAAGAAGGACATGCTTGAACTGTTTATCTGTGAAGAAAAAGAAATTTAGTATGCTTAATTTTCAATTAATTAAAGAGGTGTTTTAACATTATTAATTAACTGTAATCGTCAATATGTCAATCGAAAATGACCAGTTGGTCATTTAATTTTGATGTACCTTATCATTTAATATTTAAGGTTAGTGTATCCAGGATACGATGACAATCTGCGTTAACGCGCGTTTCCCAGTTAACACAAAAATGTTTTTAAAATATATTTAAAATATTTTGCACTATATCACAAAAATATCATAAAAAATATTTTATTGAGGTTAAATGTATGGCTGTACTAATGTGAATTACATATTTTAAGGAAATATTTTTATTGTATGTTATAAAAATGTTTTTCTTAAACATCATTTTTAATATCTAAATAACATAATAAGGATATTTTTTCAATATTGATTGAAAACATCAGAACAAAATTTAAAATACATTTTCCCAAATCGATTGGCTAATCATCCTTTCAAAATGTTTTATGGATGTTATATAAATGTTTTAAAAATATTTTAGGCATGTTTAACTGAAACATTTAAAATAAATGTGAAAAAAAAAATATTCCAATAATGTTATATGTATGTAAAATGATAAAATTTTTTACAACATTTTAAATAATTTGAGTAAAACATTTTTAACATCACAAAAATGTTTTCTGGATATTGAGGTTAATTGTATTGCTGTAATAATGTGAATACATATTTTAGGAAAATATTTTAATTGAATGTTTTAAGACTGTTTTTCTTAAATATCATTTTTATACTTAAATAACATAATAAATAAATTTTTTAATGTTATTTGAAAACATCTGGACCTGCATTGCTGTGTGTAATTGATTTAAATTTCAAACTATCTGCAAACAGAGAGTATAACTGCAAGACAAATGTAAAAATTGCTTGCACCGTCCTAAGCCGCCTGATGGAGCTACATTTATGGTTAATCTAATTCCACCTATTTCACTCCGTGTCTAGTTTGGAGCCTGTGGTCCCTCTTTTCAAAATTCTGGATTTGCATCTGAAAAACAACTGCTGTCATACTGATCTTTATCCCACATCTCATTTTACAATTGTCAGTTGATTACTGTGGAATCTACATATATTTTGGTTATTTTTGTCGGATTGATGTCTCGTTGACATAACCCCACTATTTCCTGTTTAATTCACAAATCTGATTTTTATTTATTAGTCAATTTTTTTATTTTGAAGTATTGCCTTGAACACGTTACAATTTCTCATGGATTCACTTACAGAAAGGTATTCTTTTTTTCAGATTTTAAATATCTTTGTGCATTTTATTTGGTCTTCGCATTGAACAAAACATTTTTGAGAAGTATTTCTTGATCTCTTGTTTGATCATGTGTAGCATCTGACTTTTTTTTTCTGAACAGCTTTTTGACTGTTTTCTTTGTTGCCTTAGTCAACACTTTACAAGATAGCAACAATTAGAAATGCAAAACATTTATTCAATATTGTCATATCACTGTTCTTTTTCAATTTTCCTTTTGTTCCATTCTTTTTATTTCTTTTGACATCTACTGGCTTCTGTAAAAAAAATGTAAACAAGTTAGTCCTTCTGTTCAGTGATCAACTAGTAATAATTCAGCTAATTTCATCAAATTACATAAGAAACTTTTTTTCTTCAATTTAATCCAGTGGTTTCACAAAAATATATCGAAAGCGTCATCTAATCAGTGTTACTGGATTCAGAAGCAAAATTTGTAGCTATTTTTATACATCTGTGGAGCTTTGGGTGTATGATTATTAGACGAGTCTACAACGGTAGAGTTCACCAGTTTATAAAATAAGACTACATGTATACAGTACAAGACTCCCAATTGAGAGTAGGGCCTGTAACCTTTTCTTTGTCTTACAAAAAAAAACCAAGTCTCTTAATGGTTATTGTATATTTTAACGCAAATACATGTAATATAGTTTGAATAAATACCTTCACAAAATTTGCTCCTCCAGGATGGTTTAAATCATTTCTAAGCTTATATACTTCTGCATATCTTGAATATCCTTAATTTTGGCACTGCTAATTGATCCTACAAAAGTTATAATAAACAAAATAAATAAAATACAGGTAAGAATAACTCACATTGTATTAGTCAGCTACAAACGCCACAACATTCAAAAATGAAAGACAATTCAAACAAGAAAACTAATGGCAAATTATAACATTTGACGAAAAACAAATATGTCAGAAATGAACCGACGACAACTGCTGAATCAAAGGCTCCTGATTTGGAATGGGCACATAAATAATTATCTACATTTAACTGGCCTGGGCTGTAGCCGTGTAGGGCTAAATACAAATTACAAGTAACATAAACAATATATTATAGTGAAATCATCACTTCGTAAATTTTACGAACGCCATCACGAGTTGGTTGACCGTAATGGAATATCTGTTATATAGATGATATTAAAGAGGGACGAAAGATACCAGAGGGACAGTCAAACTCATAGATCGAAAACAAACCGACAACGCCATGGCCAAAAATAAAAAGACAAACAGACAAATAATAGTACAGATGACACAACATAGAAAACTAAAGACTAAGCAACACGAACCCCACCAAAAACTGGGGGTGATTAGATATGTTCCTTATGTCGTAACTGCAATCCCGTTCCCTTTTCACGAATGTGACCAACAGAATTAGACTTCTTACCTTTATTTGTGACATTTTTACCTATTGTGTCTGTTTGTTTTTTTCACGCATCATTATCAATATTATTAAATTTGATGCGACTGTCGTACAAGTGAGAGGTTTAGCGTTATAAAACCAGGTTCAATCCACCATTTTCTACATTTGAAAATGCCTGTACCAAGTCAGGAGTATGACAGTTGTTGTCCATTCGTTTGATGTGTTTTGTCATTTGATTTTGCCATGTGATTAGGGACTTTCCGATTGAATTTTCCTCTGAGTTCAGCATTTTTGTGATTTTACTTTTTTTTTTATAGCAGTGTGCACCAAAATCTTTTCCTACAACTAGTCCTAAAACAAATATTCAGACATTTTCCTTATATGTCTAAACTAAATTTTGCAAAAATATACTAGTCCGAATAAAATTTTACTAGTCTGAGGCATTGGACTAGTTGCTAACTATGCAGGCTGTTATAGAGGCAACGGCACTCGAGTTATCGCATAGCAAAAGCTTTGATAACCAGTGCATGATGGGACTCCCTTGACTAGTAGATATGTAGCCAGCGGTTGAGATAGGGAAGTACTGCTTAAATAGCTCAGTCTGTTCAAGGGTTGACTTGTAACACCGAAGAGTGAAGTCCTGGAGGAGACAAGCTCACTGGTTACATATAAATAACCCTTAAGTGTAACCCATTTTGTATAAATCTTAATATTTATTGGACATAAACATCATAATATATATGCACTGACTAAATTATCACCCCCTTTTTGCATTGTGTTTGCTTAAATACACTCGTATTAATTCTTGGAATATATTAATCAAATTAACTAAGATATATCCAGAATCACTTCAATGTTTTTAAAAATGTGAACTAGTGTCATATCTTACCAGTTTTAACGCATGATAAGGTTATTCTTTAGTTTGTACATTTCCTTTGTCTTTTGTTACAGCAAGGCGGTAAATAAAACCTCCGGTTACTGGTTCCAAAATTGCATCGGACCATGTTCGTTGGTCATCGGGAACAGTTAAATTTTAAATTTGTAAACGTTTGTTGTCGGTACTGGAACAGAAAATCCGGAAAATAGCAATACGTGCAATATATAAAGCTATATATGGGAAGTACCGCTTCATATCACCTTTAAGTTTCTGTCATTTGATAAAATAAAGTTTTTATTCAATAACCCAAATGAATGTTTGCATAATATTGTTTAAACATTTTCTATTAAATGTTTTTGAGTAAATGTTTTTATAATATTATTTTAAAATGTTGTTAAAATATTAGCAACAAAATGATTTGAAAATACATTTTCTCAATATTAAATGCGTAACATTTTTAAAATGTTTTCATCAAATATTATAAAGAATTGTTGTTAAAATATCAAAAAGGCATGTTATTAAAACATTTCATGAAACGTTTTTAGAAAATGTTTAAAAAATCTAGGAACAACATTGTTAAGAATGTTTTACCCATATGCTTTTAAAATGTTTTTCAGAGGTAGAACCTACATATCTTCTGAACATTTATAAAACATTCAAACAAAATATCTTAAAAAAGTTATTGAAAACATTTTGATGAATATTTTTCAAAAAATGTTTTAAATAAATATTTTTAAAATACCGAAACAAATATCTACATAACATCACAAAAATATTTTTCGACAATGTTTTGAGAAGACATTTATACAACCTTATAAAAATGTTTTGAAAATTTTTTGTGCTACCTGGGTTACTACAAACAGTAAACGTGCATTTACTTTTGACGAAAATAGAAGACGCGCCTTTTTTCACGTTAACGCGGAAGTAAACGCGAAAGTAAACGCCCGTTTACTCTTTACAAAATTAGAAGACGCGCCGTTTTTGCGTTAACGCGGAGGTAAACGCGAAAGTAAACGCCTGTTTACTTTTTATGTCTACTGAAATTTCGGAGTAAACGCACAGTTAACGCGGCGTTTACATGAAGTGCACGCGAGTAAACGCCGCGTTAACTTTTTCCGCCCGTCTACATGTAATGCTTGGTCTGCACCCAACTGAAGTTGCTGTTATAGTGTCTGTAACGAGTAACATAAAATGAAAACTGTGAATAAAATATTATCATAAAACTTATTTAACAGGAAACATCGATTTAACATATACATATATTCATTGTAATGCAATCGAAAAGTAAAGCGTACTTTAACAATGTTCTTCAAACTATAATTTCTATTGTGTGCCATTCAACAAGAAATTTGTCAGTAACATGAACTCTGAATGGATAGTATGGCTAAGTTGTGGATTAAGTTTGACATGTCGTATGTTTAAAATATGTTCTGTTGTCTTTGGATAACTCTTTTCATTCTCATTAAATATTTTTCGCCCTTCGATCTCTTCCCAACGTTTGACATTTTCTTGTTTAGGTTAACATTTAACACTTTAGCTGAGGAAAATCAGTTGTTTTCATTCGTTTGATGTGTTTGAGCTTTTGATTTTGCCATTTGAGAAAGGACTTTCTGTTTTGAATTTTCCTTGGAGTTCTGTATTTTTGTTATTTTAATTTTTTTCAGTTTACTTAATTGTGTAATAACTGTTTCTGTTTAACTGTGGTCTTTTTTAAATCTTAATATATCCGAGTATTACACATACCCTGTTCCCAAATCATAAAAAAAAAAAATATTATCATTGTTATCCCCCATCTGCATACAAAGTTTTGGATCCACTATCCACCCGTCCGTCCGTCCGTTTGTCTGTTTGTCTATTTGTCATTCCGTCTGAGCATATGCATATGCATTAAACGGAACTCGTCTTTAACGGTTTGACTTATATCTATGGCACTACACCATTGTACTACATGATGATGTGATCGAAGACATCAGAGGAATTTTTCCGATACACTCTTTAAGTATAAAGCGGTTGGTAGTCGTCGGATTTTGAAAAAAAGAATATTGGTTATATTAGTAAGGATCCATGAACAGGGCGAGAAAATCGAACGAGTAGGTATTTATTGTTTCTAAGGTCATTCACAGTTTCAGTGTTTTTCCATTTACTAATAAAAAAAGATTAATTTCATGTAAGAAAAAAACCGTACAATTCATGTATACTCATCATTTTTAACATCTATTCTTATGAGCCTCTGACATTTTGTTCTGCTATGTAATACATTACAGAATAACAAAAGCATGTATTCCTATTTTGTGTCTATACTTGAGGTTCAAATGAGGATAAAAACACTACCTTGATATCACGCATGTTCCTGTAAAACTTTGATGTCACAAGACCACCTGCACATATCATGGTAGAGAACATGTCGGACGCCGAAAATTAAAGTGATTGTTGTATAAACATAAGAGGTTAACTCCTAACTATCCTACTGCCTGTCGATACATTTATTTTTGGCATTGCACAAGTCATGTCTTCTTTGACTGTCCATGACGTTAAAATACTAGATCCCTGGGATCGTACTTTTTTGTTTATTTGACCTGTTGAGACTAATTGTAATGCTTTTTTGTTATTTAATGTCTACTTATTCAGGGTTATATCTGATCTATATACCAGCTTTGATAAGTGTTTGGTATTACTATAAATTTTCACTTCTTCGTACTTTGAACATTAAAATTATTTATTTTTAAAAAAATATTTCCTTTCTCCATTTGAACTGTACACGTATACCTAACAACAAAGTTATTTTCATTTACCTGTGTTTAAAGTAATTGCAAATGGCTGATATTTTTGTTCAATCATATTGTTTTTCTTAAATTGTTTAACATTTCACAGCGGTATAACATGTTACTTTAATTATTCTTCACTCTGTTTATTTATTTTGTATTTACATTGTATCATAGATACAATGTTATTTGTTCAGTGTATGTTCACTGGTGTTAATATGTCTTTTGATTGATTTAAGCCATTTCAATTGATATTTTATAGTTCGTCTTTCTATGTTGTGATGTTACACTATTGTTTGAGATAAGGGTGTAGGTTTGGTACCATTAAAACGTTTAAACCCGCTGCAATTGTTTGCACCTGTCCTAAGTCAGGAATCTGATGTTCAGTAGTTGTCGTTTGTTGATGTGGTTCATAAGTGTTTTTATATAGATTAGACCGTTGGTTTACCCGTTTGAATGGATTTACACTAGTTATTTGTGGGGCCCTTTATAGCTTGCTGTTCGCTGTGAGCCAAGGCTCCGTGTTGAAGACCGTACTTTGACCTACATTGGTTTACTTTTATAAATTTTGACTTGGATGGAGAGTTGTCACATTGGCACTTATACCACATCTTCTTATATATATGATGAAGCCAAAAGTTTGCGTGTCTCAAATGCTCATCAAGTGCCACAGTTTCTCAATTAGTGAAAAGATCTATTGAAAAAATAGGGATACATTACATTTTTGTACATGTAAACAGCGGGTGTGCGACAACTCGGACCCTTCAATAAGTCAACTCGGACCGTCTATCAACTCAACTCGGACCGTCTATCAATTCAACTCGGACCGTCTATCAATTCAAATCGGACTGACTATAAAGTCAACTCGAACCGTCTATCAATTCAACTTGGACTGTCTATCAATTCAAATCGGACCGTCTATCAATTCAACTTGGACCGTCTTTCAATTCAACTCGGATCACCTATTATACAAATTTAGACAAAGATAAATTTTTACTTATATAAATAATTTAATGAATGTTTTCGACGATAAAAACTGTGTATCTCAGGCCCTCTATAATGCGCAAAATAAAGGAAGAGTTGTTTTAACTATAATTGACGTAAAAGACAACTCGGGCCGTCTAAGAAGAGACAATTAAAGATAACAGACTCAGGACAATTTGTATTAACATATATGTATGTCTATTGTTGAATATTGAATGACTCTCCTTAAATTTATTTTCATTTCTGTTGTTTAAAAGCTGTATGAGTAAATAAATATAGACGGTCCGAGTTGACCTGTTAACAGACTTTGTCTGAGTTATCATTGTAAATGGTCCGATTTGACTTTATAGTCGATCCGAGTTGATTTTATAGACGGTCCGAGTTGACTTATTATTGGTTTCGAGTTTTTCCGGGCCCGCATTTGTGAACAGATTGGCGACATAACTTATCTTGACTGGGTTCTACTATAATACATGTTTGCCATCCCACCAAACCGACATTTCAAGAGGATCATTAACCAAAAATATAAGCAGAAAAACATTATTTTAGGGTCACAAGACATCATTTACACCAAGGATTGTGTAAAAAGCTTTTCCTCTTCATTTTGGTGACCCCCTTTTTTTCCATCTTTTACTCCTAGAATGCCTTTTCTTTATAGTAAAGGAAACGATCAACTGAAATTAAACATGAAACTGTACGATTAGTGTGCAATCCTTTTTTTACTGTTAACTTTTTAATTAATCTTGATAATGATCTTTACTTTTTCCACAAGGTTTGAGCCTAGTTTTCAAATGAAATTAAATGTTAGTTCCGTCCTTAATCCTATGCATCGTGATTACGTAATAGAAATACCGTGAACTAGATTATCAAATAGTCTCTACACCGCACACATAAATACATGTTTATCAATTATCTATGCATACACATCACACTCGTGTGTACCTATTTATTTATTTGCATGAAAGATAACAAATACACCGATTATAATATTAACATTAAAAACTATCAATTGAATAATTTAAATAGTATATTGATGTTATTGCGTCATCTAAAGGGGCGCGACTGTACCTTGAAAAAAGGGGGTGGTGTTAATCTGAATATAATATAAACACTGGAAAAAGGCTTGTTCGACGTTATTCATCTTAGTAGAGGGCTATATTAAACTTTATTTCAAGGTTCATTATTATTTTAGATAACAATAGGATGCATATATATAAATATTAATATGAAAGGATAATATACAATTTAAAACTTTATTTTCATGTACGTGTGATTTCAATATTTTAGATTAATTTAGATGTCCGACCCACATATGGCATCCAACGTTGTTGTGGCGTTGTACAATGTTGTATAAGGTCGCGATCAAAAAGCAAAGTTATGTAGACATCGTTCTATATCGTCAGACTGACGTTTGTCAGCCGACTTTGAATTCAGGTCGCCGACGTTACGACCTACATTGTATTTTCAACCAAACATCAACGTCTGTACAACATCGGGTGCCTGCTGCGGGTAGTTTTAAACTTAAAAGAAAATCTTTTATTTTACACAAACTATAACATGATCTGTTTTCAACATGTGAGCTCATGACTCTTTCGTTGGGATTATAGATAATGGACATTATTGTTCCTTATGCATTCATTCAAAAGTTTCCTTTACTAACAAAATAAAGACATTTAAACTTTAAAATCTATACGTTTTTTGAATACAGTTTTGCAATTCTAATTTAGGTCAATGTTAAATACCAGACTTCAAACTTTAGAAGATCATTTGCATGGTCTGTCAGTTTTCTATTGAAAAATATCAGGTATCCTGTCAAAATTTTTTATTTAAAATACAACGAGTTATTATAAATCAGTTGCAATGTAAGGTAGAGCATACACTTATAAATTTTGGGGTTTGTCCAAATGAATCACAAAATATCATTTTAAAGTTCAAATGCTGAATCTGTTGTGTTTGAATGGAAGTAATATCAAATAACATTTCACTACAGTGATGAATATGGGATGATACTGCACAATGGACCGTCTGTACTTTCAATTCAAAAACTTATAATGGATAACATAAAACATTCATTTCATCATCTTTGTCTTGTTTAACTCTGGATCAAGTAGTTTCAGGTAAGCATATTTAGTTTACTAAACATAGTCATTCTACGTTTTATCTATCTTAAAAACCTAAGTTAAACTGGGGTTTTTCGGAGAAAAAAACGGGCGGACGGCTTTCAACCGTTTCCCTGCAATAACTTATGAACCGTTCAACCATTGATTTTTCAAATTTTGATGTGTTAATATTAATGACAAAATGGAGGTAAAATTCAATATAGACGATTTTTACTTTTACAGTTCAGGAGTTACCGTATGTCCCTTGATCTATTGGAAACTGGCGGCTGCCAACAGTGTCCGTGAAATGGCTTATGAATCGATCAACCAATGCTTTTCAAATTGTGATATGTTGATACTGATGACAAAATGGAGGTTAAGTTCGATATATACGATTTTGATTTTTTAACGTTCAGGAGTTATGGTCCTTGATTTATTAGAAACTGGCACTTTATTTCGTTTCCGTTCAATAACTTATGATACAATTTCTATCATAAATAAGTATTTATGAATAAAAGACGACAGTATTTATCCGATGTTCAAATTTCGTAAAAACGACTGTATATATTTACATTTTTTGTCATTAGACTGTTACTACTAAAATCCAGTACTGTATCTGTGATCACAGGTATGCCTGTATCCCTGTTGGCAAACTTTGGTAATTTCTTGTCCATAGTTTGTTTTTTGATTTTGGGTACTGTAGTTTTAGACACATTTTAAAAAGAAAATTCATTGATTTTACTCAAAATAGAACATGTAGGGTCATTACTCCTTTGTTTGGATTATAAATAATGAACATTATCGTTCCGTATGCATTCATTCAAAAGTTTACTTAAATAACAAAATACTGAACACGATATTTAAATCATTTTTTCGAATTGTTAAACTACAATTTTACAATTCTTATTTAGGTCAATGTTAAATACAAGACTTCAAGCTTTAGTTCAAACATCATTTGCATGGTCTGTCAGTTTTCTATTGAAAAATATCAGGTATCCTGTTTAAATGTTTATTTTAGATACAACAAGTTATTGAAAATGAGTCACAATATAAGGTACATACATATACATAAAACAATTATAAATATTGAAGTGTGTTCAAATGAATCACAGAATATCACTTTTAAGTTCAAATGCAGTATCCTTTGTGTTAAAATTGAAGTTATATCAAATAACATTTCACAACAATGATGAATATGTGATGATATTGCACAATAGACACTCTGTACTTTCAAGCCAATTACTCAAAACAACATACAGCATTTTTTTTCATCATCTTTGTTTTATCTAAATTTGTAAATGGATCAAGTAGTTTCAGGTTAGCATATTTGTTTAGTAAATATAATTACACGATTCCACTAAACATGTTAACTCAATCTTGACAAATTGATTTGATTGTAAATGTCCTCAGGTATTCTTAAATATGACGAAATCAAGTACCGACAATTAAACTCTCTTTGCAATGTATTCAAATAATTTCAAATATTGTTTAAAATCTACACCATAGCAGGATAACCGTTGTCACGTGTAACATGTGAGTCCTATATTCTTTAAGAATAATAAGGGGAAAAATAACTGATGATTAGAAATGAATCAAATTATCACAAAAAAGACAGTATTGATCACGTTCATTTTCTGAATTATATTTGTGATTTTGAGAAAATTGATGTAAAATTTTATTTATAACGAACTAATCGAATGTGCAAATAAATTGATACTGATAATATGACTAACAAAAACCGATTAATTTTTCAAGCGACGTTATTGATACATTTTTTTACTTTGTACCCTTTTGTTTAAATCGTTCGTTAAGCGATACTATGCACCCGCCCTCTTTATATTTATAATTACTAAATTAAGATAAACTTGTTTTCAACGGCTTTCCTTTGTTATAAAATTTCGAATACTGACTTTCTGTTCGAAGAAAAGTCAACAAAAAATAGAAATATTAGTGAAAGAAATACAAAGAGTGCAAGTTGTTTTCATAATTTATGTACTTTTTTTTATAAAATAAAATCACGTGAAAATCATGATAACTTGGGTAAATGCCGTTGAGCACTATTTCTCCGGTAAGGCGCCCATGTACAGGCTCAAAAATGATAGAAAATAAATTGCATCAAAATGTCTAAACAAATCGCATAGAGCATCCGTATAGTATATACTATCCACCATTTAAATTTTAGCATGTAATGTTCTACAATTATGTAGTAATGATCGTTGAAGTTGAGGTTGAGATAAAAATAAAAATGTAAAAAAATGACGTCTTTATTTTTCCGTTGACGTCGTAATCTGATAGTATGATTTATAACCCAAAAAAATAATGCTTAAACCTTTAAAACCATTTCTTTTTAAGGTATTTTATTAATTCAAACTTTATAAATTGAAATAAACCTGCGTGTTTCTCGTGTGATAAAATGAAGATTTATTACTAATGTCTGCATACTTATTGTCTTACAACAATCTTTTGAGTTTCTTCACCACAAACTTTGCATTTTTTTCTGTCAAACTTGTTTCAGAACATTTTTTTTCATAAAAAGATCATGTAAAACACTTTTTAAGTTTGCAAAATGGACTAAGAAGGTGGCGTTAAACACCAACGAACAAACAAACGAAATGCGCAATATCGTTACTTACTATGATGAGTTTATTTATAATATATTATAAATTTATAATACTGATGTTCATATATATTTAAACATGTAAAAACTATTTTGTTGGTTTTTTTATCCTGGAGCGGGTTACAACATAAAATTTCGCTTTTATCTCTAAATATGATGTTGATACTGGCGATGAAATATTGCTATATATATGTTTTCCCCTTTTTATATGTCAAGTTCAATGTGTTTTTATTTGAGTATGTTATTTTCGTGTGTTTATACATTCAATTTATGACAATGACCACTAGATAACATGCAAGTAACTGACAAAAATAAAGGACAGCAGAAGTCAAGTCGTAGCTTGCTATGGATATGAGTTTTGCTCATTGTTGAAAGCCGTAAGGTGGTCTATAGTTCCTGACATCTATGGCATATGGTATCTGTAATATGATGGGCAGTTATTCCACATTTCTTTGTTTCATATTGGAAACTTTGATATTAAAATATGATAAAAATTAAATATCATATGTTTAAGTTTCTCAACAATTAAATATACAGCTAACGGAAGAGAAGTATAATTTTAATTTTGATCCTATGAATAATATTGTTTCTTTGATTAATAAGCAAACATCAATTCATTTATAACAGCATCTGTTTGTTTTAATTCCATTGTAAATACTAAACAATCAGATTCATAAATAACATGTACATTTTTCGGACCAGCATATTCTTGATTAGATATTTTTGCAACCAGCACAGAACTCATAAGATATACAACTCGTACAATAACACGATGTGTTTCTGATGCAGATGGAGCTGCCGTTCCTCCAAACCGAGTGCAGCTTTAAGGTTCCTTTGACAGGTTTGCAGTTTTTTGCAATGTTTTCATTTAAAATGATGGAATATCGGCTTATATCCTCTTTTGATATATATTTAAAGGCTACAGAGATATTGCTACTTGATGCCCACGTGTAGAAGTCATCTGCACTCTGTATAGTACATTTTCTTTGTTTAATAGCCAGATCAGCGCACCGTTTTACCGTTCCACCTATTCCATCACATGGACCTTTCCCGTGACCCGCCTCAAAGTAATCCCATGTGCAATCAACTCCGAAATGATCTTTGTGCTTTTTAATAATAGAGAAGATATGTTTATTTCTGTACTGAGATGTTGGGCTATCTGTCCAATAATGAATGCATTGTAAATCTAAATTAATAGTTTCGAGAATTGGAACTAGCCTTTTGATTACAGAAAAAACGAAAGTTGCATTATGACTTAAGTCATTGGAAATAAATGTAAAACTTTTATGATGCAATGTGTCATTAACTTTGTAATAAACCACCACAGGGTGCAAGCTCACATAGCATTTATTAAAATAAGACGACTGCACCTCATCAGCTGTCTTGCAATTGAAGTTTTCGGCAAAATCCATCTGCACAATCATATGATTCCGAGGGAGATTAGCCTTAAGATCTTGTAATGCATGATACTGGTTTCTGACTCTATTGACATGTTCCTTGAACTCAAAAAGTTGTGGTTTAAAAAGTTTTATGAAACTGGCTCTATCACTTGATTTTGAAACAATGTTCATTCTTTGTCCAGCGTCGGTATTTACTCGAGACCATTCATCATATTGAAATGGACCACTGTCAGCAGGAAATAAAGCGTCTACGTCAAAGTGGTCTGTAACATCTTTCACAAAAGCATCCGGACTGTCGCAATTAATTATACCGATTTTATGTAGACAGCGGAATTTTAAAGCCATGTTTTGGTGCTTGATACATAAGCATGTGTTACGGGTAGCATATGAAACTAATGAGAAATTTATCGGACGATATTTACAAAATCTTGAATAAGAAAGTTTGATAGTTAAATTTTCTGACCTAAACTTGTGAAACAGATTGTTCATGTGATCTGATAAAATGTGCTTTTGTTTCTGCTGACCGCTAACAGTTTTATAATCTGCTTTCCCTGGCATTACAGACGAGTTGTCTCCTCGGTTTAAAAACGTTAAAACTGCTGTTTTTATTTCTTCTTGTATTTCTGGAAGTCTCTTACGCAAAACTTTTTTCATTTTCTTTGACGTTGACATGAGAGATCTCCTACGGATTCCGAAAACCTGACTTGTAATAGATTTTATTTTGTATTTTTTTGTTACCTTCCCATTTACTATGTTTTTGGTAAAGCAGGGATCAACAGCCTTAATTTCTTCCACAAGCACATTGTGAAATTGTAATTTACGTCTTACTGTTTTATACTTTGACGGCTCAAGACCGACATATCTCATTTCGGCATCCGCGGAAGTCAAAGGTGTGATGTTTTCCTTATTTTGTTGATTTTTGTATGATTTTGATTTTGATTCATTTTTTACTATCTTTAATCTACTGATTCTCTTTTTAAGTTTCCATACTTTTCTGTTGGAAGTCTGCAATTCTTTTTCCAGTTTGTGTATTTTTCTATTAGCTCTAGAAATAGCTCTACTAATTCTTTTTCTGGACGACGTGCGTTTATTTGAAACATCATTTTGTTTAACTTGCTTTTCTTGTTTTTTTCTTTGTCGATATAGCTTCACATTTTCTCTGTTGATTCTACGTTTTCGTTCAAAATCTCTTTTTGACAACTCGGTACTTTTTACATATGACTTCTTCTTTCGCTCATTCTCTTTTTGTAGGTATTCTTCTACATTTTGTAACCTTTTTCTTTCGCGATATTCCTTCTGATATTCAGCTTTCGTTTTTTTCTTTGTTTCTGAAATATAAAAATTGGAGATGTTGATGAAGCTGACATAAAGACAAAAAGAAACAATTATGAATATTTAATCATGTTTAAGTCATTGTACATGTAGTACTAGCTGTTATTATAGATGATCCCATGGCTGTTGATCGTCCAGTGGGAAAGAGTCAAGTATCCACCAAAGTTAAAACAATCAGGTTGGAACTAATAAATGTCAACCGTATATGGCCTTAAACAATGAGAAAATCCCATGACGTATATTCAGCTATTAAAACGGACCCCGACTTGAAAAATATGAAATAACTCAATTGCAAGACTTATGGTCTAATTTGTACTGATCGACACGCATGACCGGATTTTTAACGATCTTTTGACTAGGACGAAGGGTTAGAACCCGAACCCTTTAAACAACGCTCGAAGCTACCATTATCGGGACCACCGTGGTGGTTCTGTTATTTTAAAATATAGTAACGATTGGTGGATAACTGTTTGCTTAAAGTCATATGAAACCTCAAATTAAAAAAAAATGATGCATATGTTTTTTTATAACTAAATGGATAGTTCTCATTATAAAACTTCTGTACATATACTTTTTTCTGAAGAAAATTCTTTAATTTGTCCACATTTAGAAGAAGGTTACTTTTTTTTAATTGTTTGCTTCCAGGAAGCAATTCGCCTACATATTTTCTGTATGCAAGTGACCTTAGCGTGACCCTTCTCGTAAAAATCCGGTGATCGCAATACGCATGGATCTGTCATTAAAATAAACTATTATCTGATTGTACATGTTATACACATGCACAATATCCATGCTTCTTTGTTGAATTGCTTACTAAGGTGACAATCGGTAAAATACGGCATCAAAATACGACAATTGATTAGCTGCCATATTTTCACATCAAAACAGAAAGAGAGAAAAAAAATTTGACGATTATACGATATGTTTGCGTAAAAAAAGATAAAATCGAAGACTAAGTTTATGATATATACATGCATTGGTTGAAGAATTGGATAAACATTATTTTTCACCAGTCACTCGTTTCATGTGACTTTGATGTCTAGTGGCAAATATTTCATGCCCATTAAAAATGAAGAGCACCATAACAGAGAATGTTTTTCAAATAAATATTTGTTGAAATAAAGATAGAGATGTCAAAAATTAAAAAAGAGACAAAAGGTGACAGAAAGACAAGCAAGTCAGGATCCTATAAATCAGTGATTGTCGTTTGTTGGTGTGTATCATATTTATTTTTCGTTTATTGTTTTGTACATCAAACAAGCCTTTAGTTTTCTAGTTTGAATCGTTTTACATTTGTCATTTCGCGGCCTTTTATAGCTTGCTATATATATGTATGTGTGTGTATCTGTGGTTTTTTTCTCATGGTTGAAGTCCGTACGGTGACAAATATCAGTTGTCTACTTACACGTAACTTGGTATTTGACAGAGAGTTGTCTTATTAGTAAACATACAACATCTTCTTGTTTTTTTTTGTTAACAACAATACCGACATATTTTTACAAAAACTACCAAGTGAGTACTAAATCCTCCGCAATAAAAGATCAGATAGTGTGTGCGTAGTAATAAGCCATCTTTATTGGCAGCATCATCTCATTCAATTTTAAAAGAACCCATCAACAAGAAACTAAATAAAAATAATTCTTGTATGCAGTCTTACTCTGGCTATTATACAGCCCATTCTCCGGCAAAATGTATGCCGAGTAGATTTTTTAATTTGTATTGCTGTATTATTTGCACAAAAAGTACGTATTCATGGTACATTGTTGTTAAATAAGACGGACAATTCGATACTTATTTTACATCCGTAATGATTTTTAATAGTGTCAACTCGGCATGCCATACTTTATAGAAATGCGGACGTGAAAGAAAGCACTGTTCGCCAGAACTAAAGAGCGTATTTGCACAAAAATACGTATTCATGGTACATGTTGATTAATTAAACGGACAATTCGATACTTATTTTACATCCGTAATGATTTTTAATAGTGTCAACTCGGCATGCCATATTTTATAGAAATGCGGACGTGAAAGAAAGCACTGTTCGCCAGAACTAAAGGGCGTAAGATGTACTATTTTGGAAAGCTATTATATAACAAATTAAAAGTCTTTCTAGTTTAACCTGCACCACGCAAATGCACTTGTCAGTCTTCTGATAAATTTTTGTATCGTTCGACCGTTTTGCTATTTTTTTTAATCTCAATTGATAGTCTCCTAGAGAGAATCGGTAGATTCTTGTAAACTATGTTTTCTTCAAAATATGCAACGTTAGGTTCAGTAAGGTGCAGCATGGAAATCAACGTACGAAATATGCTTGCTACATTATGAAAAATCTATAAGGATCGACATATCAATAAGTTGCCCCTTAAAATATATTTTAACTAGCTGCCTAGGCATTTGATTTCTTAAGGTGATGGTACCCCAAATGGGGGGACAGGGTTGAAACTGAATGGACATTTTCTTTAAACTACTAGAATAGCACCGGAGTCCCTAATATTATGTTTGATATGTTATCTTACACAGAAAAAAGATGTACGAGGTATTTTTTTTTAATATTTTTAATTTATGAAGTATTCAGTGTCTGTTGAGAAACATCCCTTTGTATGTAGAAATTTTCACGCTAACTGAAAATAAAATTTTATAATAATAGGATTCTGTGTCGGAACAAACTTATATCAGTGTATGGAATTTATTGCTGCTACTTAAAATAGCATGTCAATGTGTCATAATTGTTAGACTATAGCTATTACTACAAATTACCATTCATTATTTCACAAATTTAATGATTGCTACTGTTGCAGTTGTCTCTCTTTACTCATCTGTTTCTATATATCTTCACAGGACGCTGTATGTCTTCCATTCCCGGAAACGTCAAAATACCATGGAAACGCGTGAAAATTCCCGACGTTTTTGAAGTGTCAACGGATATTACATTCCACGGAAATTACATTTCAAGGATTTTGCCATTTATCAAGAAAATAAGCATTTTTGTAGGGAAAAGTTGTAATAAATATTGATACGGACACCGATTCATACCTTTTGGATGTGCAATTTATATTCAATATTGCCGTATGTTTATAAATCACCATTCCACGGAGATTACATGCTTAACAAATCTCTACAGGTTTCAAGTTTGTTCTGTTTTCTAGACTTATATGAATTGAACTAAATGACCATTGATATATGCACAAATATTTGTATTGTCCTTTAAAACAAATTTAACTCATTTGATGCCATTTATACTGCTGAATATTTTGTCATGAGTGAAGTCTTTTACTTGTTAACGGAAATTTCACGTTTTCGAGGGAAACATTATCACGGCTGTATGCCCACTATCGCTGTTAAATATGTACTAAACTTTATAAAAATAAAAAAATATAGATGGAAAACAAATATAAAAGCCTCATCTAGGAGTATAAAAAGGTACAGCTATATAACGAAGTCGTTAGTTTCGTCCTGTTACTGTAGGAATGTCCATATTTAGACTTTCAACCATAATTGAGACCTGCACATGCGCATTTATTGACACAAATATAAGAAATGTTTTGATGTAAATATCGAGGGATAGTATACAAAAATAACAAATGCTTATAGTCTTTTAAAATCTCGCGTAGTAAGAGTTCAAAGATCTGAGACATATCAGTTTCTTCATATGGGCGCTTTACCGGAGAAGCAGCATGAAACATCATCAGAACTAGATACGAATCCATTCATATATAAATCGGTGAATTAATAACGACAGTAGTTTTCCGATGTTCAAATCTCGTACATAAGCGAAAAGAGACATATCATGGTAGCAAACAAAACTTGCAGGGAATCGCAAGAACTTCAAATGGAACAAAACCATGTGCGTCGACAGTAAAGCGCCATTTTCAAAGGAAACATACCCGCCATGCGAATCTACAAGCACTTAAATTGTCACAATCGACAAGATCACAACCTGTAAAATTACATTTAGACAATTATTCTGATATCTGAAGAACTAAGACCGCGCAGCATGTTGCTAGAGTATTGAAATACCGACGTATCATATCGGTCATTCAATTCGTGATTGTGACCGTAACATTTCAGTCGTTCTTCTAAAAAACCGGTTTGAGAAGTTTTGTATAAAATTGGGTAAAATATTCAAGATAAAAATTGTAGAATATTTACATATAAAATCGTAATTGCACGGTAAATGAAATTCTGCATTAGTGAACATGCTTCCACAATAAATCTCTATATTTGTAATACAAGTTTTAAACGTTGAAAACAATTATTGGTTATATATGAATTACGATTATATATCAAAGACGTTTGCCATTTATATATCCATAATTGTTTTTGTAGGATCACATTATCATTTGTGTAAAATTCTGATATGTTATCATAAACCAGAAGAATTTAAAATCGTTATTCTTTTGTTAAGATTGATAAAGACAGAACAAAATATGTTTTCTTAATGCATTTAAAAATACAAGACGTATGTATACACAAAGATCAATGTTAAGGACATCTGTTTTCTTGATTATAATAATTTGAAGATATATTTACAAGGAAATAAAAATATAACAAACGTCTTGTCACTGACCAACCGTGCATCAAGAATATGCAATATTATATAGCAAAAGGGTGGGTTATTAAGCATTGTAATGCACAGTTTATGGTCAATATCTTAACCTTAGATTTGTTTAATATTTACCTGTTTAGATGGCATAGATTATAAATGAAGAAAAAAATCATGGACATGTTCATCCTTCTGACTGTCCTTCAGGTATGTATGATTTAAATCTGACACCTCTGTTTTATTTTCTGTATCTCCGTCTTGTTTCGGAATAAGGAAATTTCTCATATAGTTGTCACATCAAAATTGAACTCAGTACATATGTTCAGTTTTACGTAGTAGAAAAAAAAATGCTGTGGAATAATCCATCGATGACACGAAATCAGTACATGCACAGCATAAAAAAAAAGAAAAAACACGAAAAGCAATGGAACAGCGTCTTTATTGCTGTTCTTCATCTCAAATGCACAATAAGTCTTTTCACACGGAGCAAAAACATCCTCACTTCACTGCAAGATTAAGACGCCCACCCCCTAGCACAGGTTTGAATGGCATTCTTTGAAAACTGACGATCACACCACAACTGAATTGAAGAACAAAACTATGGAGTAATATCTATAAATTAAATCTTGCAAAGAAATCAAACATGTACTGTCATACTGAAGCGTGCATAAAACATTCTGAACATTAATACAACAACGGGGCAATTCGTATATATGTAAGATAACATATGTGTAGGGCGAATAATTCTGATAGACTATGAAAGATGTATGTAATTACACAAACTGGCCTTAAATGGTCGTACACGTTTTGAATCATATTCCAAATAACGATTCTACCCCGATTTTATGGTTCCCTAATGCCAGAAATGTAAACTGTGAAACCAGTACATCTCAGTATAAAATTTACTTTTAAGTATTTAACCATCAAATCTTTTAACTTTAGTACATATGTTCGTTATGTTGTCTTGGTCCATTCAAGGTGAATATATGACAGTGTGAGCGTGGCATTTTGTCCTATGAATATATACCCGTTTTCAAAAACAGTCTTAAATCATCAAGGATTGTTGCTTGGTTTACGTTCAGATATTTCTTTACACCCCCAGTGCGTCGCAGATTCTCCTCCCGGAATTGTATTGTCTGTATCAAACTACAATGTATCCATAACAAGTAATTGAACAAAAAGCAGTTTTAGGCCACAATAAAGTCCCAAGCTCGACACTAGGCCTGATCTTATGCATATCAAAAGATTTTACTTATTTGAAGAATTAACTAATACTATTTCACTAACTTAGGACCAACACGATATTGTCAAATTAAGTGATTGTATTGTAACTTCAATTGCATTGTTTTCTGGACAAGCAATCATGAACACCGTTCAAGATCAAATGGTATTCAACTGGAAGGAGTCAATTACATTGTCCAATCATTAGACATAAGTAATCTGTTCCATCGTGTTCGTCATTTATCTTCAGTTGCATGAACTGAAATGAGACGAGGTTTAACAAACAAACAAAAAAAGAAATCTATCCTTGAACTTAAGATGAACTCCCGGAAATTTTACATTCATATTCAGTAGCAAATATATTATCTTCTACATTTCAGATATGTGTCTAGGTCAATTTTCTCAACACTTCAAATGTCGGAATAGTGATTAAAAAAAAATATGTAAGAGTTAAAAAGGCTGCAAATAAAAGGCAACAATATCTGCCTTATCTGTAATTGGCACAAATGTTCTGTATTTAAAGTTTGTATTAAAGTATAGCTGAAAGCCGGCCAAGGAATCAGAGCTTGCATGAGAGAGATATATTCCTTTATTTCAAATAATTTCCAACAGCTATCCGTACAACTTCGTATTTGATTTGGCCTACCATCATTATTGGTGAGTTTTAATTAGCCTAAACGCGCGTATGGCATACACAATACTAAGGCTGTTGTTTTTGGCGAGTTTTTTACGTGCTCACAAACAATCGACACTGTGCGTCCGTGTTGACAAAATACAATTTTGATGGAATACTTGCTTAAACTATTGATGTATATGCACTTATCTTTTTTTAGATGTTATCCTTTAATGAAGCCTACAACTTCACCTGTCCATCACAGGCACACTGGAATATTCGGGCAAAAGCCATGTGTAAGCCTCCAAAAAATTATACTTGCTTATTTGATATAACTTTTCGAGTGAATGTATACAGAGAAATATGTAACAGACCTAGAATATTAGATCGTGGTAAGTCTTAGAAGATATCTAAAAGTTTTCCCTGTTAATACAATAGTATGTATTTTTTTTTATTTTTTTTAGCTTTATTAGAGCAAACAATGAACGTTTTTTTTTATTTATGTAAAAAAATAACTTTATTTTCAAATAATGAAAATGTTTAAAAAAGAAAGTTTCTTCAATTAATAAAAGTCGTTTTTATTTATTACGATGTAACAGAAGTAACTTTGTTGTGAATGTATTTAAGTGCATTTATCTGGATTAAGAAGTGACAAATCCAGCGAAATATAACTTAAACTATATAACCATTAATCAAGAAATTTGAGACGCATGTTCATTGAATATTTCTTTACTTAACATTTGCAGGTCATAAATACGTCTTTCAGCCGAACTTAAACAAAGCAACATGCAGTGCAACTCGATATCAGCCTTTCATATTTTACACAATTGGAAACAGTGACTGCACCTATCAAAAATCACTTTGTAACAGCATAGGTCAAGAGACGTATGAATACGGCAACACTACGGTCGACATAAAATGTATGTGTAATACTGATAGAGGATATACTTTTGTCATGAACTCAAAAAACCAATGTTACTGCAATCCTTCTACTGACGATTGTTCCTGTTATCTCGGAATAAACCAATACAACAAAACGGTTGGACTGAACGGTAAAGTACAAATTTTTTTTTGCCAGATTTATAGACTATCAATATTTCAAAAAACCATGGAGCTGTCTCTTTATTGATGATGCTTAAAAGATCTTCTATTGTTTTTTTTTATTAAAGCGACATGGTAAAGTTTAGCAGCCCATTGACTTAAGCTTCATTAACCTTAAATCTCTATAAAAAAACTCTTTACAACAAACAGGAACTATTTCATCTTTAGATTAAATCTAACAATTTATTAAATTTGAATGTTTTTTTTTTAAATTCTGATATCTTTACTTTGGGTTAACTTTTTGTCGGTAAATGTTTCACAAAAGTTGTTTATATAGATTTGAGCTTGTTTTTTTTTTAATCATGCCTCATTAACATTTATACAATGATTTAATAAGAAACGTACTAGTATCATACAAATATAAAATAATTAACAACTTGAATAAACAACAAAAAACAACAAAAAAACAATACACTGTTATAGTTGAAATGAAATCAATTAAGTGAATTTTAGTATATATGCTGTTAATCGAGAGTGTGCAAACTAATTTGCTACCGACCATTACAACTGACGGAAAAAATGTGTACACCACCCACAGAAGTGCAAATATTTCATAAGAAAAACAAGTTTCTCAATTATATTTCTCAGATATCAAATGTTACGATGACACGAAAAGGACAGGAAGTCGTTACTTAGGAGATAGGTTAGTGTTTGATTATCCCTCGAATCATGTCTTTGTTATATTCATTTATTTCTATACATTAATATTCATATATCTATATATATTAAGTATGTCTAATTGACGCGAAAATGAATATATATTTCAAAGTTTAGATTTCTGTATACCAATACCAAAATGAATACAGGTGCATCAGTTATTCTCAAGACGAAAAGTTCCTGAAATTTCAAAAACTACATACTTTAACTTCTGTGTAATTCATAAAAGAAACGTCGATAAAAACTAATTCAGATTTTGTTAGCGGTAAAAGAGGGACGAAATATACCAGAGGGACAGTCAAACTCATAGATCGAAAATAAACTGACAACGCCATGGCCAAAAATAAAAAGACAAATAGACAATAAATAGTACAGATGACACAAGATAGAAAACTAAAGACTAAGCAACACGAACCCCACCAAAAACTTGGGGTGATCTCAGGTGCTCTGGAAGGGTAAGCAGATCCTGCTCCACATGTGGCACCCGTCGTGTTGCTTATTTTATTTCAAATCCGGTAAATAGTCTAATTCGGTAGGTCACATTCGTGAAAAGGGAAGGGTATTGTAGTAACGACATAAGGAACATATCCGATATCATCTGTGAAACGGTTATTCCATAACGGTCAACCAACTCGTGATGGCGTCCGTAAAATTTACGAAGGGATGATTTCAACTTCACCATTTGGAACTCTTGGTTTTATAGCTTCCTTGCGAAGCAATCATGGGGAGTTATACACATCATTACAGTTGAATTTTATATATTTTTGTCAATATTTTTCTGAGCGCAAATCTCTTCGACAATAACCATGTATATGTTTTTTTTAAAGGTTTAATATATCACGGAAAATTAAGATCATTGAATTTGACAACTACAACTACAACCTAAACTATTGTAAGTTGAAACCTGTTAGAAGAAGGATCAATCAATAGTTATACAAGTAGTTTGAAGACAATATAGTTGATGTTTTGCAGTTTATAAACTATAAAGAAAATAAGACACATATATAAAAAATATTCAGAAAGCTTTGGTAGGGTACTTGCTTCATAATTTATGATAAAACAAAGTATAGATCTGTAATACCCTTTTTATCAGCGAACATAGGTTTGGGCTGTTCTCATTGTTTAAGGCAGTACGGTTGTCTATAATTGCTTACATCCACTTCATTTGAACTTGGGTTGATAGTTGTCTCATTTGCAATCATACAACATCTCCTTAGTTTTATATAGTGCAGAGACATCTACATTAAATTAAATATTCAATTGAAAATAGTTTATGATTTCAACTATCAGTATGATTAGTTAATATAATATGAAAGTTAATAAAATTATTCCTTAATGAAAAATCGACAATGGAAATATCGTTAAATAGAAAAAAAACTTGCATCAGCTTTATTTTGTATAATTACAGATAAATATCACATCGAAGCATTTCAATGGGTTTTGACATTGTCATTAGCATCCTGTAAGTACTATAAAATATATGAACATTATAATTAAAGGAGGTTTCGGAAAAATAGTTTTCTATTTCTGTCTTAATCGTGCATTGGATAATGCAAATGTACAAAGCATTAAAGGTTTTTTTGGAAATAGTTTGTATGGTGCATGTCGAGAATAATTATAAATTAATAATTCATCAATAAAATAGTCCAACCAGGGGGTTGATGTGATCGTGTATTTGAAAGTCGCTCACATTATCCTGTAATAAGCATTCATTATATAAAAAAACCCAAATAAATACATACTTAAAAATATCACAATAATTTCCGATATCTGTGAACACTCATCAATTACGACGTTATAGGTGTTGTAGGAATTTTACACTATTCTTCCGTGAGTGTTACAATGTTATTCACTAAGTATCATAAAAGCGTTTTTTTTTGTAGTTTAAATTACATAATAGAAAAAACTAGAGGCTCTAAAGAGCCTGTGTCGCTCACCTTGGTCTATGTGCATATTAAACAATGGACACAGATGGATTCATGACAAAATTGTGTTTTGGTGATGGTGATGTGTTTGTAGATCTTACTTTACTGAACATTCTTGCTCCTTACTTTTATCTCTATCTATAATGAACTTGGCCCAGTAGTTACAGTGGAAAATATTTTGTAAAAATTTATAAAAATTTACAAAATTTATGAAAATTGTAAAAAATTGACTATAAAGGGCAATAACTCCTTAAGGGGTCAATTGACAATTTTGGTCATGTTGACTTATTTGTAGATCTAACTTTGCTGTACATTATTGCTGTTTACAGTTTATCTCTATCTATAATAATATTCAAGATAATAACCAAAAGCTGCAAAATTTTCTTAAAATTACCAATTCAAGGGCAGCAACCCAACAACATGTTGCCCGATTGGTCTGAAATTTCAGGGCAGATAGATCTTGACCTAATGAACAATTTTATACCATCAGATTTGCTCTAAATGCTTTGGTTTCAGAGATATGAGCCAAAAACTGCATTTTACCCTATGTATTATTTTTTTGCCATGTCGGCCATCTTGGTTTGCGGGCAGGGTCATCGGACACATTTTTTAAACTAGATACCCTAATGATGATTGTGGACAATTTTGGTTAAATTTGTCTTAGTAGTTTCAGAGAAGATATTTGTAAAAGATTAAAAATTTTTACGAAAAATGGTTAAAAATTGACTATAAAGGGCAATAACTCCTTAAGGGGTCAACTGACCATTTTGGTCAATTTGACTTATTTGTAGATCATACTTTGCTGAACATTATTGCTGTTTACAGTTTATCTCTATCTATAATAATATTCAAGATAATAACCAAAAACGGCAAAATTTCCTTAAAATTACCAATTCAGGAGCAGCAACCCAACAACGGGTTGTCCGATTCATCTGAAAATTTCAGGGCAGATAGATCTTGACCTGATAAACAATTTTATCTCATGTCAGATTTGCTCTAAATGCTTTGGTTTCAGAGATATAAGCCAAAATCTACATTTTACCCCTATGTTCTATTTTTAGCCATGGTGGCCATCTTGGTTGGTTGGCGGGGTCATCGGACATATTTTTTAAACTATATACCCCAATGATGATTGTGGCCAAGTTTGGTCAAATTTGGCCCAGTAGTATCAGAGGAGAAGATTTTTGTAAAAGTTTACGGACGACGGACGCAAAGTGATGAGAAAAGCTCACTTGACCTTTCAGGTCAGGTGAGCTAAAAAGGATATGGTTATCCATCCATGACACAAAATCAGTAAACGCATAGCAAACAATACAAAAAGTGATGGAACAGCACTTGTATTGCAGTTCTCCATCTCCAAGTCACAACGAGGCTTTTAGACGGAGCAAACACTCTCACATCACTGCCAGTAATTGTGGTTTTGCATATCAAATAAACAACGATTTCTAATGTGATTTATGTCACTAATAATTTGAAATAACTTCAATAAACTCAATCTTTGTGTTTGCCAACATTTCTTTTTTAGAGATTGATGTTTAAATATGTAGTGAAAAACGAGAACATTGTTCACAGATTGAATTAACCTTTAATAACGATCTGCGTGTCCTATTTGTCTGTTATTTATCAACATGGTTTTCGTAAGAGATTCTTCATAAAGGTTATGTTCATAGGTCAAAAAATGACGCACGAATTAATCAACAAAGGTAATTAATAAATATACTTCTTTGATTGAAAGTTGTACTGGCCGGACCAGTAGGTATAACCAAGTGACAGAATCGCAATCTCGGCGAATATATAAAGAAAACAACTTATTTGGAAAATTGTAATTATGATATTCCACCAAAAAGGTTACAGTAGTCAGTGTATTGGTAAAACTGCAATAAAACAAAAAGCAATACTTACAATGTGTATGAATTGAACATATTAAAAGTTTAAATGCAAATATTATATAAACAATCAAATGAAAACGAAAATGGAATTTACAGTTCAAATATCAGATATAAATAACTTACAGTTCGTATGCATTTATCAAATCACTTATACAAATTAACGGATTTAAACAGATTTCATTATCACAGTTTATGAACGAATCAAACGTACTTGACAGTGGTATGTCTCGATTTCCTCAGAATATTAAATATCGTCCATGAAACATGTGTTGAAATACTGGAGCAGACGGTGTCACAGATTAATTAAAGGCAGTCGCGTAGTACAATAAATATGGTGACGTAAGCAATCGGTCCAGTGCGATTTGTTCCGGATACTTATGAAAACATATAATAAACATTGAATGTGAAACAGAATAAAGTAATAAGGACACAACCGATTTCATATTGAATTCAAATAAAGATACATTGGTAGTTCTATTCTATATACAATAACAAATCTATTCCGAACATGAAACTTTATATTTTTCAGGCGTTGTTTGTATTATTCTACTGACAAATCGGCGACAATTGAGAAGATGTATCAAACTTCCTAATAGTAAGTGCATACACTTTAACTATGTATTCGTTTGTACTTTACTTTTGTATAATTATTTTTAGCTCTCTGTTTAAATAAAGAGTAAGACACACATGTCTACACTATAGTTATCTATATCTGTTTTTAGTTACTTGTTTTAATAAGAAGTAAGCCACACATATTTATACTCTCCTTTTCTATATCTGTTTTGTAAGTTTTTTTTTTAAATAAGAAGTCAGACAGACTTGTTTATGCTTTACTTTTCTATATCTGTTTTAGCCCGTTGTTTAACTAAGATGTAAGACACACATGTGTTTACTTACCTTTCTATATATTTTGTTAGCTCTTTGTTAATACGAGGTAATACTCACATGTTTATAATTTACGTTTCTATGTCTGTTTTAATTTAGTTCTTTGCGTAAGTAAAGAAAGCCACACATGTAAATAATTTTTGATGCACAAAAGACAGATAATTATACTGTACGTAAAATATGAAAACGTACATAGAGGGCATGCGTACTGATTTTGTCAGTTTCTTGAAGAAATGATAGTACATGCCATAAAACAAGAAGTTGATTGTTTCAAGATGCCGTAATTTTATTTTTAATTTCTGGTCAAGGTATTGTAAATAGAACATTTTTATCTATATTTATGGTATAATGATAATTTATTAAATTGGCAAATTAATTCTATTATCGACACTATCGTGCGCATACATTTTTTCGATTTACGATTCTTTTTAAAGAAAACGAACAAAGGAGAAGGTCTGGAAAAGGTAATTTTGAAGTGGAAGTGGAAGTGGTCGCGTTTGTGCCAAATCATTAATCTTTGATGTTTTCTTTTTTTAAAACCGTTTGGATGTCCCTGCAGGTTGACTTTTAGTTCCCCACAAAATCACCAGCCTAGTAGTAAGCACTTTTGTGTTGACAATTCATTCTGCTTTAAATTAACAGTATTTGTGTTTTATTTGACTTCCCAACTGTTTGGATTTGAGCGCCACTGATTGATTGATTGTTGGTGTTTTACCGCCGCTTTTGGGGTATTTCGTGGCGGTCAGTTTTTATGGGTGGAGGAAGCCGGAGTGCCCGGAGAATACCACCGACCTTCGATAGGAAAACTGACAATCCTAGTGAATTAAGATTGGAGTCGAGTGCACCCGCACGAGCGGGGTTTGAACTCACAACCTCAGTGTTGACTGGCTAGTGATTACAGAAGTAGAACTTCTTAGACCATTTGGCCACCGAGGCCTCTGGAGCGCCACTGATGACGTTTAGTTGACAATTTGACTGAAACCATATTGACGATACATATTTGTCATCTTGTTCTTTAGATATACAAAATGTCCGCCTTTCTTGGAAGGAAATTTGTACCTTTGATAGCTTCGACTGTTGTTAGCGCATTTTGTGTCTCAAACTTTCAAAATGGTGTATTTGATGACGTTATAGTACATGTTATACTGTAACTTATTCAATTTAATCAACAAACCAAAAAGATTTGGAAGTAAATACGGCTTTTCCGTCTCATTTTTCTAAAGTTTTGATGTTTTGTCAAATAGTTTATCTGTAGTCTTTGCTGTTGCCATGTTGGGGCACATTGTTGTTAGTTTTCAATGCGAAACCAACAAATAACAGCATAACCTATTTAGTAAACGTGATTCTAATCTTTTATTGGGTTATTGAAAGTTTAAAAAAAAAAACTATTGAGGTTGGAGCATATATAATTTACCCTATAGTAAATTAGATTTTTAGATTTTTAGTTTTAAAGTGAAAAGTATAATAGTTTCATATTAATCAAAAAACGCATGTTTATAATACAACATACAAATCTCCATTCAAATAAGCTAACCAAAATAATTATTATAAATAGATTATGTATATTTTCAAGAGTTAGCTCTATATCATTTAATAGATTACTTCATATACGATAGAATGAGAAAAATAACTAATAAGATACGTCTATTTTCTGTTCAACGTGTTTGTTCGTGTATATTTTGCGATTGCTAATGAACACCTTTTTGTTTTACTAAGACTATATCATTTTCTATATTTATTCTCAAACATCACGTCACAAATATATACTTTTTCAGTTTTTCCAGAAGCCATAAACCATTTATCAGAGGAAGATAAAATCAGATACAATGAGCTTATGCAAACTGAAAAAAAAGAAAACAGGTATTTTGTTAGAATTATGATAGTCGGAAAGGAATCGACAGGAAAAACGTGTCTCTTGAGGAGATTATTGAAGGAAGACATATCTGGTGTATCGAGTACAGATGGTGTTGATATTGTTGTTCGTAGATGCAAAATCAACATAAGAGATGGAAAATGGATAATCGGCAAAGGTAAATAAAGGCAACAGTAGTATACCGCTGTTCGAAACTCATAAATCGATAGAGACAAAAACAAATCCGGGTTACAAACTAAAACTAAGGGAAACGCATCAAATATAAAAGGAGAACAACGACACAACAAAAACACAACATTAAAAATGTAACACGCACAAAAACGAACTATAATATAACAATGGCCATTTTCCTGACTTGGTACAGGACATTTTAAGAAAAAAATGGTGGGTTGAACCTGGTTTTGTGGCATGCCAAACCTCCCGCTTTAATGGCAACGTCAACACAACACCAAAACGACAACATCACATGACAGGACCACAATACAAATAAATGGGAGAACATATAGGAAAAAGAAACACACAAATAATAGCAAACAAAAGGTACTAGGCTTAAAATTCAATACGCCAGACGTGCGTCTCGTCCACACAAGACCATCCAGTGAAGCTCAGATGAAAAAAGCTTGAAAGCCAAAACAAGTACAAAGCCGAAGAGCACCGAGGACCAAAACTTCCAAAAAGTTGCGCCTAACACGGCCAGGGTTTTCTGCCTGGGACAAGAACATCCTTATTATTTAGAATAATTTCGTTGAACCAAACTAAAAGCTAATAAATGAAGGGGGTGATTAATTATCTTTACCATAACACACGAATATAACAGTAAAGACTTTAAGACATTTGACAAAATCCGACAAGAATAACAAATATAACATAAAAATTAAATACATGAATTTGGGATAGAAAGGTACCGTGACACGTCTTATAGCAATGCGGTTTCACACTCAGCAAAACAGTCACAATCGGGAATAAGTCACGTTCGGTAATTAAAAGATCAGACGACGTAATGACAAACCACAATCTAACACGTGGTAAAAATGTCCTTAGTTAGTTTGAACAAAGACACATCGTATGGACTAACCAATTCGTGATGGTGTCCGTAAAATTTACGGAGTGTCATTTTCAATCTGTCCTCCTCATAACTTTGTTGGAGCACACTCCTGTATATGAAGTCCGTATAGTGATTATCAAAGTCCGTATAATGATTATCAATTTTCAGGAAAAAATCCACAATTGAATACACCTGTTTTATATATACTTAAAACACAAAATAATACGGACTTCATATACAGGAGTATGAAATGCATACTCACTGGTGATTCATAATGATTATCAGTTTACAGAAAAAAATCCACAATTGATTACACCTGTTTTATATATACTTAAAACACAAAATAAAAGTCTATTTCAAGTGAAGATTGTTTTAAGTATAGCCTTTAATGGTTAATCGCAAATATCAAACTTCAAAATTAATTGGTACGTATAAAAATTGCGATATATCACAAAGAATACTCGTGGTTATTTACTATTTACGTCTGTTTTGAATAAAATTAGTGAACTGTCAATTGCTAATAGAGAAGAGGCAAAACAAATTTACGTCAGCAACGCCGTTACCTCCCCTGTAACTGTATCGCATGCCCTTAAAAGTATTATCTTAAATTACAAATGACAACGATCTCGGCATCCTGGTGATACCCTCGGGGACGAAACGTCCACCAGCAGTGGCATCGACCCAGTGGTGAAAATAGTTATCAAAGGTACCAGGCTTATAATTTAATACGCCACACGCACGTTTCGTCTAGTGGCAGGTTTACATTATATTTTAAAAGGGCACGGACTCATCTTGACCTATCGAAATCAGTTTCCTCGCATAATTTGTTTGTCAGATTTTATCAATGAATCTTCTTCAATGATTTTAAGCTTAAGTACACTGCAATTACGTGTCAAAAATCCTACAGTTTCACTGCGTTATGGATCCCTGAAAATTATCCAATCAGATCATGTTGGCATTTTAAGAGGGGTGTTAGACTGACCCTGTACTGCACTTTTTCACATTTGTTTATAACCATTATCTTTCAAACACTTTATACATGTTATAGGTATCCCAATACTATGGCCTCATGATGTCTAATGATAAAAATATAGACATATAAAATGTAAAGCATTTCAACTGTTCGTTAATCGAGTTTTTTGTTGCTTGCTTGGCGTCAAGTTGCAATTATTTTATGCATATTTGAGAAAAGAACTATTACCAATTAATACAATATGAATATTAGGCATGGTGAGACTTCTGGCATGAAGGGCGAGGGAATGGACTGCCACTGAAAAACAATGCTATGATGGATATTAACAGCAATGTTATGCCACTGAGCTGGAGCAAGTCTTATATAGTGAATCGTGTACCCTCTCAGCACGATACATCAGATTAACTAATGGACTGATAGTCCCCGAAGGTATCACCAGCCCAGTTTTACGGCTTTTTTGTAATTAAAATTTGCTGTTACAAAATTTTGGAAATTATTTAAAATTAAGGAATGTATCTCCCTCATGCAAAGCTCTGAATCATAGCCCGGCTTTGGCTATACTTTTTTTGGTGTTTATTTTTGGTTTATAGCTCTTTAACTTTTTTAATAAGCTGTTTATTTTAAAATATTTTGGCCTCGAGAATCACTGAAGAGACAATAATTGTCAAAATGCGCAACTTGTGCAGAAAAATTGGTACCGTTTATGTTATTAAATGTCCCCTTCTTGTCACACATGGCTACGAACTTATACACCCTGTACAGTAGAACGAACGCCTTTCTAAGAGAAGTTTTAAGTGACAAGCTGGACATATTTCTATACCCGAGTTTGCGTTATGGAAGCATTAATTTTATAACGAGTTGTTTTCATTTTTATTAGCACTGTGTCGATACCTCTGCTGGTTGACTATTAACCCGAGAGGATTCATCAGCTCAGTAGTCAGTACTTCGGTACTGAAATGATTTATAACATTTCTAAAATTGTCCGTTTATAAATTTAGAAATTATAAAGAAACTGAGGTTTCAACTCCCTCAGGTAAAGTGACATATGACTTGACTATTTTAAGTACTTCTGGTGATTACGGACTTTCCGTTTTAAATTTCCTCGGAGTTCGGTATTTTTGTAATTTTACTTTTTTCATATAGCTCTTTAACTGATTCGGTTGTTATACATCTTTGGCTTTCAAATATATGGCGTTGAGCGTTCCTGGTGAAGGTAAATCCAGAAAAGCGCTTCGGACGAACTATAATTTATAAAAAGTGTTGTTTTCATTTTTTTTCACTTGGGATATTTCAACCATTTAAGTAGGGAAACGTCAAAGCACAACATTTTCATTTCAAGTAATGTTTCTATTCGCCTAAACTGTAATAAAAACTGCATTGAACTATTCTAATGGACCAATACAATAAAGTTTAAAAACACCGTATGGATGGAATGGGAAACTACCACTACTGCCAATAGATAGCCTTGTAACTTGTTGTACAAGGTAGTATTGTTTTTTTTTCTATTTTTTTTTTCCTGCCAGAAATTGCCGATGATAAAGTGAGCCGGATTAAGAGAGCACTGATTCCAAATGCCGAGGACAGAAACACTGAAAATATTGAGGTAGATGAGAGAAAAAATATAAATATAAGTCATGGTGATGATATATCTACCTATAAAAAAGACACCACAACCGACATAATGGTTATTCGGGATAAAAGTGAAGATACAAATGAGTCTGAATTATTGGTAATGCTTGAGGATTTCAAAGCAAAATCAAAAGTTAATCTGGATAAAAAAGGAGATACGAACCAGTCTTCATCTTTGGTAATGCCTGAGGATATCACTAGCGACGCAAAGATTAATCTGGATAACAATAAAGAAACGAATAAGTCTTCATCATTGGTAATGCCTGAGGATTTGATGTCAAATATGTTTTCCAAGTCAACTGTTAATTCTCCTTCAAACCTTTATGCATTATGTGAATTATGGGACTTTGCAGGACAAAAAGAATTTTATGCTACACATCAAGCATTTTTAACAAGTAGTGCAGTATACCTTGTAGTTGCAGATATGAAGGACGACATAAGTAAACAAGGATTGGGTCAGTGTTTTGCCGATTTTCAGCATATTGGAGGTATGTTTTCATGTAAGAAATTCAAATGCAACTAGATTTGTAATTGAGAGCAATAACGGATGGCACCGTTCCCCTATTGCCAGGGTAACGGCAGCAATTTTGAAAATTCCAAAGTCAAACAGCGCATCTTCACATGCCAATTAAAATTGTTGTAAAGTTTCATGAAGTTTGGAGCATTTTGAAATTTTTTATAGTTTTGCTGTTTCAATGGTCACGGTGACCATTTTAAACATTCCAAAGACAGATACCACATTGGCACATGACAGGTTACATAACCATATAGTTTTGTTTGTAATATTCTTTGAAGAAACTGCTGCTTTAATGTATATTCCCTTAGGGTCAATGTTTATCTTTCGCCCTGTTTCCATGATTATGGCAGCAATTTTGGAATTTCTAAATATTGTCTGTCCATCTAGGCATACCAAGTAACATTTTCATAAAGTTTCATCCAGTTGGGTCTTATAATAAAACAAAAACATGTTTTATTAAAGTGTTTCAATATCTGAAATACAAGTTACCTTAATTATGTCCTAATGTTGTGATCATGTCAACAAGTAATAGAAAGTAAAATAAAAAAAAAAATAAATAAAACGGGAAGTTCCTTCTCAAATGTCAAAATCAAAAGCTTAGTGTTAAGACAGTCAGTGTTAGGGTACATATATTCAAAGTATCCTATTTGGTCTCAAAACATTATTTATTAAACACTGTTGATATATTTCAGAATATGTTGATTTTTGGTTTGATTCTATCCATTGTCATCGAACAACCGACAAACCAGCTAGGTATGGCCACTTCGATCCTCCGATTTTATTAGTTTTCACTGGAAAGGATAAATATGACAAGGTAATACAATTGTAGAACGCTGTTCCTCACTTCCATACCAGTCATGTACATGGTTTCATTTAGTATCATCCGTTCTTGATCGGAATGTCATCAAAGAAATATTTGCTAATGAGACGTCCATCCATAGAAGATCAAAAATTATTGTTAGCAAAACCTACTAGAAATGGTTACCTATACATTAGTTATAACACAACAATAACTGAAACGATAATTATAAACAACAACTGGACTCCTTCCTTTTAACAGGCACATTAAGCATGTTTGATCTTAAACGTGCTTATGGGCGCTCAATTTAACACAAACCTTGGACAATAGCTTAACACAACAAATTATGAACAAACAAAAATCCGTTGAAATAATCGTTGCCAGATTAACGTCAAGTGACATTTATTTCATGCATATTCACAAACAAAACAATAAATAAAGTACAAATATATATGTTCTGCTATATGAGACAAAAGGGATTTAGCTTGGGGACTTAGGACTGAAAAACATTGGTTTGTTGGACAGGAACATGCATTTTGCCTCGCTACAGGCTACATAAGGACCCATTAAAGAGTTTAATAAAAAGTAAAATCTATATGAGTTTTTTTGTCTTAGGCATAACAAAGTTAATACTTTTTTTACAAAAAAAGCAAACCTATCTTGAGGAATGCGTAACGCCTCTCAATTTTGTTCTTTTAAGGGTTAACAGTTTTCCCTGTTGGAAATTTACAACGTTAATTTCAGGTGATGTGTATATGTTTAACATGTTAGGAATGATGAATTGGTATTCATGGTCCAGTGGAAAATATGGCATGTATATCAAGACAAGGATAAAGGTTCAACAATGTGCCATTTTTTTTCTTACATGTTATTGGTTTCAATTGAAATTAAATTTAAGATTCCAATACCCTAAAAGGACGTCTAATGGAGAGAAGATGACATGACTTGAATGAGATTGCCCAAAAAAAATGATTTAGAAATATGCATATTCTTTGTTTATAAGGGATTAATTCGTTGTTGTTTATTTGACGCCCAGTTTCAAATATTTCATGCAGGTTCAGAACTAGAACAAATAACAATAAAACAGGTAAGTCATCAAATACGGTGTCAACCGATTTGATGGTTTTAAAAATTTCAAAGCCACTGCGAAGTGGGGTTATGAAGATTGAAACAGAAATTTAGCCTGGTAACAGGCTATTGTATGGGCCCTAAAAAGAGTTGATGCAAGTGTTCGTAATGTGCAGAGACCTCTGTGCTCTCTACATGACTCATCGAACTGCACGACCCCGTTCTGACTGGACGCCGTTTGATACAACCTGCTAAGCCAAACGAACGTCCCACTTTGGCAAATGGTTTACTGCCAGTCGGTAGAAGACAACGGTATTACTATAAATGTATGCCCCAGTCAAATATTGTGGGTTTTATAAGAAAATATGGTATGATTTTTAAAGGGAAAACTATCCATTTGTACAAAGCAACACAATATGAATAAAAGGGGTTTTGATACGGCCTTTAACAACGATAAATACCCATGCAGTATAGTAAGATATAGAAGGCCCATAAATTGTCCTTATAATTGCCATGAAAGGTAGTGATACGTTGTAATGAAACTTATATATATTTGGGTTCATAATCTATTTAAATCTTCTCAATAATTGTTGATATAGTATCAATCATGACAATTGCTGATTCTTTTATCTATTTTCTGTAGGCAGATTTTAAGAAGAGAGAAAAGGAACTCAATGATCAAATAGACCAAGTTCTTGGATTTCAAAGCAAATATCATCACTTGCACAACAAGTTTTATCTGTCAAATACAAATGACAGTGACACAGAATTTGAGAAGTTGCAATACGCAATTTACGATACTGCACGGAAAATGGGAAATTGGGGTAATGCTTTTCCGTTAAAATGGATTCTTTTAGAACATTTGATTGAAATTAATAAGAACGATAACAAGCATTTCATCAACTTTACTGATATGTCAAATCTGGCTAAACATCCAGATATCAATATTCTAGAAAAGGAGGATTTGTTGTTGTTTCTTCGATTTCAGCATAACGTAGGGAACATAATTTTCTTTGCTAATATACCGGATTTAATCATATTAAGACCCCAATGGTTAGCAGATGCTTTCCGATGTTTAGTTTCAGATAGAGTTGAAAACAGAAGATTGCATCACCATGAGGACTGGACACTGTTTATACGACAAGGCAAAATAAGCGAATCGTTAATAACAGAACTGTTCAAATCAAAAGATGGAAGTCAGTTTTCAGAACAGACAAATAATTTGCATGCAGTTATGGAAAAGCTTGATATATTGGTCAAAATTGGTAACTCAAATTATATAATGCCAAGCATGATGCCGCCCTCCACGTTTGATGTTGTATGTGAAAAATTTGACATTCTTACACAAAAATGTAAAAGGACTTCTTGGCTTTGTTTTAAATTTGAATTTCTCCCACCTTCTTTCTTTAACCATCTATCTGCCTGGTTTATCAGAAACTACTACTCTAGCAAAGTAGAGGGTGGTATTGCTTTATATCGTGGCATCTGTATGTTTGACATTGATGGATCTGGTGGTACAAAGATACTAGTTACTATGTCGACTGATACAATTGCTATTCAGCTCGTGTCGTTTTCCGAAGAGGAGGGATTCGGAAGCACGTGCAGTGATATCTACAGAGAAGTGAAACAACTAATTGAAGATATAAAAGAGAGATATAAGGTGAAAATATCGTTTAAACTCCATTTCAAATGCAGTGATGGCTATTATTTTCAAGACACATTTGAATATGAGAAATTGACAAGTGAGAAGGAGTGTTTCTGTACTCAACATAAGCAAATGCATCGATCTAACCAGATATATTCGCCTTGGATGAATAATAAGGTATGTTTTTAAAATGACATCTTTAAAAATTGCTTAGATTATCATTTGGATTCCCCAACAGTCTATACTTAGTCTGATATTGTCTGGACACGTTCTAAACAGTCTTAACTCAGTCTGATATTGTCTGGACACATTCTAAACAGTCTTACCTCTGTCTGATATTGTCTAGACACATTGTAAACAGTCTTAACTCTGTCTGGATACGTATATTATCAACTGTCTGAATGTTTGCTGTAGTACACCCCCTCTCTCTTTCTCTCCCGGGAACTTTTAAGAGTTAATTTTAAGATGGCAAGCCAAATTAGCAAAACCTAATTAGCATTGTCTGTATCAAATGGTAATTGTAATGCTAATTTTATTGAAAATGGTGATGATAATAATAATGGTAACAATAATGTTAATGATAATTGTTATGATAATAGGGAGGATGGTGATGTGGCAACATATTATCCATTTTAATATTTGTGGCATGTGCATATGAAACATGCATTTTCATATTTCGTAACGTGTATTTTTGTATATAGATTAGACAGTTGGTTTTCCTGTTTGAATTGATTTATACTTGTCATTTTGGAGCCCGTTATAGCGTCCTGTTTGGTGTAAGCCAAGGCTCTGTGTTGAAGGCCGTACTTTGACCTAAAATGGTTTATTTTTCTCATTGGCACTCATCCCACATCTTCTTATATCTATATATCAAATATACATTGTCATATTTTGTGACATGTGCACATCAGAGTATATCAGATGTTTTGAAAATAAAAACTTTTTTTTTCAAATGGAAGATGAAAAAATCTTGTTTCCGATGAAAAATTAAATACGGCGTCAACTTAACTTCACAAAAAATACATGATGGTCTTGAAGTATAGATTCTAGGTACTGGCGTTGTTAATCTTCTTGATTACGTGCTATAGTGTCTTTGTAAATTTTTAATCTTTACTGTTTAGAATTTTTTTTTTCAGAATGTTAACACAAAATTCATAAAAATTCAGATACAAATTATTCATTTTGGATCTGATGACTTTGCAGTGAATGCATAATCACTTCTCCTCGACACACAAATGGGAAAATTTTTAAAAAGACGGTAACAATGGTAGCATAATGAACTGTATGTTAACTGACTTTAAATTTATTTCTGTTACCATGTATGTGTAATACTTGTTGCTGGACGTTAAATAGAAACTTATCATGCTGCGAACAAAACATTACAATCTACATATTTTTATCCATCATGTAAATGGGTTTTGCACGTAACTTGATACACATACCGTTTATTTACGAAAAGTTGCACGGCATCCTTAATTTACGCAAATGTTTTGTAAACCTTTTTCAAGTGTAAAGCTTTCCATATGCTAAATTAAAAGTATGATTATAACAAACTCACATGTCAATGACATACTTACAAAGATATGGCAAAAAAAAAACCAAGAGATAAACAGTATACAAAACTCAACATAGAAAACTAAAAACGGAGCAACACAAACCCCACCAGAATCCAGGGGTGATTGCAGATGCTCCGGAAGTAATTAATATTTACTTGCGTATGTCGTTTCTGTGCTCATCGTCAATTTTCACAGTTGATATAGTTTCCATACTACTGTGCAGATTTTAGAGATCGCTACTTGCGTTAAATGCAAAAATCTTATTCAAACATTATTTACGACACATGTAGAATCATTAAAAAGTTGATAATTCACTTTAAGTAAGAAAATCTTACAAATATAACGTGTATTCCTAAGGTGAACTAAAGGCTGAATGGTTGCCGAGACAACGTTAACAATCTGTCGGAACATCCTGTACATTTTTATTACATTTGTTGTAAGGGGCAACAATATCTTATCATATTTTCTCATGTTATTATTGATGACAATGCCTTTTAAGCATTTATGGTCTATTGATTGGAGGGTCCAATAATTAGAAGTGTATATATGCACATTATTGGTCTGCTGATATTAGTCCAATTATTAAAATTACGATTATTTCAAGCGGTTGTCCAAAACGGATTTTAATTACATATTATCCTTCCAGAGCGAGAACAACTTCACGTTTTTATGTTTGGTCTGTGTTACTCCGTCCATAGTTTTTTATGTTGTGTTGTTTGTACTCTTGTTTGTCTTTTTGTCGTTTTTTGCCATGGCATTGTCAGTTTCTTTTCGATTTTACATGAGTTGAATATCCCTTTGGTACTGTTTGCCTCTCGTTGACAACAGTTAAGTTTGTATTGTATTGCGTGGTTATGAAAATATAAATAAGCTTAAACTATAGTAATCGAGTAAAGCAATGATGGAAATGAGTCTTCTACAGACCTGTTATTGGCGCGACTTCTTCTTGGGCACTCTAAATGTACCTTTTTATGTGCAAAAGCTCAACGATGACGTATGAGGAACGTTCACATTAAACATACCAATTTTACAGCACCAGATGCGCATTTCGACAATTAGCGTCTCCTCTGTAATGCTGAACATAATACAAACGTTGAAGAGCTGATAATCTTAAAAGGACCAAAAAGTAAAGCCGAATCCGGACAATGAAATAGAACTATGCTTAAGGGAGATACATTCTTTGTACAAGGAACCAAAACTAGAACTATGCATAAGGGAGATACATTCCTGGTACAAGGAACCAAAACTAGAACTATGCATAAGGGAGATAAATTCCTTGTACAAGGATTCAGAGCTATGCATAAGGGAGATACATTCTTTGTACAAGGAACCAAAACTATGCATTAGGGAGATACATTCTTTGTAAAAGGAACCAGAACTATGCATAAGGGAGATACATTCCTTGTACAAGGAACCAAAACTAGAACTATGCATAAGGGAGATACATTTCTTGTACAAGGAACCAAAACTAGAACTATGTATGAGGGAGATACATTCCTTGTACAAGGAACCAAAACTAGAACTATGTATGAGGGAGATACATTCCTTGTACAAGGAAACAAAACTAGAACTATGCATAAGGGAGATACATTCCTTGTACAAGGAACCAAAACTATGCACGATTCCGAATTTTTTTAACAGCCATTGTAATATAACAATATCCATCACTTCTTGCAAGCATCGAAGTATTAGTTACTTGGCTAATTATACCCTCGTATACTTAGAAACCATTAGGAGATATATCGATCGTGGCTAAAAAGTCGCACAGTTATATGTATCGAGCTGGTGGTAGTAATAAATCGAGTGCAATCCGTGAAGACCGATCAGTCAGTCTGAAGTACAGGCAAGTGGATTCAAGATATCCTTGGGGACTAAAAGTCCATTAGATGTATCAATCCAGTAGTAGTAATCAAATTAACATTAACGGTACCAATTTAACTCTACCAGATCTGCATTTCGACAATCAATGATGATCGAGACCAATATATACTTGAGATTCAAAAACCGATTACAAACGTGTAACAGCTGATAAAACCAAAAAGACCGAAACGTACATCTAAACTCGGATAAGGAGCTATGCATGAGGATAAAACATTCTTTAATACAAAATGATTTAAAATTGTTTAACAAAAATTCCAATAAAAAAATATCTGTATTTCCATGCCAGTACTGGGCAAACGATACCCTCGGATACGAAAGGTCCTCCAGCAGAAGTAAAGATCCAACAACATTAACGGTATTAATTTTACTGCACCAGGAGCGCATTTCGACATACACGTTTGTTCACCGATGCTCGAGGCCAAACAATTTGAAAATACAAAATCCTATCAAAACGACGAAGTGGGGACTAAACCAAAATGACCAAAATGAAGCCAAACCTGGACAAGGAATCATAGCTATACACGAAGGAGATACATTCCTTGCTTTAAGATGATTTCGAAATTTAATAACAACAATTTAAATCAAAATAATATTCGTGGTTTTCATGCAAATACCAAGGTACTGGCTACTGGGCTAATGCTAACCTCGTGGTCAAAAAGTCCCCCAGCTGTTGTAATAATCTGAGTTTAACCCCTAACACCGATCAATCAGTAGTCTCCTTATAAGTTAAATGGATTGGTGATGTGAACTTGATTGATTGATTGATCGGTGACGGATTGACGACTACTGACTATCACTGAAACGGTAACGCATAAGGTTGCAATTGCAAGTACTATATCTGAAACTAGTTTATATGTAATTCTTTAAAAATATCTTACAGGTTAAATTTCGCATAACCTTCTAATAGGTTACGTATTTCAATAATCATTCTTATTTTATAATCAGTAGAACATTATGAAAGGTTTATCTACATTGTAATTATGTAGGTTTTTTTTTAAATTATTATTTCTTTTTTTCAGGTTATTTTTATTTTTTATTTTTTTTTTTCAGGTTACACGGATTCCTGACAGAGCGAACATAAGTACCAAGCAGGATGACCATAATCCAAGTAATATCATTGTTTACATATTTTCCTTTCGTATATTTATCTTTTAACCGGTTTCATTTTTTCTAGATCATATATTAATGGCGATATAACTCTTCAGTCCTGTCCTTAGAATATTCCTCTTTATGCAAAGGGAACAACAAAGAAAGGAGACGTTTCTTAATTCAGAAGAATAAAACATAGTTTTTTAAAAGTTTTTCAAATTAATGTTGTATTCATAAATATAGCTTTCCCCCAGCTATAGGTCCGAAGCGCTTTTCTGGATTTAACTTCATCAGGAACGCTCATAGTCGAATATTTCAAAGCCAAGGATGTATAAGGACCGAACACGTTGAAGAGCTTTTAACCAAAAAGGACCTAAAAATAGCCAAATCCATCCTAAGGCCAACTTTGCCTGAGGGGGTTGAATCCTTAGTTTCTGTATAATTTTAAGATTTATAAACTGTCAATTCTAGATAATTTGATATAAATCATGTCAGTACCGAAGTACTGATTACTGAGCTCATGATTCCCTCGGGAACTACACTTAACATATTTGACCTGATATGCTCATTTCACACAGGTTTTCGTCAATATATATTTATACATATGAATAACAGCTTTACTAAGAAAGATGTTATACAAACATAACATCTTTGTAAAATACAATTAGTTGCAACATGTCGTTCTACTGTTTCTCATATCAATTTATTAACGAAAAGATCAAGAGTAGGGTATTTATTGCAGTTTTTTTTACATGTAAAAAGTTTTAGACTCGTAATGCAAATATAAATGACACCTTTTCAAAAAGCAAATACTGATGTCCATTTGAACATCTGATGATTGTTATAAGTAGGAATTAAAGGTGGTAAAGTGGCCTTATCATACAATTTCATCCCCAAGGTGACAGGGGAATAGATTGATTGATTGATTGATTGTTGGTTGCTTAACGTCCAGTGGCAAATATTTCATGCATATTCAGGACGAGAACAAGTTAACAATAAATACAATAAGTAGGTTCTGTAATAGGGGCTTCCGGGATGAAGGTCGGAGAAATTTAGACTGCCACGGGAAATGAGGGTATATTGGATAGGGACAGAAATTTAGCCTTACAACAGGTCACCTACGGACCCCTCAAAGAGTTGTTGCAAGGGTTCTTAACGTGCAAAGAGCGTGGCACTCTCTTTACACGAGGCATCGGATTTAACGTCCCCATTCTGACCGGACGTGGCTGCAAATTTGTACATCCCGCACAGCCAAACGGACGCCCCACTTTAGCACGGGTTTTACTGCCGGTCGGAGGAAGACCAATGGTGACCATACTTCTATGCCCCAGTCACCCTTGGGGGTCAGGGGAATAGAAATATGGCCACTACAGGTCATCTCCCGACCGGCAGTAAAACCCTTGGCACACTGGGGCGACCGTTTGGCTGAGTAGGATGTACAAGTACGCAGCCACGTCACGTTAAATCCAATTTCTCGTGTAAAGAGAGTGCCACGCTTTTTCCACGTTAAGAGAACCCTAATAACAATTCTTTGATGAGTCTATAGGTGGCCTCTTACAAGGAAAAATGTCTGCCCTATCCAACTAACCCTCAATTTGCAGTGGCAGTCTAAATTTTCACAACCTTCATCCCGGATGTCCTCTATTACAGCACCTGTATATTGTATTTACTGTTATTTTGTCCTCGTCCTGAACAAGCATGAAATATTTGATACTGGACGTTAGCAACCAACAATCGATCAATCGTAACATTCTCCTTGAAGCGGTTGAAATAATGCAGATGTGAATTTAGGGATATATATGTATAAACATTTCTAATTTCATGATTTATGATGAATTAAGAAATTACTAACAAAATAAAGCTTCCCACTACCTGAAGCAAAGATGAAATTACTGATGTAGATGTAGATGAATTTGGTCTTTTTATGGTCTTTTGGTGATAAATTCCCTAACGTTTCAACATATCTTTACATCCCAGGATATCAATAACATTTAAATAAAATGTTGAAGGGTTGATAAAACGAAGAGGAATCAAAAGTAACGCCAAAACTAAACTCAATGTTACAGTTTGAGATTTCCTGATTAATAAAAATCAAGAAAAACACTTCCGAGACAAGACATTGGTAAAGTGTTATTTTCATTTACCTGCACTGGATTGATACCAGTGCTGCAGGGTGATCTGTTTAATCCCCGAGCTCAGTCGGCAATGTTTCAATTCCACCTTGATCAATTATGATTTTTTTTTAAGAAGAAAAGGTTCCAACTCACTCGGGCAAAGCCTAATTCGATTGATTGTTTATTAGCTGTTTAACGTTCAGTGGCAAATATTTCATGTATGTTCAGGACGAGATCAATATATCAATGAAAACAATAGCAAGGTCCTGTAATAAAAGACGTCCGGGATGAAGGTCGGGGAGAAATTTAGACTGCCATTGTGCAATGAGGGTTTATTACACAGGGACAAAATTTTGCCTTGCAACAGGACCCCTTAAAGAGTTATTGCAAGGGTTTTACACGTGAAGAGAGCGTGGCACTCTATACACGAGGCATCGGATTAAACGTTCCTATTCTGACCGGATGTGGCTGTGTACTTGTACATCCTGTACAGCTAAACTGACGCTTTACTTAAACGGATCTTTCATACATGTTTCTTTGATGTCGTATGGGTTTTACCCCCTGTTGAAGGCAGAACGGTGACAGGTAGCTGTTTATTTCTATGTCATTTGGTTTCTGAAAGAGAGTTGTTTCATTTGCAATCAAACGAAATTTTTATTATTTTTCTCTAAGTTCAGAATAGAGATAAACACGTGTACCAATAGAAAATTGAAGTTAATTTAATAGTTAACGAAGTTTTTCGCAAAATGACGATTAACTTACATAACCCTTGGAATGTCTTGGTGGGTCAAATATATGATTCATTGGTCGCTGATTACCGGAATCAAAAATTAAAAAAAATCAAAACGGCATGTATGGTAGGGAAAGGTATTATAATATTGATTGATTGCTCGAGTTTTAATTGCTTAACGTTCAGGGGAAAATATTTCATGCATATTCAGGAAGATACACTATCAACAATTAATGCAATATGTAGGTTCTGTCAGTAAGGCCTCCCGAGTCGAAGAAATTTGGACTGTCAATGGAAATGAGGGTATGCTGGATAGAGGGTCGACATTTAACCTTGCAACATGCTAACTCTTGATCCTCCAATGAGGTGTTCCAATGGTTCTTTAACGAGCAGAGAACATGACATTGGACGGGATTGCGTAGTTAAACATCCCACACAACCAAACAGACGCCCCACTTTGATAAAGATGTTACTGCCGATCGGGATACCAGGGACAATATTTATATGACCCATTCATCCCTGTTGTTTAGGTATATTAGTGATATTACATTTAAGTCTTCGACTGGTATGAAAGTAAAGAGTATTCTGAATCTTGACAGCCTCATATATGGTCAACAATTTTGCTTCGAATAGGCAACTCCACAAATGTTGTAATTGGAAGCTGCAGAAACCGTGTCATTACCATACATAATATTCAACTTCTCAATTCTGATCTGACGTAAATGCGCATGTTGACATCCCACAGAAATACGCGAAGCCTCTTGAGGCGAAACCTTGCTTCTTAAACAAAGAGATTTGTGCGGTTAGTAGGGGGCTTTCTTGCAAAACTTGCTACATACCAGATGTTTGTCAAACCGAAATACATCATGTACTAAGATGTACATAAATATAATATTCATTTTCCTCCTATTATAAAAAAAAAAACAAAACAAAAACATAGTTTAATTCATGAAGAATATTTTTTAAAATATTTTTCAATGAAACTAAACATCGGCCACCACAATCCGCAGAGACACATGTTTTCTGAATTGTAAGCTCATTAAAGATCGATTAACTGTTGTTTGCTTTACCTTCATTGGCAAATGTTTCGTTCATGTTCAAGACGAGAACAAATTAAGAATACCTTTAAAATGCAAGTACTGTAAAGTAAGACAATTTAAACCCGCTCTACTAGCCAACATCTCCGATGTTTTTCTACTTTAATTATTTTGACCGATTAAATTCGGATGTTTGTTTTCTTTACAACTCACAACCCCCTTCCCCAAAAAGGGTGATTGGGGAATATAAATATGGTCACCATTGGTCTTCCTCCGACCAGCAGTAAAACCCTCGCCAAAACGGGACGTCCGTGTGACTTTGCGGAAGTAACAAGTTTGCAGTCACGTCCGATCAGAATGGGGACGTTAAATGCCTCGTGTAAAGAGATTGCCACGCTCTTTAAACGTTAAGAACCTTTGCAACAACGATTTGCGGGGTCAGTATATGGCCTGTTGCAAGGCAAAATGTCTGTCCCTATCCAAGATATCCTCATTTTCCCGTGGCAGTCCGAATCAACCAGGATGACCTCTGTTACAGGACCTACCTATTGTATGTATTGTTAATTCTCGTCAATAACATGCATGAAATATTTGTCACTGGACGTTAAGTAACCAAAAATCATTCATATTGCGTGTCTATATGTCATTTTGGTTTTCTTTGTTTCATCAATTTGTACGTAATCACGACCCTTGAACATATTTCATGACAAACTTATTACCCGTTCATATATTTAAAAATTTTATTGTGATTTTACTTTTTATATAATTATCAGTACATTCATCTGAATTTGATTTAAAAACAGAAAAAAAACAAGCATACAGATATTCAATCGAAAGATAAAAATAACCGACTCATTTACATTTTACCTTGGTGGAATTGCAACCCACTGATATATTTGACACATCTAAGAGGCACCTATTTCAGCGAAACGTCTATGTAAAACTTTCATATAGAAAGACCACCAACCTTTTTTTCTCCTCGTGATTAGGACAAAGGAAGCATATACATATATTTGTGTTAAAATACACACAGATTTACAATTCTTGGGTCAAACAAATATCTTCTCTCACTGCATTGGTGTATCCAGTACATGCCTATGCTCTACACATATCTGTTTTTCCATCTCTGTCATTTTTACATTTTTTTCCGATTTTCCTTGGATTATATGCTGTTCTCGTTTATGCTAAGCTCGAATTAGAGCTTTAACGAGCTTTCAAACTTGAAAGTGAATATAAATAACATCCGAGAGTGAAAAATTCAATACCTCATATAGAGTGTGCAAAACAAAAGAAACTCTAAACCCTTTGAGCGGTAAACTACATTTTAGATTAAGCAATAAATTGTTGAATTAACCAACTCGATACTTGATTATTTATTTCAGAAAATGAACCAAAAATAGAAGCTCAGGACCAAACATCTGTCAAAACCAACCTTCCTGTTTCTGTCACTTTGCGTCAAGAGTTAAATATCCAAAAGTCAAAGAATGAAGATCTGTACATTACTAGCTGTATCAAAATAGACAATACATTAGTGTTTACCGACTATTTAAATAACCAACTTATTATTTGTAATTCAGACGGTACTGATATCCATCACATTCCTCTGTCCTATAGACCAGGGTATATGACAGTGGTAAATATTAACACTGTAGCAGTATCCTGTGGATATGACAGAACCATACTGATAATAAATTTATCTACAGGTTCTGTCACCAGTACAATCAACACCAGTGGTAACTGCTGGGGAATGTCATATAATGATAATAACCTGTACGTTGTTATTGATAGGAGTATAATACATGTGATGGACCTGACAGGTAAAGTAATACGTACTATACCTTTACCTTCAGACCGTATCACCGACATTACAGTAGACAGAGACAGGTTGGTCTGTATAGACAAAACATCAATATACTGCTGCTCGTTAGATGGAAAACTAATTTGGAAGTTTGAAAAGGATGAATTTCAAGATTTAACTTGTGTGACAACAGATAATGAGGGGAATGTCTATGTGACTTATTTTCACACAGTAATAGTTGTATCAGACGATGGCAAACATCATAGAGAATTTCTCGCTAAATCGGATGGATGGAATGAGCCGTTGGGAATTTATTTTGACAAACAAGAAAATATTCTGCTTGTTTGTAATTATTTTGACGGAAAGGCTTTTCTTTTCGACGTGAAAAAGAAACGAACATAAATAAACATAAATAATTCTGTCAGACAATGAGTTTATTCGGACTCAGATCTGTTTATGCATTTAGTCATTCAAAACAACTTCTATTTATCTATTTTTTCTTTACTATTAACTTAATTGGTTGTCATGATCTGTACAGTTGTATACCGTATTCAGATTAAAGTCAATATTACAATTATATTAGTTTTGTGTGATCAACGCTTTCTTTACATGTGTGACAAAAAATCAACTTTATATAGATATTAATAGAAATGTTACAAAGACGAGTTGTTCTTTGATTCACGTCCACTTAATGTTTGATAGTTGGAGAAAAAAAAATCAAGAGAAAAATTTAATTTAAGTCATATGTATGTTCTCAATATTTTTGTTATTCGAAATAAATATTCTATATAGATGGGTAAGTTGTAAATAATATCGAAACAAATTAAACATCGTATTGTGTCGTTAGGTTGCTGTCTGATGGACTGATACTTCTTTTTTCCCTGTATTTGATAATTCATTTCATCCCGGTAGACTTACATATACATTTTATATACAAATAAATCAGATATATACATCGTTTATTTGTTCTCATCCTGAATATGCATGATATTTTTGTCACTGAACGATACACAACCAACAGATTAACCAATTAATTCTTCTATTCATTTCAAACTTTATGTGTTAGGTTTATTCGTTTGTTTAGCTCCGGATTTGATGAACTGTTTTAAAAATTTGATATTGATGAAATAGAAGTAACACATGGTCTAACACCATACAAACTGATATGACTGTTCCAATTAATTTGTGTCCTACATCCAGATAAAATCTCGGTAAAAACTAAATTACGGAAAGATTATGATTGATTTTAAATCTTCCTTGGCTGTTGTATTTGATTAATGTTGTTCGAATATTAATTTTTCGGCATTTTTAAAACATTTGAACATTCATTTTTCCTATATATTTTATTATTGAAAATCAAAAACTTTTTCCGAGTAGGAAACAATGTATATGCTCCTATCTTTTATGTATAATTTATACTCTTATGAGAAAGATATTATCCAGGAAAATGTTATCAGGCGTTTTCATCTAAATAAAAAATTCTTACTGAATCAAATATATTGAATAGACCGTTAGGAATTAATTTTATCATACAAGAAAAAATATTCTGCTTGTTTGTAATAGAGATAACGGAAAAGATTTTTTTTTTTGACGTGATAAAGAAACTTGCATAAATGAACTTAAATTAGTTTATTCGAATTCGGATGTGTTTTTGCATTCAGTTATTCAAAATGGATTGTATGTGTTTGTGTGTTCTCTACCGAATACAAATTCAACTTAGTCAATTGTGATTTAATTTACATAATTATTACCTTGTTTTCTTATAAGTTCTGTATGAGGTATTGGGTGTTCCGATTTTTAATTAAATACATTTTTTATGTGTTTGTATTATAATATCATCGCTTACATGTTATGTGCGATAACAAAACAGATTTATATGAAATTTGCGGGAAATTTTACTTAGGTCAAGGACGTGTTATTCTTGGTTCACTTCCACTTGCTAGCTTGGTTGTGATGATTGGTGTAAAAACTCAAAATATATTTCAGAGCATCTTTTAAAACCCGCAAAAATATATTGTGTTATGTATACATTATTAACTTGACTCGTTTAGAATTTTTTTCATGTGTCGGATTATTTGTCCTCGAAATTAAAAAAAAAAAAAAAATCTACGGATGTTTAGAAAAATAGAACAACTTTTAAATTTTAATGTGTCGCTTTCATTCTTCAGTTCAGTCCTAACGAAAATGAAGGTCAAGGAAAGAAAGCCCAAGTGGTATACGCCAATGACACCATTCGCAAACGAAATAAAACATGTGAAATAAACGTTAATGAAAATACCCTAACGGCAAATTAAATAAAGAATCTACGTCAATGATGCAGTACTTCCAAGGTTACAAAACATAAAAAAGATGTGACCTATGTGAATGAGACAGTAACCAAACGACACAAAGACACATAAAAGGTGTGTCATATACGCCAAGGACACAGTACTCAAACGGAAAAAAAAGACGTGAAATATACGTCAATGAGACATTGTCATTGTCCTTCGACCCAGACAACAAAAAAGGTATTGCATATGAGATGCAACCTTAACGACACAATCACTAAAGAAAGATGTGGCATATACTTCAATGAAACCTAACTCCAAAGAATAAAAACAAATGTGGAATAGGCTAACGAGACAAATCCTAAAATAGGATTATCGTATAAATTAATGGCACAGTACTCTAATGAAATGAAAAATAAAAACAGATGTGTAACTCATCAACACAACAAAACAATAAAACTGTGGCATATACGTCAATGATTGATTGTTTGTTGCATACCGTCCAGTGGCAAACTATTTCATGTACGTTCAGACGAGAACAAATAAACAATAAAGATAATAGGTAGGTTAAATTCGGGATAGAGGCCGTCCGGGATGAACGTCGGGGATATATTGACTGCCACTTAAACATGAGGGTAAAGTGCATTGGGACAGAGTTTTTTCCTTGCAACAGGCTTACTACGGACCCCTCAAAGAAATGGTGCCAGGGTTCGTAACGTGCTCAGAGCGTGGTTCTCTCTCAACATGGGTCATCAGATTTAACGTTCCCATTCTGAACGGACAAGGCTGCGTACTTCGCTAAATGACGCCCCACTGTGACAAGGTATTGTTCTGCCGGTCAAAAGAAACATATTTCTATTCCCCACTCTTCCTGCGAATATAAATATACGTCAATGAATGAAAACTTAAACGACACAAATCACAAAAAAAAGTAGAATGCAAGTCAGTAAAACTGTACTCCAACGACAGGGAAAAAATAAGACATATACATCAATGAATCAAAACTTAAACGACACAAATAACAAAACAAAATGTAGAATGTAAGTCAGTGAACTGTACTCCAACGACAGGGATAAAATGAGACATTTACGTCAATGAGACCGTACTCCAACGACACAAATGGCAATTTAAAATGTGACATATATGTCGACGAAACAGTAATCACAAATGTTAACAAGACAGTATCTGTACATTTAAAATGGTGTAAAAAGTGGCATTTATATTTCAGTAAATCAACGAGACAGTATCGTCACGACGTAAACAGTGAATGAGACATTAGAAGCAAATATTGCATATACGCTGGAGAAAGAGTGCACCAAAGACATAAATACTAAAAAAAGGTTCCATATACGCAAAAAGACGATACTCCAATGACACACATAGTTTTAAAAAAAAATCTGTCATATAATCCCATGAGACTGTAAACCAACGACACTAATAATAAAAGGCTGTGGCATTTTCGCCGACAAGAAAGTATACTAACGACGCAAATAGTTAAAAAAAAAATGCGACATCAATGACAATTAGTCAGTGTTCCAACGACAGTAAAATGGTTTGGCATATACTTCAATGAGACTCAAACGACACAAATATATATAATAACTAGAGTCTCTACAGAGCCTTTGTCGCTCAGCTTGGCCTATGTGCATATTTAACAAAGAACACTCCAACATTGAAGACGAGAATAGAATTCATGACAAAAGTCACTGTTTTGTTGATCTTGTGTTTCTGATCACTTAGTCTTTTTAGTTTCTCTCTACCTTCTTTAGTGTTTGCTCAGGACACAAAAGAGGAAAAACAAAGTCCTCATTTAATCATCAATCACTCCGAAGGATAGTGACACTTACAGTACAGGACTTTACCTATAGCTGATGTGGCTATGTGGTTAGATGAACAATCTGACGCAAGATAGATCGCGTGTTCAAGCCTCACTATCGAATGTGAAAATTAATTTCCCATATTAAATGTACCTTTACCTTCAATTACAATTAAGACAACTTATATGCATGCTAAAACCAAGTTAAGAAAACTATATTGCATAACTGACACCTCCTCCTTCCTTTGTTTATGTTAATTCTTACCCTAGGTACCCAACCATACAAGATTATCATTGTATGTTCAACAAGTATTCTTTTGTCTAGGACTCATTCTGTAAAGAGTTTTGGTTAACGCATCTTTTACAGAAATGTGTGCCATTTATTTGACTTATTTGACTCACAAACTCGTTATTTTTTATGTTATGACCATTGACAATTTAACTTTCTATATAAAGTTAGAACCTAATACGATTCCAAATTTTGAATACTAAATGACAAATAAGGAAAATGATAACGATTCATCTTTATCATAATAATAATATATTTTAGATGTTTGCTACTTTTTCCCGTCCTGGATGTACATAAAATATTTGTCACTGGACGTTAAAATGACAACTATAAATCAATACACCAAGGGTGATTCTAGTTTATATATATATTTGTTTTCAATTTAGACTTTTATATATATATACATATATCTTTAGGTTATAACAACTACATCCCATACAACAACATTAACACGAAAGACCTCAATGCCTAAAACAACAACCACAATAAGGACATCCAGACCTGAGACAACAACCGCACTATAGGCCTCTACAACCAAGACAAAACATTGTACCAAAGATCTCCATACACAAGACACAAACATCAAAAGACCCCTACATCCGAGACAACAACTACTAAACAAAAGACCTTTACACCCGAAACAACAACAACCAAACCAAAGACCTCAACATCCGAGACACCAACAATAACAACCTTACAAAAGACCTCCAGACCTCTTCATCTGAGACAACAACAACCACACCATACACCATACACTTTAACACCCGAGACAACAACAACCATACCAAAAACATCCAACCTAGGACAACAACTACCACATCTAAGACCTCAATATCCGAAACAAGAACAAAGACATCAACACACAAGACAATAACAACCACACCAAAGACCTATATACCTCCAGACAACAACAACCAAACCAAAGATATCTACAACCGTGCCAACAACAACCACGAAAAGACCATCACTCTCGAGCACTAATAAAACAATTTAGATCTGAAACGGTCATTTTGGTCTGAACAGCTCTTAAATATTTTATTGCGTCATTTTCAGTTTTTCAGTCATTTTTTTAGACTTATCCACTGCGGTAAATTCAGTACTGTTCAGACCATTCGCTTGCAGCCAAATTAAGATATGTCCAGTCAATGTTCGGACTGTTCAGTATCTGTTATTTACCTGTGCATATCACCATCATACTGAATTCTCTGAAATGCTACTGAACAATACTGAAATGACTGCAAGCGAACTGTTTGAACCGTACTGAATTTACTGCAATGAATTAGTCTGCAAATTTACTGAAAAGCTCAACATGACTGAAAAATATTTTGTTTAGACTTTTCAGATCCTGTGAAGATTAAAATGACCGTTTCAGACTAAAATTCATTTACTAGTGTCGAGACAACAAAAACCTCTACACACCAGACAACAACAACCAAACCAAAGATATCTACACTCGTGACAACAACAACCACAAAGACCACCACACACCAGACAACAACCACACCAAAGACAACAACAACCACAACAGAGAGCCTCACATCCGAAACACCATTCACACAAAGACCTCTACACTCCCAGACAACAACAATCTTACCAAGGAAATCTACACCCGACACAACAATAACCGAACCAAAGACCTCTACACCCAAGACAACACCAACCACACTAGAGACAACAACAACCTTAAACAGACCTGTAGACATCCACATCCGAGACTACACCAATGAACTACACCCGAGACAACAACATACAAACCACAGACCCTCACACCCAAGACAACAACCATACCAAATACCTCCATTCCGGTGAAAACAACATCCACACCATTATCCTCTACACCCTAGAACAACAACCACATCGAGAACATCCAAACCCGAAACAACAATCACAACAAAAACAACAACAATCACACCAAAGACAACAACACCAATACCAAAAACGTCTGCAAACGAGACAACAATAACTACACGAAAGGTCTCTTTACTCCAAACAACAACAACACGGAAGACATTTACAACCCAGACAACAACAAAAATACTAAAGCCACAACAACAACAAAGACTAACACACCCGAAACAACAACAATAATTAAAAAGACCTACACCAGAGACAACAACATCCAAAACAAAGACGTCAACACACCCGAAACAACAACAATACCGAAGACCTGTACACCAGAGACACCTATATCCACAACAAAGACGTCCACACCTGAAACAACATTCACATCAAAGACCTCTACACCCCCAGACAAAAACTACACAAAATACATCTACACCCGAGACAACAACAACCACATCAACGACCGTCAACCCCGTGACAACTACAACCACGCCAAAGACATCTACACGCGAGAAAACAGCAACCACATCAAAGACCTCCACCCCAGACAACAACACCCACATCAAAAACATCCACCCGAGATAACAACAACCTTACCAAAGACCTCTAAACCCGTAACGACAACAACCACACCAAAGAGCTCCATTTCAGAGACAAAAATAACCACGACAAAAACCTTCACACTCGAGACAACAACAACCTTACCAAAGACCTCTAAACCCGTGACAACAACCACATCCTTTTCAGAATTTTCCATCATTAGTAAGAGGTAGTATTTCATATTATTTTGGATTACATGTACTTGTCATAAAAAAGAGAAAGATTTACAACTTGTCTTTTTTTTAATTCAAGATTTAAACAGATTGTATGGCACCATAAATAGCTGAGGCATAAATAGTTTTACCCTGTCGTTCTGCCTTACCAACTTTAAGTTTTTCAAATTCCATGCATGTTTGATAGAATATGTTTTTAATTACACTTTTCTCGGCTCCTGCAGTCCTCAGGCACTGATGAAATACCAAGCCATGTAGTAGAGTGTGGAACACTGTCACTTATTACCATGATTACTGATAATTGGTCACTGTTTGGTGTAGTATTTTGACAACGCAAAGCTATCTGTTTTTAAATAATCTAGAGTACTCCATATAAAATAATAAAACTGTTGTAAAGGAACGTGGAGTTATCACATAATTAATAATTGTCGTTAAGGTTTGTGTCGACAGAAGTTGGAAAAAAGGAAGGACATTCTTCAAAAACTTGAGTCTTGTGTTTGCATGACAGAAGGTTGTTTTTAATACTGTGTTGTAATTGACAGTAGTTTACCATTAACAGAAACAGAATGGACAATGTATAATGCTTTCTAAAGTCTGTTAAAGCAGAATACAAAATAAACTTTGAAAATCAGTAGTTGATATTCGTACTTAAAACTGTCGCAAGTTGATGGTGTAGCTGCAGATGTTTGAGTTGTGTCAGACTTCTGATAAGATAGTTTAATGTTGTGTATTTCAAGTTGCGCGCTCAAATGCCCAAAGAACCATGTGACAGTCTTTATTTCTTTGGCACATTAAGGGAAAGAACATACTGGCTTTGATTCAGAAATTGCAGTTTAGTACGATAGGCATTTGTGGGATGTACACGTATGCAGCAAGGTCAGGCAATTTTTTTTTTATTTAATATCATTCACGTCAATTTTTGTTATTGTTTGGTGTTATCTTTGTACATTGGTTTAAACTTCTTCAACTGTGACATCGGTTTGTTATTGATCTGTATGGGGAGATGCATGTTATTGGACTCCTTTGGGTAAAATAAGAGTTGGATTTTGTTACTTTTAATAATATGCATTCTTTCTTTGTGACACCGCCTCCCCACCCCCCTTTTCCAAAGGGTGACTGGGTAGAAGAAATATGGTCACCGGACATGCAGTTTACCCTCGCCAAAGTGGGGCGTCCGTTTGTGTGAGATTTACAAGTTCGCTGCCATGGGGCGGTCAGAATGGGGACGTTAAATTTGATGTCTCGTGTGAAGAGAGTGCCACGTTCTTTGCACGTTAAGAACCCTTGCAACAAATTGTTATGGGGTCCCTATCCTGTATACCCTCATTTTGCTTTGGCAGTCCAAATTTCCCCGACCTTCATCCCGGATATCCTTTATTACAGGCCTTTTGCGAAAGTTTTTCTCAAACATAAGTTGTTTTCGTGATTTTCGATTAAAATCATAACAGGACTTTTTACATAGATAACATTTTGGTCAATGTTTATATCTATCCGTGAACAAGATTGTCTTTCATAAAGAGTTGATTGAGATTTGTAAATTTTATTTAACTGATCATATTTTTTACAATTTTTTTTTGTCAATCTGGATAAAACTTTAAACGTATAAAAAACGTCATTAATGTGCAATAACTCATATCATTAACTTAAATTCAAATGTTGAATATTAATCTTTTTATTTTAATATTTGCTTATCTTTTTTTAAAGCTCCTTATATTTCTACGTGTTTATACATTCCTGGAGTCCGAGACACCAACAATAACAACCTTACAAAAGACCTCCAGACCTCTTCATCTGAGACAACAACAACCACACCATACACCATACACTTTAACACCCGAGACAACAACAACCATACCAAAAACATCCAACCTAGGACAACAACTACCACATCTAAGACCTCAATATCCGAAACAAGAACAAAGACATCAACACACAAGACAATAACAACCACACCAAAGACCTATATACCTCCAGACAACAACAACCAAACCAAAGATATCTACAACCGTGCCAACAACAACCACGAAAAGACCATCACTCTCGAGCACTAATAAAACAATTTAGATCTGAAACGGTCATTTTGGTCTGAACAGCTCTTAAATATTTTATTGCGTCATTTTCAGTTTTTCAGTCATTTTTTTAGACTTATCCACTGCGGTAAATTCAGTACTGTTCAGACCATTCGCTTGCAGCCAAATTAAGATATGTTCAGTCAATGTTCGGACTGTTCAGTATCTGTTATTTACCTGTGCATATCACCATCATACTGAATTCTCTGAAATGCTACTGAACAATACTGAAATGACTGCAAGCGAACTGTTTGAACCGTACTGAATTTACTGCAATGAATTAGTCTGCAAATTTACTGAAAAGCTCAACATGACTGAAAAATATTTTGTTTAGACTTTTCAGATCCTGTGAAGATTAAAATGACCGTTTCAGACTAAAATTCATTTACTAGTGTCGAGACAACAAAAACCTCTACACACCAGACAACAACAACCAAACCAAAGATATCTACACTCGTGACAACAACAAATTTCCCCGACCTTCATCCCGGATATCCTTTATTACAGGCCTTTTGCGAAAGTTTTTCTCAAACATAAGTTGTTTTCGTGATTTTCGATTAAAATCATAACAGGACTTTTTACATAGATAACATTTTGGTCAATGTTTATATCTATCCGTGAACAAGATTGTCTTTCATAAAGAGTTGATTGAGATTTGTAAATTTTATTTAACTGATCATATTTTTTACAATTTTTTTTTGTCAATCTGGATAAAACTTTAAACGTATAAAAAACGTCATTAATGTGCAATAACTCATATCATTAACTTAAATTCAAATGTTGAATATTAATCTTTTTATTTTAATATTTGCTTATCTTTTTTTAAAGCTCCTTATATTTCTACGTGTTTATACATTCCTGGAGTCGGTTTCACAAATTTTTTTTACGATTGATGGTGATAAAGAATTCAGGATACTTACTATCAATCTTAGTCGTTTTTGTAAAACCGACCCCTGACTTTCAAGGTCTAAGCGTTTCCTAAGGAAAAACATTCATCGGATGCAGGATATTTCTAAAGCGTTATTTAAGAATATACAGAAAAAAGTAAAATAATAAAAATACCGAACTCCGAGTAAAATTCAAAACGGAAAGTCCCTAATCAAATGGATAACAACTGTCATATTCATGAATTGATAGAGGCATTTTCTTACGTAGAAAATGGTGGATTAAACCTGGTTTATAGGTAGCGAAACCTCTCACTTGTATGACAGTCGCATTAAATTCCATTATATTGAGAAGTTGACGTGTAAACACAACAACAAAACAGACATCGCATGTAAAAATGTCAAAAATAGGAGTACAGCAGTCAGCAGTCTTATAATCCAAATTACTATAAAAACTAACATATATGTCAACAGACCATTTGTAACTTTCTTCTAGATATGTCAACATTGATTTTTTCATATATCTCTGCTCTTTCATCTCTATTGACAGTTTGAATGTTCCTCGGATTATTTATCTCTGTGTGACAATGATTAAAGAAGTCGAATTAAAAAGGAAATGCGAAAAGATAGTAATTAATCAAAATTAAATAGGTTTTTACATGTTCAGTGAATATTTTTTTCAATCTGCACAAGAACATGACAGCAAATTATATCCAAAAGGAACGTCAAACGTTTTCAGTATCATCACAAACTTGTTCTTGCAATGCCTTTGGTAAATTTTGAAAAGCCGTATATTCAAACAGTATATTATGTTTAAAATTCGACGAAATTCAGTTGTGGATGATTAGATTAAATATATAATATGTAAAATGTAAACAGATACTATATTTGTTTAATGATATTATAAATGCATCACGGGATCAATAAGTGTTATTATTGATGCTACAGCTTAAGGGTAAGTCAAAATACTAGGCTTTCATGTTCGCTTAAGATTAACAATTCACTGAGTTAAGGTAGAATTAATCCATCGAATTTAACCGGGTTTTCCGACGATAACTCGTTATTGATTTTGGTAGTACGGCGGATGTCTCCAGCCGTTTTCGTTCACCCATTTTCATACAAAATTTCACATGACTAAATAGAGATCAAGCTTGTTATTATTAGTGACACAGTGTGCAATTTTCCGATAATCTATCGGGTGAATAAAATTCATATCGGGTAAGACGAAAAAATAAATAATTGCACTAAATGTATGACAATCAAATTGCAGGAATTTACTCTAAATCAGGATAATAGACATTTTCACTTTTGCAGTTCATGAGTTATCGTCCTTGAAAAATGTTTAAATATTATCAATTCTCATGGAACATGGTAATAAAGTAGAAATTTAAATTCGACTCTAAAAGGAATGAGACCGGGTACGTCAGCGTGTGAAGCTTCACCGTATGCATACATCCCCTTCAATGAGAATCCACACTAAGTCAAAATGTCACAATCGGTAAATATACAGATCAGATTACATTTTGGTACATAGATATCATAGATCGCGAAAACAGACCGCAAATGAATTAAGACACAGACACGTTGTCGGGGTCAAGTAAGCCGTGATGTAGACGTAAAATTAATGAAGTGTTGATTTCAGTGGTGCTTGCAAACTAATCGAAATGCATATTTTTTGTTTTATTGAATTCAGCTTTGATGGAAATTGGCTTTGTAATATTTGCTATTTACACGTACATTGCCACGCAGTTAAGTTGAGCTCCTAAAAAGTTTTTTGTTGACTTTAAATTTTCATAACTTTGCAATATCAATTTAAAATTTTGCAAAAATGAACATTGACCAATTGATTAGGGGTCAGCAGAAGCTTGTCTCCGGAGTTGGTATTTTCTTGCTGCGTTGGAGACCCATTGGTTGCCTTGGGCTGTTTTCTGCTCGTCGGTCGGCTTATTGTATTTTTGACACATTCCCCGTTTCTTTTCTATATTCGCTTGGAATTTATATTGAGTAGCAATCTAAAGTTTTATGAAATACGATGTTGCTAACAGGTGGTCCATATGTTAAATAGAAAGATACCATTTGGTAGTAAGCACATATTGATATTCCAAATATCAATAGTATAAAATGGATATCGTACATTGCTTAATGTTAGGCTATTTCGACTACTTTAAAAAAGCTCTATATTTGTGTGGTAGCTGATATTTCTAATACATTTCGTTATTTTTTCGTACCTTATATACATATCGCATAATTGTTCAGTGTTCATCAACTTTTAATTCCTTATTTTGCTCAAATATAGCAGGGAATAAAGGCCAAGGGGATTACGCATCGATCGGATTGTTTTTTTTTTTTTTTATGTTAATATAAACTTATATAATTTGTTTTCAAAATATCAATGTAACAAGCGGCGTTTGAAGCAATTCTTTTCATAATGAATAGAAAAACACAATGCATGTACATATGTATTCCAATAACAAATTTAAACAGATAATCAGATTGTATCAACAAATGTTTGATGTGGTGTCGGTATGGCGACAAGCTTTAATGTATTACTTATCTTGAACATGCGATATATTTTTTTTCCTTTCAAAAGCAATTTTCTATTTCATAACTTATTTGTGGTAAACAGTTTCTTATTTACCTTTTAATGTCACAATACCCAATATTAAAAGAGGAAAGACTGCACACTTAAACAAACAAAAAAAAAAACACTTTCGGAGATTAAATGACGAAACGATTAAACAAACATCTAAACTATAATGATGCTCATGTTTACTTTTTTTAAATCAAAATATTTGGGACAATTATTTTCACTATTCTCAAATACACACTTTTTCGACTGCTTTTCATTGCAATCCCACTGTGTCTAAACTACCCCGGCAAAAAATGTTTGGACTCAATGGTATCTAATATCCGGCACGGTGACGGAACATCAATAGACAGAGAAAAAGCAGATTTCTGTTTATTAATTTGTTATTTTTATTATATCGAAGAATATATATATACATATATAACTATTTTCTATTGTGAGATGTAATATTTTCTACAACCGTTCTAGATTAACGGAGAAATAAGTAAAAATGCACGTCAAAATGACGAATTGAGTGAACCTTGCCTCGAATTTGTTTAATTTCTCCTTAAATTGTTCATATGGTACGGAAAGAAAGATATTGACATGGAGATTGCAAACAAAACTAGACACTTTGAGCACCTCAATCCTTGTTTTTCTGCGTATGGAACGAAAGAAATAGGTCATGTTAAAATGGAAGCACCCGGTTTTGTCAATGTTGTTTACTACACAATGACCCGGTTTTGTCTATGTATAGAACCCGGTTTTGTTTATTTTATGAAAAACAACGTTAACACTGGTACCCTGAAACAAAAAAATAAATTTAAAAATGGCTGATGATGTGGGTTTTTTAACCAGATATCTCGATAAAGCGTGTGGCCAAGTTTAATTAAATTGTTAAAGAGGAGAAGATTTTTGTAAGATGATAGGAAAAAAGGCAAATAAATGGTAAAAATCGTAATTAAAGGTCAACAATTCTTACAAGGATATCGACCAAGTCGACTTATTCGTATATATTGTCTTGCTGATCAGTTTTTGCTATATAACTTTTATATATTTCAAGATAATAGACAGAAATGGAAAAAAGGAGAAATTTGTCATTCAAGGACATTAACTTCTATAAGAATTCGTGTGAGAATTTTGGTGTGTATGGACAAAAGGTAGAGCTCAACATTATGAACATATCTGCCCCTGTTAAATTTTCTCTATCTATAACTGTTTTCAAATAATAGTCAAAACTTGCATCCCCCTATGTTCTATTTTAAGCCATGTCGGCCATCTTTGTTGACAAGCAGGGGTCATCAAAAACTTTTTAAACTAGATACCCCAATGATGATGAAAAACAGTTAAACATAAGTTCGTTAGACCTTTTAAAACCGACATAAGATTGTGGATAAGGTTTGTTGAATGTATTGTAGCCTAGTAATTTCAGAGGAGAAGATTGTGTAAAAAATTAACGGAAGACGACGGACGACGGGGTCCAAGTGATGAAAAAAGCTCACTTTTCCCCTGGGGTTAGGTTAGCTAAAACCAACCAAGAATTCCAAACAAGATTGCACCGTTCTTGAATTAAAAAAAGTCTAACATTTCATAATTAAGGCTTACACGAACGAGATAAACTAATCAGACATGGCAAAACAACTTCAATTGCGTTTTTTTTTAACAAATATAAATACTACGTATTATTTATACAGGAGTGACTGTTCGCACTGACATTTCGCGACTGCTGGAATGATCGTTATCGAAATTATTTTGAAGGTCTGTAAGATAAATAATTTAATAAAAGTATCTCATAAAATTAACATTGTTCATGGAAACATAAAAAAGTCAAGGTCTGATGAAACCTGCCAGACGGACATGAACACATTACAATCATTAAAACCAACCAACCAAAAAAAAAACTAAACATTTACCAATTAGTCAAGAAAATAAGTTCAAGGTCACTTAAATAGTCATGTGCGCCATACGAGCAAATAAAGTTGACCTATTACTTATGGTATTAGAGATACGGACTTGAACAAGAAATGTTAACCTTGATCATAAATATCAACCATTATCAGCTATTCATTTTGTTAGGAAATCGCTGAACCATGAAAATGAGGTCAAGGGCAATGGATATATGACAGATAGAAACATCGTTACATAAAAGATCTGTGTGCGAGGTATGTTGCAGTCAGGCCTTCTAACTTCTGACATATGAAGCTTCATACAAATAGTTCAAGCCGCCACGAATTTGCATCCCTTGGTCTCGCATTCCGACAATTCCAAAATATCAATGTGAATTTTTAGAATAAACATGATAATCCTACTCACATACATCCAATTTCGCGGGTGTCCCTGCTTTCTTATTTCTTATAAAATTTTAAGTTGGTATACGATTTAGTTATATAACATCAGTGGCGAATCCAGGCGACGTATAGGTCACATGCCCCCACCCCACCTTTGATGGCAAAAAAATTTAATTTTTTTTTTACGATTTTTTTTAGCATAATTCGTCCAAAACATTGTTCGCTTCGCTACGCTCTGCGGTATGTAAGCTGTTTGAATTACGCCCACTTTGAAAAAAACCTGAATCCGTCCCTATATATCGTCAATAATATATTGACCAACGTCAATGTACGATAATCATAACACAATGGAGAGATAACAGAACCGTTTATTTATACAACTATTAATAAACTAATCATTAATTTATTGCATTTTCTCGATGGCCTGAGACTATTATAATACTAATTTATACTTAGTATTATAGTTACAATTATGGATAGATAGATTTGATTTTTAATGCATGATTATTGTAATCCTTTTCTCACCATAAACATTCATTTTCTATGGCGATTCTGCAAGCATATATACATTTGTTTGATTACCATGCCTTATAATAAACATTTAGCCTTAAGAAGATTTATTTTAAACGATCATAGGAAATATTACACCCCTAGGTAGATTGGATTACTTATAAAGATAACCATCCTGTTATGCAAGAAAATCACATATCAAATGTGCGTCCTTCAATTTTTAGGACCTTAAACTCTAATTTTAAGTTTCAACACTAAAATTTACATAATCCATATAAAAAACGCATATAGGTCACATGCCCCCAAAAAGCTTAAAACTCAATTTGCGGTTTAACCTTCATTTCTGTCTATTTCGCAGTTAAAGTATTTTTTTTTTTTAATGCAAAGCAAAATTATAATTATTTTTGTTCCAAGAAAGTAGGAATTAAGTGTTTACAGATTCAAGTAAAAAACAGGTTGTCCTCTGTAAGAAATCGTTTTCCAACCAGCCACCAAACTCCTTTTAATTGCTGAAGTTCAATTATGTTATGCGATTATGCATTTTTTTCTTTGACAAAACCGGGTTCTGACTTGTGAAATCTAGGACAAAACTGGGTTGTACACATTGACAAAACCGGGTGCTTCCATTTTGACATGACCTATTTCTTTCTATTGATTTTCCGTCACCGTACCGGATATTAGATACCATCGAGTCCAAACATTTTTTGCCGGGGTAGCTTAGACACAGTTTATCTTGGTAATTTGTAGACCTCGGTGTGGTTGTATAGCAGTTTTGCTGACAGTTTCTTTTCGTCAACTCACATAAACAATTGAAGACATCTGTTTCATACTGGTTGATTTAAAGATTGAGTATCTATATCTACATACTGATAATGTTCTTTGAAAATCTGTCACCACCTCTGTTTGGGGATTTTTTGTTATACCTCAACATGTACACAACAGAAGCGTATTAGCATCACATGTTGGTTGTTTACTATTTGCGTTATTTTGCACATTTATGAGTAATTTCGAAAACAAAATATTTGCGAAATGAAAGTTTAGTTTCATACCATCATGACATATATTAGAAGAGCATAACCCGTATCATGCCAACCATGGTTTAAGAATAAATGTGTTTATTTCCGATGCAAAGACCCTATGAGTGAATCAATATTAATACCAAAATATGCCATCTTTAATGACCTGACAACAGTTTCGTAACTATATCACTATAAAGCGAGAACAGGGCTTTAGAAAGAACACAGTTGGAATGGTTAACCGTGTTGACTAATAGTAGTTTACCTTGACATGTAAACATAATTGTTTGTTAAGTTATATATGTATTACCCGAAGGGTTCGATTCAGAAGACATGATTCTTTATGTCGTACGTCCAGATGCGCAGATTCAACTAAAACAAATATTTATGAATAGGTTAACCTGTATTCATCTTTTTCTCCCTGTTAACGATGATAAGGGAAGACGAGGACTCATTCTGACTAGTTTACACACCCACATTTGTAATATTATTCCAAAGCCATAAAGTAAATCAATCGTTGAAGACTGTATTTAATCAGTTAACCTTTAGTGTTCGGTTACAGTCTCATAGACCTTAATCTCGCTTGTATTCATGCATTTGAACTAATTTGAAGAACAGTAAAAATTCAAATTAAACAATTTGTAGAAAAAAAAAGAAATATTCTGATAAATATTCCCCAGCTTATTTGTCGCTGTGACATTGATTAGAAGGGTAAGGGTCTAATTTTAAAACCGGTTAACAGGTGAATGCATGTGGGTGGAAAGATCGCAATTAATTTAACTTCCAAAAGGATTTTACATGGTCAGTGCATACTTCAATCTGGACATGAACATATTTAAATCCTCTCCAAACGACATTTTACCTTGTAATTGCAAAGCCGCTGAGAAATTGTGAAATCGTATAACCATTTAACAGTTATGTGTAATTTTATCCTTTCAAGTGTAAACTTCACAACATAATATAATACTAAACATTAAACGAAGTTCAATTTTAGATGATTAGATTAAATATTTAAATGTTTAATTAATACAAATTCTATATTTGTTTAAGGATATGATGATAAAACTGCATCATGGGATCAATATGAGTTATATTAGTTCAACTGATACATGCCCATTTCCATTCTCAATTTTATATATTTAGAAGAATTGTGTGATTGGTGATAAAAGAATGAAACTTTACACAATTGTAGACATATGTCTGGTAGTCATTTTAAGCTATGGACCCACTCTGAAACATTCAATATGGTAGTCATTTTCAAGGTTGTGTCCAATTAGTCTAAATTACACAACCATGTATAAAACAACACAAACATGTATAAAACAACACAAACAAAGTCTTTTAAAAGCAAATAAAATGTCATTTAACGTTTTAGAAAGTCAAGATGTCATATAAGATTTTAAAATACTTTTTTTCAAAATGGCGAAAATTTTAGATATTGCGGCAAAAAACAGGAAATGATCAAACTGAGTTTTCTGATATTTATATTTTCAGTCGAATGTACATTGAAGTAGAAACGATTTTCAGGTATTAAGTTTCTATGAGCACACAGGCGTGTGTCACTTGTGGAACAGGAACTGATGGCCTATCCAGAGCCGCTAAGTTCAGCCTCGGTTTTAGTAGGACTAATTTACTGGATAGTAGGCTCATTAATCTACTTAAACAAGAGCACACAAGCGGGTGTCACTTGTGGAACAGGAACTGCTAGCCCTTCCAGAGCAGAGCAGTTCAGCCTCGGTTTAAGTAGGATTAACTTACTGGATAGTATGCTCATTAATCTACTTAAACAAGAGCACACAGGTGGTCGTCAGTTGTTGAATAGGAACTGCTGGCCCTTCCAGAGCAGCTAAGTTCAGCCAAGGTTTTAGTAGGATTAACTTACTGGATAGTATGCTCATAAAGCTACTTAGACAAGAGAACACAAGCGGGTGTTAGTTGTTGAACAGGAATTGCTAGCCCTTCCAGAGCAGATAAGTTCAGCCCAGGTTTGAGTAGGATTAACTTACTGGATATGCTCATTAACCAAGAGCACATAGGCGGGTATCAGTTATGGAACAGGAACTGCTAGCCCTTCCAGGGCAGATATGTTTAGCCCCAGTTTTAGTAGTATTAACTTACTGGATAGTATGCTCATTAATCTACTTAAACAGGAGTCCACATGCGGGTATCAATTGTGGAACAGGAACTGGTAGCCCTTCCAGAGCAGCTATGTTACTGGATACAATGCTCATTAATCTACTTAAACAAGAGCACACAGGCGGGTGTCAGTTGTGGAACAGGAATTTCTAGCCCTTCCAGAGCAGCTAAGTTTAGCCCTGGTTTTAGTAGGATTAAATTGCTGGATAGTATGCTCATTAATCTACTTAAACAAGAGAACACAGAAGGGTGTCAGTTGTGGAACAGGAACTGCTAGCCCTTCCAGATCAGCTTAATTCAGCCCACGTTTTCGTAGAATTAACTTACTGGATAGTATGCTTATTAATCTACTTAAACACAAGCGGGTGTAACTTGTGGAACAGGAACTGCTAGCCCTTCCAGGGCAGATAAGTTCAGCCCTGGTTTTAGTAGGATTAACTTACTGGATATTATGCTCATTAATCTACTTAAACAAGAGCACACAGGTGGGTGTCAGTTGTGGAACAGGAACTGCTAGCCCTTCCAGAGCAGCTAAGTTCAGCTCGATTTATAGTGGGGTTCGTGTTGCTGTTTTAGTAGTGATTTGTTGACTGCATTTTTTCGTTGTGTTTTATAATTTTATTGAATTTCTTAGTATCTTCTCCATGTTTTTCTTATCACATTTAAAAACAAGTATTTCTGCATCATCAGTTTTCAAATGTATCTGATTGATAGCCCATTTATTCTTTGTCACACTCCCCACCATATTTAAACAGCGGTAAACATAACAAGCCATATTTTATCAGCTCGTAAAATAATGTTAATACTTGTTTGGTCAATGTTTAAAGGATATATGCCAATCATAATGTATTCGAAATAGAAGCCTGGGAAACAGACCAGAGCATTGTTTTCATAAGTTTTGAGAACGTATTTTTTTTCCTTTCAACCCATTCCTTTAGTCGAACATTATGTATGTCCTCTTATCTCCGATTAATGTTTTCAAAAGAAGATTACAGTTTGTTTATTACTCTGGCAATTTCTAGACAAGACATCATTCAATGCTCTGGTTGTTCTTAATTCAGTCAATCCGATTGTCCCACCTTCATTGTTGTTTGTCTGTTTGTCATTTTTTCTTTTTACCCATAGCGTTGTCAGTTTATTTTCGACGTATAAGTTTTAATGTCCCTTTGGTATCGTTCGCCTCTCTTATCAAATGTTGACTGATATTACCGTATGTAAAACAGTTAAAACCTTACCTTTATTTTTAAAAGCAGAAATAAAGACCGATATCTTTTTATAAATCTCACTTTCGTAAGATGTTTTTAGTAAAATGAGAGACGGAGAAAAATGTTTTGCTAAACTGAACATTCTACTGAGACAAAATAAAATAACAGAAATCCTATGATCATGACAAAACGTCAAAGCTTTTAAAAAAGTATGTCTGAATTGATGAATGAGATAGAAAACGCCTACTTGTCAGAAACAAAACACATACACTACATTTATGTCCATCACCCTCCTTAAACTCAATAATAGTGGAATCTAAGTTTATTGTGTGTTTTGAATCCATATCTTGTTTAATTACATTTGCATGTGCAAAACCGAAACTTTTATTTATGTTTTTATTAAATCCTTCACTTTTCATTCAAGTATTAAGTCTTTATTTGACATTAAAGTTTACATTTGTTTAGTCCTCTTTTGGTTTACATGGCGTTTGTAATCACGTGTCGTCTGTAAACTTAAAATTGGATAAAAAATTCGTTACTATGAGTAAATTGGATCAGATCTTGACTACAGACTTCCTTTAGTAACTAGTTTGAAGAGTATGTTCGATAATCCAGTCTGCCAAACAAAATGGCCGCAGAGGTTAAAACTATAACATATGGGTAAATGGAAGTATTTTCTTTTGTCGTATAAACCTTTGTAGAGAGAGACAATCTGACGGGTATAAACGTACCGATTATCAGGTTGTATGCATACTGATATCGTGAAATATCAGCTGCGAGTAACAATATGAAGTTTTTTGGCGAGTGAGAGTAGCGAACGAGTTCAAAAGGCTTCATATTGTGTCGAGCAGCTGATATATTACAATATAAATATGCAGACAGCCAGATAATCGATTTATCGGGTTGTAATTGCGTATTATGCATGATAGAAACATTTGTTTTATTTGTTTCAACATCAAACCGGAAGATGACTTGATAAGTTTGGGTCATACTTACCAACGTCGGTTCATTCATTATGACGTCGCTGATATTTCCGGGTCAAAATTATTAAGCCCGGGTCAACGTATTTGACGTCACAAAGATGTGATATGCAATTTTACTAAGAGCTGAGCAGAGTGATACAGACAGTGGGACGACCGTTAAATGGTTATATCGACCTACTGTAACGTGATTTAAAGATCATTTTTGCAAACAGTTTCTCTCAATCAATAGTGCCTTGAACATGATTATCTTTTATAAAGAGTCAATTGACATTTATGGATATCTTATTTTTAATCATATTTCCTTTCTAAAGTTTTTAGTCTATTTATTATGAATCTTTAGTATTCTGATAGGAGGTCGCGGGGTAGGGGTCGAGGCGGAGTAACATCAGCTGCGTCTAGTCAAGGAGATCGAGGACTCTCCTCACTTAATAGATTTGCCACACTTAATGATGAATCAGAAATGGAATGCGAAAGTGTTGTGCCACCCGAAAAATCACAATCTCAGGGTGATCGAAATAAGAATGCTGGCAAACTCGATAGCATTCGTCTGTCTATTCATAAACCATGACAGATATCATTCAATTGAATTGCCGTGGTCTTAAAATAAATCTTCTTGAGTTAACGGCTCTAGTTCAGTCTTGTTTACCTATTGCATTTTGTCTTCAAGAAAATCATTTAAAAGAAAATGACAATGTATCTTTAAAAGGATACAACATCTATAGCACATTTTCTAAGGAAGACGAACGTGCTGCAGGCGGATCAACCATTTTCGTGAAGGACAACGTTATTCATAGCACAGTCCAACTCACCACAGATATGCAGGCAGTTGCAATTCGTTTATCATTAGATAAAACAATTACATTATGTTCTATATATATTCTACCTAATTCAAATATAGATAAAGCTTAACTCAAAAACCTCACTGATCAATTACCTTCACCCTGTATACTTATGGGTACTTCAATGCCCACAATCCATTGTGGGGAAGCAAATCTCATAATGCCTAAGGTAAGATCATTGAAGACTTTGTTTCTCAAGAAGGATTATGCATTTTTTATGATGGATATAATACTTATCTTCACCCTGGAAACGGGTCTTATTCTGCCATTGATATCACTATTTGTGATCCGTCTCTTCTGGATTATTCATGGCGTGTCCATGATGATCTATGTGGAAGTGATCACTTCCTAATAATACTTGAACATCTTTTTACAGAGAGTTCCTAGTTAGAAACTTGACAAGGCGGTGGCCCTAGTTTGAGAATCTCTGTCGAGCGGAACTTCAGTCAAAGATGTTTGAGACTGTACAAGATCAAATTTTAACTTTTAACACAGTTTTAACGTCACTTGCTGACAGAACAATTCCTAAGACCTCGGCAAATCCGAAACAACCCAGCGAACCATAGTTTGATGACGCTTGTGATCAAGACATAGATGACCGTAACAAATCTGAAAGACGGTTCAATCAACATCCTTCGACGGAAAGTTTAAGTAATTTCCGTATTGTTTGCGCTTAGGCACGGCGGACTTGCAGGCAAGCACGACGGACGTCTTTGAAAAACATTTGTCTCGGGGATAATATCTCGCACTCCGATGACAAAAGTATGAAACATGATACAAAAGATAAAAGGTAAAAAATCTAAAGCCACGGTAAAACATTTGAAAGATGGCAATATTTTATTAACATCTGAAAAAGATATTGCCAACAAGCTTGGTGAAACTTTTGCGAAATCTTTTCTTCTAACAACTACAGGGAAGATTTTAAAAAAGTTAAAAAACAAAAGGAACAAATTAATTTGAACTTTAAATCGAAAAAAGGTGAAAATTATAATAAACTCTTTTCTCTAGAAGAACTTAAAACGTGTCTGTCAAAAGCCCATGATACAGCCTGTGGGCCTGATAATATCCACTACCAACTTTTAAAACACTTGCCAGATTCCTCGCTCGTTTGCAGCTCAGGAATAACATATGAGAATATGGTGATTTACCAATCTGGAAGCTTGCAACCGTTGTGCCTATTCCAAAACCAAGTCAAGATCACACGGATCCTATTAACTCTCGGTCAATTGCTCTTACCAGTTGTGTCTGTAAAACACTAGAACGGATGTTCAATGATCGCCTTGTTGGGTTCCTGGAATCAAATAGGCTATTAGCCAGTGTGGATTCCGACAAGGCCGCATTACTCTTGATCATCTTGTTCGATACGAATCATTTGTCCGTAACGGTTTTGCGAATAATAAACACGTGGTGTCAGTCTTTTTCGATCTTGAAAAGACCAATGACACTACATGGAAGTATGGTATTTAAAAGATCTTTTTGATATGGGGTTAAAAGGCAATATGCCTAATTTTATTTCGAATGTTCTGTCTAACAGACAATTTAATGTTAGAGTGAATTCAACCATGTATGATTTGTATGATCAAGAGATGGGTGTCCCTCAGGGGAGTATTTTATATGTTACATTATTTTGTCTTAAAATCAACAGCCTTGTTGAAGTTTTGAAAAGTAATATTGAAGGTTCATTGTACGTTGATGATTTTTTGATATGTTACAGAGGCAAAAATATGAATAACATAGAACGAAAATTACAACTATGTCTTGGAAGAATTGAAAAATGGGCCTCGGAAAATGGTTTTAAATTTTCCACATCAAAAACGGTTGGGGTGCATTTTTGTAACAAAAGGAAATTGCATCTTGATCCAGAATTCACCTTATATGGAAACCCAATTAAAATGGTTGATGAAACCGAATTTCTTGGACTAGTTTTTGATAAAAAGTTAACCTTTCTACCCCATATCAAAATGTTAAAATCAAGATGTTTAAAAACATTAGATATTTTAAAAGTTGACGGCATCAATGACTGCTGATCGCAACATTTTACTAAATCTATATAGATCTCTAGTTAGATCTAAACTAGATTTTGGCTCAATAGTGTATGGCTCTGCAAGGAAGTCCTACATACAGATGCTGTTCATCACCAGGGTTTGCATCTCTGTCTTGGCGCCTTTAAAACCTCCCCAGTTGAGAGTCTGTATGTAGAGGCTGATGAGCATTCACTCTCCAGTGGACGTTTGAAGCTTGGATTTCAATACGCTGTCAAGCTAAAAGCATATCCAGAAAATCCTGCTTACAACTGTGTTTTTAATCCCATTTATGAAGATATATTTGCAAAACATGAAAATGAAATTCCTCCTTTATGAATTCGTTTAAAACCACATTTAACCACTTTTGATTTAAAATCTGTTGCTCAAGTTGAAACTTACAAATGCCCTCCATTTGAACTCCCTAAGCCTAAAATGATATTTGATCTCCGTAAATACAGTAAAACTGAAACAAACCCTCTTTTAATTCAACAACATTACGCTGAAATTTAGGCAAATTATTCAGATTTTCAACTGTTTATACCAATGGATCGAAGGATGGTAACCAAGTTACATCTGCTGCTGTCTTTGGAGACAGAGCTGCGACTATGCGTTTGCCACCTGCCGCATCCATATTTACTGCTGAAGCAAATGCAATAATTTTGGTTTTGAAACTTATTATATGTTCTGATTCAAAACAAATTAAAAACCCGATAATTCTCAAGATTTTATATGTAATGAGGAATTTAAAAATTCTTCATAAAGAAATAACTTTTCTATGGGTTCCGAGTCTTGTTGGAATCCATGGAAACACGGTTGTAGACCAGGAAGCAAAAAATGCCCTGGATGACTCTTTTTCTAACTGTGATATACCATATCTAATGTAAGATCTAATATTAGAGAATATGTTTTTAATATATTGAAAAATGAATGGAGTAAAAAAGGTGATAATAAATTACATGAATTAAACCTAAATTAGATAAACCTTTTAATAATTTTATGTGCAGAAAAGATCAGTGTGTTATTTCTAGATGCTGTATTGGTCATACTAGCATAACACATGAGTATCTTCTAAAAAATAAAGATGAACCACAATGTATATCTCGCAACTGCAAGTATACTATTAAACATGTTTTAATTAATTGTATTGACTTTCCTTATATTCCTAGGAAGCATTTCAATGTCAATAATATGTATGATTTATTTGAAATATATTTGGAATATATTATAAAATATAAACATGTATAAATTTAAAATGATTTTAATTTCTATCACGTTATCTTAGTATTGAATGTTATTTGTAAATAAGTAATTTTGCTTTAGACTTGAGTTTTAGTATATTGAAGGACCTTTTGTCTGATTTTTGAAGAATACTTCAAATTGTAAAAATTTTTGAATAAGCTCTACCCGCGATATAGCCTTTTTTGCGGTAAGGCTGCGTTAAGCAAACACCAATCAATCAATCAATCAATCAATATTATGAATCTTTTAAAAACAACAACAACGTTAAACTTATCAAAACATGTCATTAAAGGACAACTCATATTAGAAACATACCTTATCAACCCGATTTGAAAGTTCGATAAATGAACATTTAAGTATTTTGTTATCCTTTCATTCTAATCTGTGGTTATATAGCTCCTAATCATTTTATGTATTTATACATTCCTGTCTTTCAGATGCCAAGGTTTTAGCGTTTCCTAATCGCAGCTACATTAAGGCCGTTTTTACACTACTTTTGACAAGGGCAGATAACTCCGTTCAATCTCATTAAAAATTTATACCATTTTAACGTACAACACATTGTCCAGATAGCCTGACTTGGGCTCAAGATGTGGAAGGTTTATACCAATTTAACGTACAACACATAGTCCAGATAACCTGACTTGGTCAAAAGATGTAGTAGGTTTAAACCAATTTTAATGTACAACACATGGACCAGATAACCTGACTTGGTGACAACATGTGGTAGGTTTATACCAATTTAACGTACAACACCCAGTCCTGATAGCTTGACTTGGTTCAAGACATAGTGGGTTTATACCAATTTAACGTACAACACATTGTCCAGATAGCCTGACTTGGGCACAAGATGTGGAAGGTTTATACAAATTTAACGTACAACACATAGTCCAGATAACCCGACTTGGTCAAAAGATGTAGTAGGTTTATACCAATTTAACGTACAACAGCTGGTCCATATAGCCTGACTTAGTCACAAGATGTGGTAGATTTATACCAATTTAACGTACAACACATAGTCCAGATAGCCTGACTTGGTCACAAGATGTGGTAGGTATATACCAATTTTAATGTACAACACATGGACCAGATAACCTGACTTTGTGGTGACAAGATGTGGTAGGGTTATACAAATTTAATGTAAAGCACATGGTCCAGAAAGCCTGACTTGGAGACAAGATGTGGTAGGTGTAAACGAATTTAGCGTACAACACATGGTCCAGATAGCCTGACTTGGTGACAAGATGTGGTAGGTTTTTACGAATTTAGCGTACAACACATAGTCCAGATAGCCTGACGTGGTCACAAGATGTGGTAGGTTTATACCAATTTAAAAGCAAAGAAATCATTGCTTATCTATACGATATGTCGTAAAACACGCAGCTTTTAGGATGATTACTTAATTGAACATAGGATAAACAAGAAAAGAAAAATGTGTATGAGGACACGAATGCCCCCAGCTCAAGCTTGCTTGTTTTTGGTTCTGAGAGAGGTGTATGAGTTTCATAAAATATGCGAAAGGCAGACTTAACTTACACTTAGGAAACGAAAAAAAAATAGGAATTTTCCAAGTTAAAAAGGGGCATAACTCTAGAACGGTAAGTGACTTAGTAGCCAAATTCGAACTCTCTCTCTGCGAGGTTTGGTTCTTAGTATTGTGTATGAGTTTCATTAACTTTAAATGGGGCAAACTTAAGTAAAAGTTAGGAAACGAAACAATGTTCAATTTTCCAAGTAATAGAGAGGCATAACTCTAAAACGGTTTATGACTCACTGCCCAAATTCGAGCTCTGTATGCTAGTTTTAATTCTTAGCATTGTGTATGAGTTTCATAAAATATACATGAGGCAAATGTAATCGATTACATTATATAACTTGTATCTAAAATAACCATAATTACCTGGGATTACATAAGATGACATTGTATACTGAGATATTGACAAAATGTTCTGAAATATTTATCCTCACATAAAAAATCTTTTTTGAGTGGATATATGTGTTTTTCATTTTTTTAATATACACATATATACACATATATATACACAACTGGCGTTGTCCGTTTGTTTTCGATCTATGAGTTTGACTGTCCCTCTGGTATCTTTCGTCCCTCTTTTAGGAAATAAAACAAGAACAGTGTGCCATTGCACTGTTTGATAGCATTCCCTTTTAAAAGCAATACCATTGTCTAATTAACACTAACATTATCTAATTAATCCTAAGCCTAGTGCATATTTTCAATTTACAAACAAAAACTGAACATTACATCCGCTTCATTTGAACTTTGCTGGATAGTTGTTTCATTGGCAATCATACTACATCTCCTTATGTTTATATATAATGACTAATTAATGACCCTGTAGCTTTTTTTCTGTTTACATTTACTTTTATTTACATTTTTTACATGTGTAAATTATCACTTAAAATTTTATGAAAAACAATAGGTGACCTTGGGAAATAAAAACAGATTATATTAATTGCTCGAACCAATAAAGTTATTAGTTTATTTTCATACTTTACATCGACGAATAAAATATTTTAATATTGGTTATTTAAAAAAACACATTAAAATTTGTATGGAAAGCAACATATATACAAATTATGAACACAAGAATTTAGTTTTAAATTCCAATATTGATTAGGTGTGCTAATTTATGTTAATAATCAAATTCAAAATTGGAACCAAACCCCTACATACATGTTATATGCTGTTGAATGTCCTTGTAATTATATTGTGTAAACCCCAAAATGAAAATATGGAAAGGTTATTTATTAAGTGAACTGTTTTTAAAATAAATGGCATATTTACACTTAACATGGTTATATTAAATCTAAAATTGTTATATTATGAAAAGAATCAATCACATTGGCCCATGGTCAGTCACAGTGATCATAATTTTGATGATTTTCTTTTTTCATGCTTGTACAAAATATGTATAAAAAACCAGTTCTCATATACAAATACAAATACGGCTATTGTTTGATTGAAATTTGCTGGTATTCTCCTCGGATTGTATAGTATTTTGCCTCGGACTTGGTACAGCATATTAACTTGGACTTGGTAAAGAATCCTTCCCTGGCCTTGATGCAGTTTTATCCCTCGAACATGGTACAATATTCCCCCTTGGACGTAATATAGCAGTATCCCTCGAACATGGTACTATAGTCTTCCTCGGACTGGTTACAGTATTCTGCCCTGGACTTGGTACAGCATATCAACTCGGACTTGGTACAGAATCCTACCGCTATCTCAATGCAGTATTATACGTCGAACTTGGTGCAATACTCTCACTCGGACTTGGTACTATGGTCTCCCTCGGACTTGGTACTATAGTCGCCTTCGGACTTTGTACAGTATTCTCCGTCGGACTTGATACAGTATTATCCCTCAAACTTGGTACTAAAGACTCCCTCAAACTTGGTAGAGTAGTATCCCTCGAACTTGGTAGAGTATTCTCCCTCAAACTTGGTAAACTATTCTCCTTCGAACGTGTTACAGTATTCATCCTTTGAACTAGGTATTGTAGTATCCCTCGTACTCGTTACTGTATTCTGCCTTGGACTTGGTACAACATCTTAACAGAATCTTACCCCGGTTTTAATGCAGTACTATCCCTCGGACTTGGTACTGTATTCTTCCTCGGACTTGATACAGTATTATCCCTCGAACATGGTACCCTACTCTCCATCGGACTTGATAAAACATCTCAACTCAGACTTGGAATAAAATTCTACCCCGGCCTTCATGCAGTATATCCCTTTACCTTGGTACAATATACTCCCTCGGACTTATAACAGTAGTATCCCTCAAACATGATAAATAAGTCGCCCTCGGAATTAGTACAGTATTCTGCATCGCACTTTGTACAGCATCATAACTCGGACTTGTAGTCAGCACTTCGGTGTTGACATGTATATCAATTATATGGTCATTTTTATAAATTTCCTGTTACAAAACTTTGAATTTTTCGGAAAACTAAGGATTTTCTTATCCCAGGAATAGATTACCTTAACCGTATTTGGCAAAACTTTTTGGAATTTTGGGTCCTCAATGCTCTTCAACTTTGTACTTGTTTGGCTTTAAAACTATTTTGATCTGAGCGTCACTGATGAGTCTTATGTAGACGAAACGCGCGTCTGGCGTATTAAATTATAATCCTGGTAGCTTTGATAACTATTGGTACAGAATCCTACTCCGGCCTTGATGCAGTATTATATCTCGAACTTGGTACAGTATACTCCCTCTTACTTGTTACAGTATTCTCCATCGAACTTGGTAAAATATTTTCCATCGGACTTGGTACTGTATTCCGCCCTCAGTATTGATACAGCATTATTTCGCGAACATGGTACTTTAGTGTCCCTCGGACTTGTTACAGTATAACCCTTGATCTTGGTACAATATACTCCCTCGCACTTGTTACAGTACTATCCTTTGAACTCGGTATTTTAGTCTCTCTCGAACTTTGGTACATTTATCTGCCTTGGTCTTGGTACATCATCTTAACTCGGACTTGGTACAGAATACTAATCCGGGCTTGATGCAGTATTATCCCTCGAACTTGGTACAGCATTATCCCTTTAACTTGGTACAATATTCTCCCTTGGACTTGATTCAGAAGTATCCCCGTAATTTGGTACTTTAGTCTACCTTGGACTTGGAACAGTATTCTTCCTCGGAATTGGTACAGCATCTCAACTCGGCATTGGTACATAATCCTACCCCGGTTTTGGTGCAGTTTTATCCCTCGAACTTAATGAAGTATTTTCTCTTTGACTTTGTACAGTGTTATTTCTCGAACTTGGGACAGTATTTCCCCTCGAATTCGGTACAATATTCCCCCTCGGACTTGATACAGTAGTATCCCTCAACTTTGGTACTGTAGTCGCCTTGTTGTAGTATTATCTCTCGAATTTGGTACAGTTGTATCCCTCCAACTCGGTACAGTATTCTGCCTTGGACTTGGTACAGTTAAATCCATCGAACTTGGTACAGTATTCTCCCTCGTACTTGGTATATCATCGTTACTCGGACTTGGTACAGAATCCTACCCATACCTTGATACAGAATTATCACATAAACTTGGTAAGTTGTTCTACCTCGGACGTTTGACAATTATCTACCTCGCTTTAAAATATCAACAACGGATTAAGTACAGTGTCATATCTTTGACTTTGTAAAGACTCATTAGCACAGGAAACATTGATGTGAAATTAGATATACAGGGATAATATGTTGTGTTCAGTTTTGTTCATTTGCGCGCCTTTGTAAGTAAATAAATCTGTGTTAATTGTTTATTCTGCTCAGCAAAGTAAGGATTAAATAAGTATATGTTAATTTTGTCATGAGATCGTGAACTAGAAAATACATTGGTACGCATAGGACAAATGAAAGATAACTGGTTGATTTAAGATGACAAAATGAAGACATGTTCATGACCTTTTGTATATGCATTTATGTTTTATACAGGATGTGAACACGATTAGTTACGTCAACTCGAATTAAGTTGGTTTTACATATAGCAAATGACGGCTTGTAATATTTGAAAGTGCACAAAACATCGAAATGAGATTACCACATTGTTATTTCACATTTCTTGTTATAGTTTTTGCATGTGGAGTTTTTAGGCCAAGTCTCTGTACCCATTTTCGGGGTAAATCAGGTATGTCTAAATAATTTCAATTCTAGAAGTCTGTGTAATTCTTTTATTGACTCTGGAAAAACTTATGTTATTCATTGAAAGTAAAGCAGATAAAAACACAATTACCAAGCAAAAAGATTACTTATCTTTAACTAAAGAATTACTAAAAAAGGCAGGATATACTAAGGAGACATCCAAAAGTCAAACAGAAACTAATAACACAATGATAAAAAACATAAGATGACACAGAGACAAATAAGTACACAAACATACAATAGAAAAAGTAAAGACTGCATAACATGAATCAAATCAAAAACAGGGGGTAACCGCATATGGTTCTGACGGGGTAGCAGATCCGGTTTCAATAGGGGCACCCTTCACGTCATTACATAGCAAATCTTATAGGAAAATAGAATCGTGTGCGCCGGAAGGGTTGACAATTCCTTTCTCTTAATGTGGGGTTGTTGATTCTTTGATTGATTGATTGTTGGTTGCTGAACGTCCAGTGGCAAATATTTCATGCATAATCAGGACGAGAACAAATTAACAATAAATACGATAGGTAGGTTCTGTAGTAGAGGCGTCTGGGATTGAGGTCGGAGAAATTTAGACTGCCACGGGAAATGAGGGTATATTGGATAAGGACAGAAATTTAGCCTTGCAACAGGTCACCTACGTCCCCTCAAAGAGTTGTTGCAAGGGTTGTTAACGTGCAAAGAGCGTGGCACTCTCTTTACACGAGGCATTGGATTTAACGTCCCCATTCTGACCGGACGTGGCTGCAAATTTGTACATCCCGCACAGCCAAACGGACGCCCAACTTTGGCACGGGTTTTACTGCCGGTCGGAGGAAGACCAATGGTGACCATACTTCTATTCCCCAGTCATCCTTGGGGGTGTTGATTCTTTGTATCATTTAAATGTTTTACTTATAAGAACATCAATATAATCACTAAACCTATATTCAGGAACTGTTGAGGACTCAATTACCACGTAACAGAACGATGTTGTTTCATGTGCCTATGATATATCGTTACGGCTTGGTAAACTAAACGATGGTATAAACGTTGCTACATGCGCATGATATTGTCACGTCTCGATAAAAAAACGATGGTATAAACGTTGCTACATGCGTATGATATACCGTCACGGCTTGGTAAATAAAACGATGGTCTTAATGTTGCTACATGCGTATGATCGCAATAATAAGTTCTGGCATTTTGATATCAGATATATATATCTGTATGCAGATTTTCATCAAATGATTAATCATCCATTTTTGTGATTTTTTCACTGTAACTTATAATTATAAAAGATTCACGGACATTTTTTTCTGAATTTTCAGTAATAACGGTTTAGTCGAAAGAAAATTAATGTTTGTAAACAAACATGGCATATTGTTACGATGTTTTGGGTTCAAGCATGTGATAATCTTTTACGATTAAGTCAATTAAACAAAGTCGTTGGTACATAGAAATAAGAAGATGTGGTATGAGTGCCAATGAGACAACTCTCCATCCAAGTCAAAATGTGTAAAAAGTTAACAATTATAGGTCAAAGTACGGCCTTCAACACGGAGCCTTGGCTCACACCGAACAGCAAGCTATAAAGGGCCCCAAATTGACTAGCGTTAAACAATTCAAACAGGAAAAACCAACAGTCTAATCTATATAAAAAAAACGAGAAACGAAAAACACTTAAGAACCACATCAACAAACGACAACCACAGAAACAGGTTCCTGACTAAGAACATGTGCAAACAAATGCAGCGGGTTTGAAAATTTTAAAATAATAAAATTCAAATGAAACTTGTTAACACAAATTTCCTCTTTAATTGTTGGTAAAAGACTGGCGAAAAATATCAAAGGATATTCAATCTCACGAGTCGAAATCAAACTGACAACGCCATGTAAAAAAAAAGGACCATGAGATAACAATGGACATATTGATTTATTAGCTATTTGTGTCGCTCTCTTATTAGTTTCGGAAAGAAACAATATGTAGACACCACCATTTCTATTTTGATGAAAAGACATTTATTACGACTTTTATAAAACAAAAAATCAGAGTATTATAATTAAACGATTAAAATAGTTCAATTTACTATTTGTGATTTATTTTCCAAATCTAAGATGTTGTAATTTAGGTACGAATCAATTTGTCTACGTTTGAGAATTTCAAATATATTCTGCCAACATCCGGTGACATGTGAACAAAAGAAAAAAAAAACACGATTTGTTTCTTTTTTTCATTACAATAAAAGCTTTTTTCGCTGAACTAATATATCGTAATAGCATCCATCGAAATGTTCATAATTCATTTTAAGTTAGCTATTTAAATATGAATTGCTAAAATGATTCTTAGTTGGATTAGTTTTTGTTTTTATAGGATTCAAAGCCATATGTTATCTTTATTGCTAGCTGTGCTTCAACATACATACCAGTGAAACATACAACATTTTATTTGATAAATATGAAGTCTCAATATACCGTTTTTCCCTAAAAAAAACTTTTTCAAAACATTTGTAAGACAAAATGAAATACGGAGTAAAATGGCATTAATCACCAGAATTTCCAAAAGTTGTGCCATATACAGCTTAATTGGTTAAAGCAAATAAATCTGCAATCATCTTTTTCAAAGGACAATTTAATCAATATGAAAACTTCTTTTTGGTAAGATTGCTTGGCAGTATAGTGTTAAGTTTCGAAAAGTCATATCTGTTAAACTTATTAAAAGGACGACCAATAGCACGTCATTTTCCGACTTTCCTTTCTTTATCAACTTAAACCATTTGGAATTTAAACAATGTAGTCCTCTTGCATTTCATTTAACCTTTCAACTGTTAGTTTGAGTCTTAATGATGAGTCTTATGTAAACGAAACGCGCGTTCTGCGTACAGAATAAAAAATAAGTCTGGTAATCCCAACCCCTGTATATCTATTGACATTCCTCCTTATGATGTTCTAAGAAACACTAAAGCTTTAGAAAGAATAAATAGAAGCTAGAATTATCATTAAACTTCACGTTCCGCTATATAGATGATGTCCTCTCACTAAATAATTCAAAGTTCGGTGGCTCTGTTGAACGCATCTATCCCATCGAACTTGCTGTTGTTTCGCCCATGATATATGTTGTTTCAGCCTTGGTAGCCGTTGTTTCGACATTGCTATCTATTGTTTTTGCCTTGTTAGCTGTTGTTTTGACCTTGCTATCTATTGTTTTGGCCTTACGATCTGTTGTTCGGCCTTGCTAACTGTTGTTTCGCCCTTGCTATCCGTTGTTTCCGCCGTGTTATTTGTTGTTCGCCATTGTGAGCTGTTGTTTCACCCTTGCTATCTGTTGTTTTGGCCTTGTTAGCTGTTGTTTCGACATTGCTATCTGTTGTTTCGGCCTTGCTATCTGTTGTTTCGATCTTGCTACCTGGTGTTTTGACCTTGCTTGCTGTTGTTTCGCCCATGATATATGTTGTTTCAGCCTTGGTAGCCGTTGTTTCGACATTGCTATCTATTGTTTTTGCCTTGTTAGCTGTTGTTTTGACCTTGCTATCTATTGTTTTGGCCTTACGATCTGTTGTTCGGCCTTGCTAACTGTTGTTTCGCCCTTGCTATCCGTTGTTTCGGCCGTGTTATCTGTTGTTCGCCATTGTGAGCTGTTGTTTCACCCTTGCTATCTGTTGTTTCGGCCTTGTTAGCTGTTGTTTCGACATTGCTATCTGTTGTTTCGGCCTTGCTATCTGTTGTTTCGATCTTGCTACCTGGTGTTTTGACCTTGCTTGCTGTTGTTTCGCCCTTTCTCTCTGTTGTTCGGCCTTGCTATCTGTTTTTTCGGCCTTGCTATCTATTGTTTCGGCCTTGCGATTTGTTGTTCGGCCTTGCTAACTGTTGTTTCGCCCTTGCTATCCGTTGTTTCGGCCGTGTTATCTGTTGTTCGCCATTGTGAGCTGTTGTTTCACCCTTGCTATCTGTTGTTTCGGCCTTGTTAGCTGTTGTTTCGACATTGCTAGCCGTTGTATCGGCCTTGCTAGCTGCTTGCTAGCCGTTGTTTCGGCCTTGATAGCTGATGTTTTGGCCTTGATAGCTGTTGTTTCGTCTTGCTAGCTGCTGTTTGAGCCTTGCTAGGTCTTTTGCCCATGCTAGATGTTGTTTTGGCCTTGCTAGCTGCTGGTTGGGCCTTGCGAGGTGTTGTTCGCCCTTGTTAGATATCGATGTTGTTTTGGCCTTGCTAGCTGTTGTTTGGGCCGTGGTAGGTGTTGTTCGCCATTGCTAGATGTTGTTTCGCCCTTGCTAGCTGTTGACCAATGCTTACAATATGTATCGTAATCCGAGTGATTATTTATTTCTCTTTCAATAATTTTATAATATATAACGTTCCGACCATACGAATTCTGGAAGGGGAGGAGATTTGTTGATTTTTTGCTAATTGAATTTTATTTTTATCTGTTGGTAGGCATGCTTGTTTTTTTACCGCGTGAACATTTATTTTCAATTTTTTACAATTGTTTCCTGCGTTTTTTGTTGCAGCATATTTATTTTCATCCTGTATTGTGTAAAACTATATGTTCAGCTCTTACCAGACCATGATATTTATTTTTAAGGTACCCCTGTTCCCCTCTCTTTTCATGAAAATATCAAATGGTCGTTTCTTAACCAAAGTCCTTGAATTTAGAATTTTTCAATTATGTGTAATTAGTTGTGCTTGAAAACAAGGAACACCGTTTATTCTTCGTGTATATACGGAACAGTGTGTTTGGTTCGACTTGAAGCTGAGGAATTTAACACTATCTGGTAGTTTAAATTAAAAATAATGCATGTTATCAGATAGGCGAAAGATACCAAAAGGACATTCAAACTCATAAGTCGAAAATAAACTGAAAACGTCATGGCTAAAACAGGAAAAGACAAACAGACAAAAAAGAGTACACAAAACACAACATAGAAAACTAAAGACAGGTAATGGAATGTATATATCAGATGTGTACAATAAAAAAGAAAAAAAACCTAACTGTTATAAAAATATATACTATGGAAAGCTGGTCAATACCTGACCATGTTTCAGCCGTGCAGGTAAATTGCTATATTTTACAAACCTGTTACTATTGACATGTTTGAATTATTAATTTTCAGGTATCCCAGTGAAAATTTGATATTAAGATAAAATATGTCTTATTGTTAATTTCGTAATGTGACAGTGGATATAGCGATACTGTTAACATGGACAGGTAAACCCATAATCTTTGTTAATACCAAGTCAGGAATATGACAGTTGTTTTCCATTTAGAATTCGTTAGATGTGTTTGAGCTGTTAATTTTGCAATTTTATAAAGGACTTTCCGTTTTGAATTTCCCTTGCAGTTCGGTATTTTTGTTATATTTATTTTAGTCATATCACCGTTAAAGAGCCATTGTATATGGGAAGTCAATATATGTAACACTTTTATACGGCATATTAACATAATATTGGGTTAGTTTGTTCAACTTGTTTACCATAATAATTGTTTGGTTCATTTTATGCTTGATCAAATTGCGTGTAATTTAGGCTTTTATCAATTTCTGAGACAACTTCGGGGATAGTAGCAATTTATTCATTGACTAACCGTAGATCAAATGTTTTATGTATATGTTTGACATCTTGACTGACCGTAGCTCCAATGTTTGATGTATATGTTTGACATTTTGACTGACCGTAGCTTCAATCAATGTTTAATGTATATGTTTGGCATCTTGACTGACCGTAGCACCAATGTTTAATGTACATGTTTGACATCTTAACTGACCGTAGCTTCAATGTGTAATATGTTTGACATCTTGACTGACCGTAGCTCTAATGTTTAATGTATATGTTTGACATCTTGACTGAACGTAGCTTCAATGTTTAATGTATATGTTTGGCATCTTGACTGACCGTAGCTCCAATGTTTAATGTATATGTTTGACATCTTGACTGACCGTAGCTTCAATGTGTAATATGTTTGACATCTTGACTGACCGTAGCTTCAATGTGTAATATGTTTGACATCTTGACTGACCGTAGCTCTATTGTTTAATGTATATGTTTGACATCTTGACTGAACGTAGCTTCATTATTTAATGTATATGTTTTTGTTACCTTATACACCTTCTTAAAAGTGCTGAAGGCGTGTCGATGTCATTTTTCTACGACACTCTCCAATTCTTAATACAGTGTTGGTTATAACATCTAAATGTATTACTTTTTTTTTTACATCTAGGCATATCAGTGAACGTTACTCTCTTTATCAGACATAATACATTGTTATGGTTAAGATATAGTTTAGTTACAATGGTTATAATGACCTGAGTTTACCTTTGGTTATATAACCTCTCTACGTGTGCACCCATATGTGACTTCGAAATGAAAATATGGTCACTGCTGGTCTAACTTCGACCGACAGTGAAACCCTTGCCAAAGTTGGACATCCGTGCGGTTGTGCGGAATGCATACATACGTAGCCACGTACGGTCAAAATGTTGACGTTAAATCCGATGCCTCGTGTAGAGAGAGTACCACGTTCAAAAACCCTTGCAACAATCAATTCGAGGGGTCCGTAGGTGGTCTGATGAAAGAGAAAATTTCTGTCTTTTTTCAATGTACCCTATCTGTTCATTGCATTTCAGGTTTCGCGTCCCTCGCTCATGTCAGACCCCGTTGTTGGATCTAGCTATTGTGTTTGTTGTAAAAGGTTTTCGTCCTGACCATGAATGAAGTATTTGCCATTGGACATTACACAAACATAAACCAATCAATCTCTACGGATGTTGCACTCTACTGATGCAATCGTTAAATTAAAAAAAGAGAAACAAAATGTCTTTGGTACTTGGTTTTGTTTGATTGCTGTTACATTGATCTATATTCCAGAGTCACATTAAATGATAACATCTGATGTATCTTTTCAGATAAAAAAATGTATATACTTCATATTTGTCAATTCAAAACTCCGGCTTAAAAAGGTGTAGGACAGATGCCCATTTGATCTACACGAGAAATAAACTTACTGTTCTTTAATTGGCGTGCGCAATCATTTGTATATTGTTTTGCATGCTGAACTATATAGCATGCATTCTAGATTAATCTTTTTCAATCTCGTCTTTCTATTTTAATTTTTGGTATTTATTTCAGGATGCGGTTGCCCATCAGTAACCGTAAATGGAACTGTATCTGAAATGATAACAGCTTGCTGTGCTTATTGCCAGAAACATTGTTGTTGTAGCTGTATCATCACGACATGCGGAATAGAAGATTGCTGTGCCAATCCAGCATGCTGTACTGGACAGTCCAATCAAAATAATTTTGGAAAGTTGTACCAAAGTGTTCTCAGAAAATACTTTAAAGGTGTTTTTAGAAATTTCGATGAAGGTGTTATAAAAAAAGTCGATGAAGGTGTTCAAGGAAAATTCTATGAAAAAAAGGATTCAAAGACAGGCTGCAAATGATAATAGAATTAAAAACTATTTGTCTTAAATTAATAAATTGATGGAAAAACACTTTCATTGTACACTGCGTAATATTAAATGGTTGAGCGGCCAAATACGTTTAGTCTCAGAACAGTAGAACATGAACGATATTCTAATAGACAACCATTCGGTCTAGCAACTGTTTTCGAGTAACTCTTGTCTTTTACTTTCTCAATCAAATGATTACTGATTGATAGTTTGGTCTGGGCAGCATGATTTATTTATTGGAGAGGCGAAAGATACCAAAGGGAAATTTTACTTCATAAATCGAAAACAAAATTGACAATGCCATGGCAAAAAAAAAAAAAAAAAAAACATACAACAAATAGTATTCACAACCAGCATAGACTGAGCCATACGAAACCCATCAAAAAGCGATGGTAATCTCTGGTGATCCGGAAGGGTAAGAATATCATGTGCAACATGTGAAGCCCGTCGTGTTATTTGCTCTAAGCTAGCTTTTGTTAACTGCGAGAACTCTTTGGTTTGGTTTTTAATCGTTTTTTGGGTTGATTGTTTATATCGATCGTATAATGAAGCCTTTTTCAACTGATTTGTACAGTGTGTTCTTATTGTGTGCTGTCCTGTCACTATCACCGGTTGGAGAGGATTCACCACGTAGAGAGCCACATTTTGTATATGTTTTTCTCAAGCAAGGAGTCTGAGAATCGGAGGTTGTAGTTGGTATTTGTCTATTATTTAATTTGTGTATCAGGCCGTTGGATTTCTCGTTCGAATTGAACTTTGTCATGTTTTATACCTTATTATCAGGTGTGAAATTCGCACATTTTGAAACTGTTCTGCGACCTACTGTTGATTCATCATTATTTGTTGGATGCCAATTTTCGTGGAATTCGTGGGTACAGGTGAACCACGAAATTAAATGTTCAACGAATGACAAATTTTCTATAGGCTTGTATGAAGACTTCGGCAAAACCACAAAATTAAATATCCACAAACATGTACGTTTTCCTTCATCCACGAAAATTGGTATCCACGAAAAGAAATGAATCCACAGTATATACCTTACATTTACGTCATTAGATCTCTGGTGGATAGGTGTCTCATCGGCAAGTTTACCACATTTCATTTATATCGATGACCTTAACCGTTTTTTCAAATCTTTTGGGAAATTATGCTTGTCAATCCTCTTCAACTTGAACTGGATTTGACCTTCAAAGTTGTTTTAATACGGCACGTGTGTATGGCTTACCAAATTATAAGTATAGTTCTTTTAAGCGTTTTATTCTTGTTCTGTTTACCCGAACCCTGAGCTATCCATTGTCCCCATTTATACATGTGGTCCGTAAAGTCAATGAACATGTCTTTTTCTGATTTGTATGTATGCTTGATTTAATAAGCCATGATGAAATAATGTTAATGTTTATGTAAAACGTAACAATACAGTACACATTGTGTTACGAATTATGGGGCTATATTAAAGAACTTCATACTTCACAACATAATTCTTTTTATACGTCATTATATAAGTTAGATAATTGATATATATAAAAATAGGGAGATGTGGTAGGATTGCCAATGAGACAACTATCCACCAAAGTTCAGATGAAGTGGATGTAAGCAATTATAGGCAATGCTTCTGTAGCTTTAATCAAAATACTCAGTTTAATCATTTTATACTTTGTTTAAGATTCAGATAATATTTACTAATGAACAATGTTATTTCTTTATATTTTGTTATTATATTTAGTAGACTTGACCTGGTTTAAACAAAAACCCTTGTCCCACCAACGTTCTTGTATTTGTCTTGTGTCATGTAATTTTTTTTTAAACAAAATAGCCAAATCCATCCATGGTCAACATTGCCTGAGGGAGTTGAACCTTAGTTTTATTAGTCATTTTCCAAACAAAAAGTCCATCATTGAAAACTATAATTTAAAAAAATATGTTTATATAGTTAAAAATTAATACTTAAATTCAGTGAAAAACATATAAAGACTATGCATAGTCAAAATAATAAACATGAAATTATTTAGATAGGCATCTTAATTTCGTTATACATTGAAATATTTTTTAATGATATGCCCTTTTTACATTTTTGTTTTTATTTTTGAATTGGAGTTTTTTTGTTCTTTAAGATACCAAGAAATCTTACATTCTTTGAATTATGTTCAAAAGTTTACTTACAATTTGAAAGATTTACTCGGGTTGCATAAGATTAAAAAAAATCATACTGTGTAACAGTGACACCTAACAATAAAACACTAATTTCTCTTATAATTTAATTTACTCAACGTTTTCCCATTTTCGCATTTTTTTTTAAATGTAATTATTTATTAGAAAGTTAACTCAACCTATTATTTCAAGTATGTTTAACACATTATCTAATGATAGGTCTAAAGTAAGTCTATTTTGTAGATTTCCTTTGTTTCAAAAGGAGCGACACCGGGTGGGTCGATAAGGTAAGATCTCCTGCTATGTATCACCAGCCATGCGAATTTACACTCAGTCAAACGTCAACATCGGGAATAGAACAAAATCTATAGAATAACAAATCAAACGACTCTACTGGTATCTAAAGATCTAAAACTGAGAAAACATGTCGCTAGTCAATTGAGACAACGATAACTTGTATCTGTCAACCTTTTGGTAATAGTGACCATAAATCTAATGTAGTGGATTTTTGTTGTTCTTCTTTATAGTTCTGTTGAATAGTTTTATTTGCGTACGAAACACACCCCTTTTAAGTTCATATAAAGTGAACATGAACAAGAGTAACGCATTAACTGAGATATATTGATACGATACGATGGAGCATATGTTAGTACCTGCTGAAAAAAGGGAGGTTGACAATAGGAAAATTGAATATATTGAATATAAAATCACCTCTACTGGTACTTCATGATGGAATGCATTATATATAAATTACTTTTAGATCAATAGAGCATAAATCAAAAAAGTATTTACAAAACAAAACTGAACTCCAAGGTATATTCAAAAAGGAGGAAGACCACAGAACCTAAGAAAATCAAACGCTCGTGTATATCAACCATTGGAACGAATGGAAAACATCTGTCATATTCAAGAGTGTCAATTATAAGCTCATCTGGCCCAACAGGTCGGTGTGAGCTATTTCTATAACTTGGCGTCCGTCCTCGTCTTTTATACAAAAATATTCTCCTTTGAGCACAGGAGCACCTGAGATCTCCCGGTTTTTTGGTAGGGTTCGTGTTGCTCAGTTTTTAGTTTTTAATGTTGTGTTTTGTAAACTGTTGGTTTTTCGTTTTTTTTTTTGCCATGGCATTTTTAGTTTGTTTTCGAGTTTATGAGTTTGAACAAGCTTTTGTTATTTTGCTCCTCTTTTCTACTAACAAGTCAGCATCTATGAAACTGTTAGTTGCCTTCTTATATATGTTTTTGCCTTTGAATGACAATTCTTTTTCCATTTTTTCTTTGCTTTGGGAAAAAACTAAAGATGACAGAAGGACACTGTGAACAGCAAAAACATAATCACCGATACAAGATCAATAAATAAAAGATTTGAGTGAGGAATTATATTCTAGCCTACAATGCTGGAGTGTGGCCATTAATACAGATGCACACAGACCTAGCTGAGCGGCACATGCTCTTCAAATTCGTTCTTTATTTGGCCTTTTTAACTTTTTTTATTCGAGCGTCACTGGTGAGTGTTTTATAGACGAAACGCGCGTCTGGCGTATAACATTTTGAATCCTGGTATCTATGATGAGTTGATTTACAGCTTCTATATTTCTTTCCATTTACCGGTTTTGGAAATAAATATTTATGGAACCTCAACATTTATGTATAAAAACTAGAAGACGTGAAATACATGACCGAGACTGCAATCCAGAGATAAAAATAACCATAGGATATATAAAAGGCATCAGTCTTAAACAATTGACACGTCTAAACAATATTTTAGCTCAAAATGGTTTGGAGGCGATGAAAATTGTGTTTAAATAAAACACAAAATTATCCTCATAACTTTTAAAAGCATTAACATATGAAACAAGACAACATAATACGATTTTTCTGACTAAAGACCGGTTCACGAATATGAGGCGGCGTTAAACAAGATTTTCAAAATCTTAGCCCTCCCCATAATTATTCTCGATCAATGGACAACCTATACGCACATCAAATAGTACACTTTAGAGATCAGGACATCACTGAACTCCTTAATACAGGTATAACACTGCATGAACGCATGCGTTTAATAAAATTTTTTTTTTCAATAAATTCCTTTCTACTTAAGTTTAGAAATATACTTGAAATTTAAGGCAAATTTTACTACAAGTTTGTCAGAAATTACTGAATTACTTAGATCTGAAAATTAATTCACATTAAAGTAAATTTACAATACAATATATTTCAAGTTTATCAGAATTTATTGAATGTTTTACAGTTGGAATTTAATAACGAATAACGCGAATCTAAAATATTTTCTACTTCTAACTTAAGAGAATTTATTCTGTTATGTTTATTTGCAATTAAAGTCTTGTTAGATCACATTAAACCCCATCTTTAATGAGATTTATTTTTTATAGTATACATATAGTTAGGAGTAGTTTAAAAGGAAATCAGTTTCAGATAATACTTTATTTTATATAAAACCGGTTTCTAATTACGTTTGAAAAAAATGTATATGTTTGAGAAAGTATAATATTTCTACCCAAATTTAAATAAAATAAAGCATTAATTTTGTACTCCAGTTATTCTAATCTTTTTTTTTTCATTGTTCACTGAATTATCCGATTATGAGGAAAGTTACTATGACATGACTTTTTGTATGATGTTTAATAGACCTTTGAGTAGTATGATCTGAGACTACAGTGTTGTGCAGTATATTAGTCTCAGGTTTGATTTATCGGCTAATGAATCATTTATTAAAGAAAACATTTTGTTTTTGTCAGATTTCAAGAAGTTGATCATAATTCTTTACTCCCTTATCCATCCCAATATAACTTATTTTACATTCAAATTCCTATTTTCCTCGTACATAATTTAACATTCTCGAGGGTTATCAAGAAATTAGGCTTTTAGTTTTCTCAATTGAATTGTTTCATAGTTTTCAGGTCGGGGCCTTTTGTAGACGTCTATACGGTATTGATTTTTTTTTCATTGTTAAAGGCCGTACGGTTGCCTATAATTGCTTAAATCCACTTCATTTGAACGTTGGTGGATAGTTGTTCATCGGCAAATATACCATATCTCCTTATTTTTATATACATCAAATATGCTGTATTATGCAATTAAACCGTTTAATCAGGTATTTATCATTCGTACATTCGTTATCATTTGTATTGTTTATATTCATTTGCATTATCTATATAGCTAGGATTTTTACTTTTTGCAATAAAGTTATTATATATTGTAAATGTTTACCTCCCTTTGATTGCAAAAGATGTGTTCAGGGGGAACTAACTGCGCTGCATTTACAGCAACTTTTTAGTTGGTTATTCTTAAATATAAACTATTACCTAATTGGTTTATTTCTCGTTTCCATCTTTCTGTTTACGAGCACAACAACGCCAGCACATACAAGATTTTGTTATATGATCAAGGTTAAAAAAATTAAAAAGATGTACAATACCTAAAAAATGTTAAGGGAAAAGGCTATTTTCTAAACAAATTATATATTTATTTATTTATGTAAATAAAACAATTGGAACAGTCTGGCCAATCCTTGTTTTAAGAAGCAGAAGAAAATTGAAATTTGAAGCAAAAACTACGAAATGAAGAAATGCGTTCTTTTTTTATTTTCGATATCTTATTTTATTCATGTCGTATCTGCTAATACATTTACTGTAATTGCAAACAGATTTCCTTATGCAAGTTTGTGTGACAATCTTTCCATGATATCAATACACATATGACCATGATTCTAGGGAAATCTCAGTGTAATGGTTATGTTTACATGATGATATGTTAAAAAAACATATAATGCCTTCTATATTTTTTATCTCACAATTAAGAATAAAAAATCCATTTGTACAAGAATTAGGATGAGACCTAAATCCACCAGGGACCAACAGACATGGATTCACAGCATGACCGTCACCAATGACCTAAACTCATATATAAATAAATAAATATATAAATATATAAATAATCTTTATTTCAAGAGGATAATCCCATTAGTTAAAACTAATCTTCCTGAGAGTCCTCAAAATAATAATAACATATTAATAAAGTATATACAATATTATAATGACAATATTATAATGATATATACACAATATACAATTGTATATAGATATTAAAGAAAAAGCATATTAATTTGAACAATTTATGAAAAATTTGTAACATTTTGTTTTAAAAGATACAAGTGTATTACTCATCTTTATTTCTTGTGGTAAACTGTTCCGTATTTGAGAACCAGAATATGTAAATGTTTTCTTCAAAAACTTAGTTTTTGGCTCCGGAAGATTTAATAATTTTTCATCAGCTGAACGTAAATTATAATTTTGATAATCAGTAAAATGAAAGTTTTCTTGTAAATAGTTAGGAACCATATCCTTCAATGATTTAAATACATTGTAAAGTATTGCCTTTTGATATTGAATTCGTTTTTCCACATTTAACCAGTTTAAACTTTTAAACAATAAACTGGAGGATGTCATTATGTCAGTTTCTACTATAACCCTAGCAGATTTCTCTAATAACTTATTTATAAGTTTATTTAATCCACTTTCATATCAACTACCCCATACGCTGCAACAATAATCAAACAATGGCAGAATATAAGCATTGAAATAAATAATACTGTAATGGTATATCGTGTAGTAAGCCATCAATTAAAAGCAATTAAAACAATGTAAAACAATTAAAAATTAAGCGAAATCAAAACGGTGCGTAAACAATAAACTAAGAGCAAACAAGGAAGAAAAACCGACGACAACTACTGAATTACGGGCTCTTGACTTGGGACAGGAACATATAAAATGAGGCGGTTTAAACATGTCTGTTAGCGCACAACAATCCGCTTAACTTGGACAGTGGTGTAACAATCGCCGATGTCGGATTTAGGACAATGACTGCTCAAAACTTCACTGATATAAAACATCAGGTGCTTGTTTCTGATTGTTCTTACTATGAATAATATCTTAATCAATTTTTGTAATGATTAATGATTGCAATCATACTTGTAACATAAAACGTCTTAACGTCAGAATATTTGGACTGTCCATAAAAGTAGATATGTTGGGTAGAAGTTTCTTCTTACAACATGCCTCATTCCGACCACTCGCAGAATTTTGCCAGAAGAGTTCTAAAGCGCGAAAAAGCGTTTAACTCTATTTAGAAGAAAAATCAGATTAATTTCACCTTCTGACTTCACCATGCTTTACGTGGTTGCATATTTACACATTTCGCACGGTATTTCTGGGCATCGTCTAGACATGCGTTATAAACACGAAAGCAGGCTAGGTTCATCCTAGTCTTACCTATCCGTATATGCAAACTATAGTGTTGAAATGTTAACCGCTTCGACAGGATACCCTATTGGGTTTTTAAATATTTAGAACTAAATCTTATAGTATATCTGCATTATTGTACTGAAATCTTTGTAGCATGCTCTCTGCAAATGTGAAAGGTCGTGTATTCAATACCTGACAGTATCAAACAAAAGACTTGAAAATAGTGTGGCAGTCGAATCACAATGCATGGTACATACTTATATTGTGTATACTGATCAGAATATAAATTTACTGTATATTTGACACTGGAATTGAAAAAACCGTCGATCCTTCCTGAACGTATAAAAGGTGTTAATCTAAAAACAAATATATATAGACCGCTTGCTTCTGTTATAGAGCCTAGAAAAAAAATTTCAAGAAAAAAAATCGTCCCCCTCCCTTAAATTTTACAGTAGATGACTGAAGAACAACATATCAGATTGATGTGGTCTTACTGTTGCTGTTTAATCTTTTCCAAGCTTCAATCTTTGACACGGGCATCGTACCCATCTTTACGCACCTAGTTTAGATTGTCATCAAAACGAAAGAAGAATATGTGGGATATTAAAAAAAGTATAGTCCTTTGAAAACTTTCAAAACCTTGATCCGTTGTGATTTCCTTGCTTAAATCAACAAAAAAGTGAAAGTGTTGTTGAATATGCTAGATGTGTATCTATTTTACCAATTGCAATCAACGAATCTTTGAATCCTGCATGACTGTGCATGTTTGTGTCATGTAAGATTAAGTGTGTGTGAAATGTGTTTCAGGAATAACTATTGACTTGAGCATGCGAAGCATCCGCTTCTATTTGCATATCATATGAGAAAGGCGAGCTGTAAATGTTATTGTAATATTGTTTTTTGTTTGATAAATGAAAACTAGACAAGCTTGCACAAATATTTGAAAATTTAAGTAGTCAGTTTATAACAATTTTAACCGATAACGAAAACACAATTCCCCTCCCAATATTACATTTTGACGTTTAGCACTTCTCCGTATATTCTCTACATGCAGGTTGTCAAATACCACAGAATTTAATAGTCTGGCTAAAATTAGTTCAAGATGTTATTGTATGAAAAATTTCTAACCTTCAACCTAAAATCTAAATCATTTTGATTTAATGTCACACGAACTCAAAGGTAGAAACCGAGAACTTTTTTTAGAGTACCCATATCATGAACAATTTAGATTGACAAAGAAATAACACCAACTCCTTTAAAATCAAGTCACAAAGGTTAAGTCAAATGACTTTATTTGGACAGGTAACTTCAATATGAATAATGCGACATTGATACTTTGACATTAAGATCAAAATTAAGGTAATATACATTTTGTACAAGTAATGATGACAGGCCCCACATTATCGTATGTACATAGGTCTTCTTCAAAGGAAAAGAGTATTTTTACAAGAGTACTTCCACACAGGAAGAATGGAACACATAATATGCCAACCTTATTTGAAAGGGCGGTTATAAATGAAAGTCTTTTACCTGAAATATCCTATACAAATGTTGTTGCTTTTGATTAAGTTCTAGTTAACTCTAGATTATTTTTTGTATAACCACATCGGTAGTTTCACGGTAGCGTGTATTTTCCCCAAGAACAGGCCTAGAGGTCGTGGGTTTGTCCAAATCGAAATAAAACCAAAGACTTTACAAATGGTATTTGTAGTTATCAGCAGTATAAGAGCAAATACTAAGTCTTGTCAAAATATTAAACAATGAGTTCTTTTTCGGACTATTAACATGTATAAACATTAATAAAGTTTTTCTTTGTGTATATGTGGGAACGACCTTTTGATATTTTGGGAGGGGGATTATTTAATGAATCTTCTGGCCTTGTTATACATGTCCCTGAAAAAAGACAATTTTAGATAAATAAGCCGGCTTAGCAAAAGGGGAAAATTAATATTCTCTACCCGAAAATCATATACTGCCCCCTCTCCTCCAACAATTACATGATCATCCCCTTAACAGCTAGTACGTAGAAAATTATATTCAATAAACAATCAATTTTACTCCCAGCTGTAAGAGTACATTTCCACCATCCCTATCGTTTGTCGTTCAGTTGCAAATGTTACAGATATATCTAAGACGAACCACATTCAACAAATGCTATCCATTTTAAAGAGTTTCAACCTTGATATAGAATATTCATTTATCATATGTAAACTGGAACTGTCGATATGTCTAGGGAACTAGATTGCCGAATGGTCTACGTATACTTAAATGGCCACTAGCGTGTCAAAACTGACGCTGTGACTTTGGTTATTTCTTCGGCAAAGTCTGTTTGGCTTAGATCTTTAAAAATAGACAGGCGGTTCTTGTTTTCCTGTCGAAGGCCGGTGGTTTTCTCTGGCTTTCTCCACTGGCATGGAAAGCCCAGTGTAATGAAAGTGGCGTTAAAACCAGCAAACAACTAATTATTGATCGATATTTTGACCTTGCTGAAGCGCGTTAACTCGTCTGTATACGATGATAATCGATTTGTAATTTGACAACTTGCAGTTTTTAAGTTTTTTATTCACATAAGTTTGAGTTCAGTACAACTTGAATAACAATAACTCGTCATACATTTACGAATCTTTTCCCTTACCGGTAAAATGATTTTATCTCAGTTTGGACCATTTTTCAAGACATAATTGCGCAAACGTTTTCCTTCACTTTCAGATACCGCACTTCTGAGAACCCTAATTGTACGCCTATCCCTGAGAACAGATATACTATATTTTTGCCCAAAATATTGAATAAACCATTTTAATTTCGGATGTCTTAAATGTTATCATTAATACCAGAGAAGGTATGCCATTGTACCATTCAGGTTTGTTTTTAATGTACACAAAAGATTTCCGACGGTCAACACAGAGTCCAATGAAGTAAAATTTCGATTACGACAGTGACATGATGAGGATGTGGAGGGGGTCCCCCTTATTGAATTACATATTTATCTTTGATAAATGCATTGACCTTTAAGAAATATCGTCCAAATGTTGGCTAACTAGCCCCCCCCCCCCCCCCCCCATTTTTTCAAAGTGGTTTATCATTTTCGGACAAAATGGGTGACAGATCAATGAGATGTCGGAATATATGGGCAATCGCACCTCACTCCAATCTATAGAAAGAGAGAATTCTTAACAGAAGGTCTTCAAGTAATCAGTTCTATCTGTTATGGTGTGTCTTTGTATGTACATGTATATTTTCTCTTTTAGTATCATAAAAAGGAAGATGCAAATGTGGTTCAATGGAATCTTTTGTGTAATCATTACAGCTATGGTTGTTTACCAATAACAGTTTCTATTATATAGACAGATGTGGCATATAAAATTTGGTATACATTGGCCTTATGTATTAAAGCAGAGTTCAAGATTAAGATAAAGCAAAAGTTAAAGGATATGAAATTTTACAGAGGTACGGAAAATTTCTCCTGTATTTGTTGCGCTACCGTGTCCAAGTTTTTAAATTGCAAAAATCCTAAATATTTATTTGATAAATCACATATGATATATGATAATATAACAATGCGCAATCCAAGTGTACAACATATACAACATGATAGATAATTATATAAAACATTTTACTACAAGTGAAAATTAAGTATATGCTTTAACCACAAGTCTATTTTATTGGAAGGTAAAATATAATCAATAATCTCCAGCTATGTACTTAATGCTAGCCTAACGAATGGACACCATTTTTTTTTTTTAAATTCAAACTCTGAACCTTTTCAAATGCAGTGTCTAGCTAGGTATTTATTGAAATCAAAGATCCAAATTTCAAAAAGTTTCCAAAATTAAACAGTCTATATATTTATGTTAAAGGTCGTTACTTAAGTGTATCAATTATTATTCAATAAGGAATTTAAAACTCTCCTACAATTTAAATTGCTAAGGGGTAATCACTAAAAAATTTCAAATATCTGTCAAAATAACAGTCTTATGCTATCTGAAAACATTTTAATAGTTTAAAGCTCACCTACATTTACGATTTAAATTGCTTAGGGATATCCAACAGATCATTTTTTTAATAAATACTAAAAATTTGCAAATATCTGTCAAAATTGCAGTCGTGTGCCACCTTAAGGAATTTTAATAATACATGTTTAAAAGGTCACATGTCCGAAAATATATATACAAAAATATGTTTAAATCTAAAAATACACATTTGACACTATGACTTTTTATTTTAAAATAATGGAGAACTTTTTAAATTGGTCTTGTGGAATAAAATTTAGGGGAAATTAGCTCCACCGCTTTCCATCTTAATATTGATTTTTATTTTACCAACGCCTGACTTTTAATTAGTTTCTGACCCTAACTTAAAACTGTAATGTAAAATCTGGCAGATATTTTCACATCCGTAAGAACAAATGTTTCTTAGTAGGGTGCATTTTCTAATAAAGGATCAAAGGATGCACATGGTATTCTATTATCAAACTTTCAATACATCAGGATCGTGGCGTTCCTTATCAATTAGCTTAATGGGGCGTGTTAAATTATTACATAATAATTTGAACTCTTGAAAGCCGCTTATCTTTGAAATTAAGAAAATCGACATTATCTAAACAATGTAAAGTTTTTCTATATATTTACCCATGTAGATGGGTATTTAGATAATGAATAATATAAATGTACATGCATGATACTATATATAAATCATACACTTTTTCTCTTACTTTTATTTATGTTTGCACCCTGTATTTTAATAAACTAAAAGGAAATATGTCTACCTAGCTGAAAAAGCTTACAAGAAAGGCGATGTAAAAACAAATAAATTATATTCTAATATATGAGTTAACCATTTGTTGGAGGCAAATACATTTTATAATGTCAATATAATACTTCCATGATTAAATCATGAATAAATCATTGCTGAACCGTTTTGTGTTTGCATACATGTACATTCTTGTGATGACAGGTAAGAGATGTACTACGAATCAGATGTGGATACAAAAATATTCCATAGATTTTTTAGTTTACATTTTTTCTCTTGCAATCCAATAAAGATTTTTTACTTTTTTACACAAGTATTCCCATTTTAAACTTCCAACACAAATTGAAAGAATTTTTTCCACTTTTGCTAAGCCAACGAAGATACAGATATCTTGTTTTAGGGAGGGAAAAATCATACTTGATAAACAACCCCAAGGGTTGACCGGGATTTAGAAATATTGTCCTCCTTGGACTTCTCTCGTTCCGGCTGTAAAATCCTTGCTCCAGTCGGGGGCTTCCATTTGGCTGTTTGGGATACATAAGTATAGGTAGTCGTGCCCTTCCTGAACACACATGAACTATTTGCCACTGAACATTAAGCAATTAACAATAAATGCAGTTGGTGACTTCCTCGAACGCATCGATCTATCGCATAAAACTCGAAACAAAGAATACCACAGTTAAGTTTGTCTCTCATCTTGACTTATACATCTAGAAATTGACCATGATGGTCGATTTCAAACAAAACTTGACATCAAAAAGATGATTCCAACTACCTTATTTTTAATTTCTATGCAACAGTATCACAGCAGCTCTCGTGTATAGCTTTCTTTTGATACGATATTTCAGAGCGTGTATGTCCTATCATGATTTCTTTGATAGATTTATTACTGTTTATTAACGTCCAGTAGTAAACGTTTCATGCATGTTCAGGACGAGACAAATAAAAAATGAATACCGTGAATAGTTAGGTCCTGCAATAGGGGGTCGACCGGGATGACGTTGGAAATTTGGAATGTCAATTGAAAATGTTGGTATATGGAAAAAGGGACAGAAATTAAGCCTTGCAACTGGCCAACGCCCGTCCTCTCACAGATTTGTTGCAAGGTTTCATACCATGAAAAGAGCACCGGTATCGGAGTTACGTTCTCATTCTGACCGGACGTGGCTGCGAATTTATACATCCAATACAGCCCAACGGACGCTTTATTTTGGATACGGGTTTCTGCCATCGAAAGAAGATCAAGGGGTGATCACGTTTCTAGACCCCTGCCAACCCATGGGGTCTTCTTGATAATTAAAAGGAAGCTTTTAACCCATGGGTTTCACGTGATATAGTTACAGTTATCCTTTCGAAAAAGTTACGGACGCCATCACGTGTTGGTTACAGTTCAGTAATATATGTGTCACAGATTACCACCGATATGTTCATTAGAGTATTGTCTTGATCACAACTCGTCCTGTTTTCCTCGAATGTTACATCACGGAATGAGACTTTTTATCGAATTTGTTCATAAATGAACAACACGACGGGTGTCATAACACAATATCACACACCTATACCCCCCTCCAAAAAAAAAAAAATTTGACCCCCAAAAAATTACCCTCATTTTAAGTAAAAGAGCCCTAAATTTTCATAAAAAAAAAAGCAAAAAAAAACGCAAAAACACCAAAATTTTCTTACTCCCAAAAAAATTTTTTTTTTACTTTGGAAAAAAACGTTATTAAAAACACCCAAAAAACAACAAAAAAATTCCAAAAAAAAAATAAATAAAAAAACCGGGAGAACAGGCGAAGAAAGAATTCTGTGGGATTTAAGAGAAAAAAAAAATTAAGTGTTTTTCCTTAAAAAATGGAAACAAACGAGCGGAGCGAGATACACTCCGAATTACCAAAATATCCACATTGTGCTATTATATGTGGACAAACAGGATGTGGAAAAACAGAGTTTGTTCTTGATTTATTAGAAGGAGAATATAGTGGAGTTTTCAAATATATAGTCATACTTTGTCCAACAATTCAATGGAACAAAGCATACAAAAATCGTGAATGGATTGGTGATGTTAGAAAACCAAAAACAAAAAATCTAATAATTGTTAATCCTATTGTCAAAGAAGAAGAGAAGCTACAAGAACTACTAAGAATGTTCTTTAAAAAATATGCTGGTCATCCAACATTATATATCATTGATGACTGCAGTGCAACAAAAGAACTAACAAAGAAAAAAGATATGCTGTCCGAGCTTGCATTTTCAGGAAGACATGCGGAACAATCAGTGTGGGTCATTTCACAGAGATACAACTCTGTTTTAAAAGATTTAAGAGAACAAACAAAATGGTTATGCATGTTCTACACAAAAGATAGAGATAGTTTTGATAATTGCCTAAGAGAAAATGATGTTATTCCTACTTTGGAAGAAAGACAAAGAATAAAGGAAGAACTTAAAAAAAAGAAACATCGTAAATTAATATTAAAGACAGATCAACCTACTGATTATTGGTTACTTGATTAATTTTTTTAGCAATTCTCAAGTAATGCTTAAGTAATGCTTAAGTAATGCTTAAGTAATTCTTAAGTAATTTAACCAAAATTTTTAACCAAAATAAGCAAAATAATGCTTAAGTAATGCTTAAGTAATTCTTAAGTAATTTAACCAAAATAAGTAATTCTTAAGTAATTTAACCAAAATAAGCAATAAAAAAAAAGCAATGCTGTTGGAAATACTAACAATTGCAACAAACACTGCAGTCTTATCATTGGTTGGATATGTTGTATTTAATTTTTTTAAAGTTAAAAATAAATTATATCCGTTTTTTGAAACGTATAAAATGAATGCATAAGAATTATTAAGCGAGCAAATTGTGGAAAACATAAATATTGATGATGAAGCGAGCGAAGTGAACGGTTCCCTTCAAGAAAAAAAACGCGAAAGATTATCATCCGTTGTTGCTGGTGGGAGTAGTAAACAATATCTGGGTAAAGAATTACAACTGTCAGATATTGATAAAATGACAACAGAGCAAATAAACAAACTATACTGTAAATATGAAGCAAGATTGGGAGCTAGTATGACCAAGACATTAGGAAACTCTTTTATAAATTTATATGTCATGGGTGTATCAAAGTTTTTCAAAGTTGTTAATCCACCAATTTTAATACAAGACTTAGAGGAAGATCCTTTTATCAATAATGCTTTAACTAATACATGTTGTGAACTGTACTATAGATATGGAATGTATCTTGCTCCTTTTACTGCAATATTAACAACAGCAAGACATATTGAACCATTCGCTTCGCTCGATTTCCGAAAAAAAGATGAAAATAATGACTTAAAAAATGATGAATGAAAATCCTGAACAAAAAGAAGTATTTAAAAAACCCAAACCAAAAGACCCAAAAAGAGTAGCTGCTGGTAAGAAAGGTGCAGAAGTAAGAATAAGAAATGCAGAATTGAGAAAAAAAGAAGTGGAAAAATTCAAAAAAGAAAATTCAAAAATCAAACAAATAACAAAAGATTCTGATACAGAAACAGATTATGAATCAAACGAACATATCCCTTCTGTCAAAAAACACTCCAGTTCCCTAGTTGATTACAAATTTGTACTTTTTCCTATAAGTATTGTTGGATTGGGATTGTTTTTTTACAACCAAAGTAAGAAACCAGAAAGAATGATTAAAGAAATAACAAAACCAGAAAAACAAAAGAAAGAAATTGATCCTTTTGAATTTAATTAAATTTAGTACATTAAAATGACAACTCAAAAAGACGGAAAACAAATAGCAAATATGTTATATCATGCTGGAGTGGAAACATTGTTAACAGTTGGATATGCAGAAATAGGTAAAAAGGTATTAAGGAGGCCAGCACCAAAAGTGGATTTTAATATGAATGATGTTGTAATGTTATCCATTGATATATTACTTGCGATAGCAACAAAAGATATGTTGATTAAGCAAGGTATTATACCTGCTGATATCATGAAGTAATTTTTGTTTTTATAAAATGGCAAGTGCTTTAACAATGATGCTTGGTGGGGCAATAACAAATGCTTTTGCATTTTCAGGGAGTAATTATTTATTTTCACATATGGGTAGTAATGCAAATGAAGAGAAAATAAGACATGATAAAGCTATAGAAAAATTAGAAAAAGCACAATCAGAATGGAATAAAAAAAGAATACAAAGATTAGATTTTATAAATGAACAATTACAAAAGGAACATCATGCGGTTCAGACTTTTGATGATGTTGACCAGGCAATGAAACTATACTATCGTGTCACGAATAAAAAATTAACTTCATTATCACCTAAACCTACATTAAGTGATTTTTATACTCCATCAGAAGACCAGAAAAATAGAGAGATTGCATTTGTTGTTGGTGGTATGACATTAACTGGTTTTATTGTTTGGAAATTAAAATAAAAAATAAATACAATTTACGTTTGTATGAAAAATTGGAAAAATAAGAAAAAATTGATAAAAATTAGAGTCCTTAATTTCTGTACTTTTCCTGGTAAAAACAGCAAAATTGCAGAAAAAAGTATGTACTATTCCTGTACTTTTTCTGTTTTTAGAAGATATATAAAAATAAAATAAAAAATTTAATTTTATTAAATTTCAGGACATGGTTCTTCAAAAACAAATTCATAAACTTTATCTGGTCTAATAAAAGCATCCCAACCAGGAGGAAACTTAGATAACTTTTTACCTTCAAACTTTTCCATTACTTCCATTTGTTTTGAAGTTAAAGGACATTCTCCATCATCTCTTAAACAACATATCTGATAATTTGATAATTTTATTTTTCCTAATATAACTTTAGCATAAGGATCATCTTCCTCAGTATAAGCATCAATCATTTTTTAGTCTTCTATTTTTTAAAATAAAAATTTAAATTATATATTTTTTAATATCCATAAGGAAAACTTCTAATTAAATTTTCATTTTCACAATATACCATTCTTTTATCAAACATATAATCATAAGCTTTAACTTGTTTAACTGTTTTAAGTTGATGATCTTTTCCTATTTTTATATTATTATATGGAACAGTTTCATATTTTTCATTTTCATCAGTAACTATTTTTATTTTTTTATCTAATGTAATCTTTTTTTCTACTTCAGCATTTAATCTAAAACCTTTACAACAGCTAACTAGTTTTTCTGTATCTAGTTTCATAGAATAATCTTTTGGACCAGCAGATATAAATTGTTTTATATGATTAGCGTTATGTTTTGAAACAATTTCATCTGTTAAATCTCCTAATTTATTTCCCATCATACTTTCTATTTTTTTACAAGCTTCAGAACCATCATCATTATAAATACAAGAATCTGTATCCATGTATAAAACTCTTTCTTGAAGAATATCCAATAGTTCGTATAATTTTAATCTAGCATGTGCTGTTGTAAACAAAGCTATATAAACATTTACACTTGGATTAGGTTTAGAGTATTCTTCTTTATTTTTATATTCTGTTAAAACAATATCTTCATCTAATATCATAGTACTTATATCTTTATATTTTTCATTAAATACTATTTTAGTTATATGTTCTAAAGTAAAACAATATTCTTTTTGTGTAAAATTATCTCTCATACCAAAATGTCCCCATAAATTATTTAAACATATTTTAGCTATAAATCTTAATCCTGAATTGTACTTAACTTTGTCAATATCTAGATCATAAGCAGTATTATCTATAATGTATTGTATTTTTGTTTTACATTCTTTATCGTTTTTACAATCATTTTTACAATATTTAGGATCACATTTACATCCTGAAGCTTCTTGTTTATATTTCATAAACGTATCTACATAAAGTTTAAATATATCTGTAGATGTTTTTTCAAAATGTTCTAGTTCATATATTTTTTGTAATTCATAACCTTTTTCTATTGCTTTATCTATTTCTATTGTGGACCATGTACCTACTATAACTCTTTCCTCATCAGAATGTATACATTTTTCATTTTTAATATTTTTACATTCTTTACATCTTTTTATTTCATGTATTTTATCATGTTTATTTAAAGTAGGATCATCTATGTGTTTACATTTAAAAGATATTTTATTCATACATGTTCTACATAATCCAAAAAGTAATTTATGTGTATTATCACTAGTTAATTGTTTATAAGGTAAAACAGGGTGATACAATCCTTTAGGTGGTAATATTTTACATTTCATTATTCCGAAATAATTATTTTTTATATAATCATCTACAGATATTTCTGTAGATGTAATAGGATGTCCTATAGGATATTTACAATATTTATTTACTGATGGATACAGAGAACAAAAATCTACATATCTACCTTTTAAATCAGAAAGATTATTGTATAATTGAATAGTTTCTGTTCTTCCTCCATAAAATGCATCTCTTTTATCAATAGGTTTTAAATGTGGATCAACTTCAGGATATTTTTGTTGATCAAACTCACATTCCCATATTGTATGAATTTTTACATTTGGTTTTAGATAATCTTCAATAGTTTTAAGTCTTTCTTTAGTTTGGTTATATAACTCTTTCATAGTTTTTTTATTTCTATCTTTTTTACATATTTCTTCAGGACTATAACATTTTGTACATCCATGCCAATAACATCCAAAAAATTCATAAACATTACGCATTTTATTTTCTCTATCATAATAATAACCATCGACTTTATAACATTTATTATTAATGAATAATTTCTTTTCACCTCCCCTTTTAGCATGTTGAATCATTATATTATATTCTAAAGAAATATACTCTAACCATTGTATTGATTTTTGTGAATGTACTTCTTTAATTGTCATCTTTTTGTGAATTCCAATTGTTTCATTTGTCAACATTAATGTTTTAAATATTTTTGTACAACATTGAGCAATTGTAATATATTGAAATGGATCGATACAATTATTGGTTATATTTAAAAATAATTTTCTATATAAGGTACAACCTTTGGCAAGAATTAAAACATCCAATAGACAATAATAAAATATTTCTTTATAGAATTTAAATTCTTTTTCTTTAACTTTATTATACCATTCATCAAATAATTCTTTATTTTTAATTGTCATAGTATTATAACCAAAATATTCTTTATCAGGATAAATTCCCTTATATTTTTGATTCTCTGTTGTATTAAAATAATGTGGAAAATAACCTTTGTTACCCACAAATCCAAATGTTTTTGGGAAAGCAGCTAATCCACATAATGTAAAATTTATAGAATCTATGAATCTTAAATTTATTCCTTTAATAAATATAGCTGTTAATTTTAGTCCAGAAGAAATTATGTTATGTTCAATTTTATTTTTTACAATGTATCCTAAAATCGGTTGCATATCATAACCTTTTCCATAATGTGAAATAAAAGTGTAGTCTTTAAATTTATCTCTTATGAAATATTTACAAAAGTTGTCTATTACAGAATTTGTTTCATATTTAATTTTTTCTACATCACTAAAACAATCATCTATGTCTAATTCTAACAAGTTTAAATTATCAATATTGAAATCACATTTAAATACTTTTACATAGTTATTTTTATAACAATAAATATTTTCTAAATCGTAAGCTATACAAAAATTCATTATATGTATTCCTGTTTCTTGATTTGCTTCAAAATCAAAATATATATATTTATTATTTTTTACTTGTTTTGGTACTGATGGTTTCATATAACATAAGTGTTCTTCATTACTTTCCGTGTATTTTTCATAACATATTAAACATATTTTTTCACCACATTTGTGATTTTTACCTGTATATGTTTTGTTACATTTATCACAAATATGTTGTTTTCTGATAGTTGTTACTGTATTATCTTTGCATGTATGTTGTTCAGTATAACCAATTAAACATACTTTACAAAACCTACGTTTAGCTAAAAATCCTGTTATATTTGTTATAGTGTCAAAGTGTTCATCATGATAATATAAATATATGTGTTCATTATATTTTTCATTACCACCATATACAATATATTCTGTACTATTTGATGTAAAAACAATTATCCTAATATTAAAATAATTTTCAAAAGCTTTTAAATCTTCCAAATCATTTCCTTCTTCTTTTATTTCTACTCCTGATTGTTCATGAAAATCTTCAGCAACTCTTTTTTGTAATGGTCTACCCTCTTTAATGTGTTTTAATTGTGAATCTGTAAAATCTTTTAATAACTTATTTGAAGCCAAAAAAGTTACAATTGCCCTTGATAAACATATTGTATCATCATTTTTTATTTTGATAATACTTCTTTTATTTATGACATCTAATATTTTTAAAGCTTTACCTTTTCCTCTTTTATTGGGTATAATAGTAACTTCAAAAATAACTTCTTCTAAATTTAATTCTTCAGCACTATTTAATAATCTTTCCATTTGATCCATGAATAACTTTTTAACTGTATTATATGTTCTTATAGGCCAGCTTTTATGTTTAGTAATTATGATTTCATGAATAGGTACTATTTTAATTCTTCCATTAGGGTAATCTTTTATGGAATAGTCTACCATGTGGTCAAAAGCATTTGTAAATGTTTCTTGTTTTTCATCCTTTAGACTAATTTTATAATTAAATACATAAATACTTGCTTTATGTTTATATTCTTTTGTCAAAACAAGTTTATATGAATCTTCTCGCTTGGATAAAATTTTATCCTTTTTTGCCTCCATTTTTTAAGAAAACATTTTAGTTACTTAAAAATGTCTAAAACAAATCTAACAAATAAATTAGCAGATGAATTACATCATAGAGTTATAAAATCTTTTCCTAAAAGACGTGTTTATGTTAATTCAATAGATCAAACATGGGCAGTTGATTTGATAGATATACAACAATATTCAAAACAAAATAAACACTATAAATATTTATTAGCAGTTATAGATGTTTTTAGTAAATATGGTTGGTTGATTCCATTGAAAAATAAAACAGGAGTAGCAGTGAGTGAAGCATTTAAAACATTATTTAAAGAAAGAAAACCAATGTATATTTGGTCGGATAAAGGATCTGAATTTTATAATCGACAAGTAAAAGAATTGTTAAAAGATAATAACATAAAGTTATATTCAACTGAGAATGAGGAAAAGAGCAGCGTGGTGGAACGCTGGATAGGTACAATGAAACAACATATGTTTAAATACTTTACTGCTAATGAAACTTTTAAATATTATGATATATTGGATAAATTAGTTAAAAATTATAATAATACAGTACATTCTTCAATTAAAATGACACCTGTTAAAGCAAGTAAATTAGAAAATGAATTAACCGTGTATAAAAATTTATATCCAGAAAAGAAAGAGAAAATTAAAAAACCTAAATTCAAAGTAGGTGTTAGAGTAAGAATAACAAAAAAGAAAGGTAAATTTGAAAAGGGTTATACTACTCGTTGGACCAAAGAAATATTTGTAATTGAAAAAGTTTTAAATACAAACCCTGTTACTTATAGAATAATTGATTTAAAAGGCGAAGATATTAAAGGTGGATTTTATGAACAAGAATTACAGATGACTAAGTTTTAAATCTCTAGGTACCTGTAAATATTTACAATGATCGATTTAGTTTATTTAAAAGTCATATCCTATTGAATTAAACACTTACTTTAGAAACACTTTTATAAAACCTATATAACAAAAGAAATTTAAATGCCTCAATTGCTTAATATGTTATCAAGGCTATAAAATATCAAGTTTCTTTCAATTTTAATGAGTTATCCATTTTAAATAATAATGATCCCAAGGATCAAATGATACAGCAATGATTATTTCAATAAAATACAACACTTCACATCAATACTTTAATATTTACTAACTTATTATCACAAAGAATAACAATACACCCCATTGAGCATTTTATCACATTAATAAGAGAAGATGAGAACTAGTATTGAATTAAATGATAATTGATAATTCTCTCCATTTTATTATCTTTACTCAAATAATCAATACTATGACTGAATTTTTAAATTGTAAGTGATACAATGATAGATGGAATGTAAAAATATCAACAGTTCTGTAATTGGATTATTGATTAACTCCTTAGTTGCAGTAAACACTTACTTAGTTACACTTTTACAAAAGTAAACAACTCCTTAGTTGCAGTAAACACTTACTTAGTTTCAATAAATACTTACTTAGATACAGTAAACAACTCCTTAGTTGCAGTAAACATTTACTTAGTTGCAGTAAACACTTACTTAGTTTCAATAAACAACTCCTTAGTTGCAGTAAACACTTACTTAGTTGCAGTAAACACTATCTTAACTACCTAATTGTGACATGTTCATATTCAAAATGGAATCTGAATTGAGAAGATGTAATTTAGTTAAAGTGTCGGATGAATTAGAAAAATTAGAAACGTTGTTAGCAAAACATAATAATACGATAAATTTACAAGATACAGAAATAAACAGTACAAAAAAGGAAATTGAATTGTTGACCGATAGAATAAACAAAGCTAAAGAAGATTTTGGTGATAAAAACAAAAGACGGATTTGGTTGAGATTAACAAGACAAAAAGTTAGTGCAAAGACTAAACTCAAAAAATTGACAACGAAAAGAACATACGAGAATGAAGAAAAAACTACATTGGAAATAAAAATAAGTGAATTGATTACCGAAAGGAATAAGATTGCAGAACTTGTTCGTCAAGACAGCAATTACTAGTAATTAACTTCTTTAAATCTTCCATCTTCAAAATTAATTTGTGCATCCTGGATTACAAACAGATAAACATTTATTAATTTATTTGCTCCTGCTGTTTTAGTTATTTGGATAGTAATGCCTTCAGAAGCATTTTCAATTCTTCTACCTGAACCGTGTAATGAGTTGTCATCTGTTGAACGTAAATCTAACCATAATGCATAATTAGTTGTAAGATATTTTTCTAATGTTGTATAGGATAAATTTAAATCCTTTAAAACTTCTTCTGTTGTTTTATTTCTTTTTGAATTTAAAGCAAAGAATTTATTTATTTCATCCCATTGTTGATATGCTTTCATTCCTTGACTGTATAGTTGATTTGGAACACCTTCTATTGTCATTTCTACTTTTGTTATGTTAGGATTATAATAAGTTTCGGTACTTGTTCTTTCAGGATCTTCGAACAACATTAGAATTCCTTTCATACTTCTAGCTGGAACATTTAAATTTATATTCCACAATGTATCAGATTTGTTTTTGGTTATTTTTCTATGTCTTAGTATTCTATCGTACAAAATAACCATCTTACCATTAACTTGTTGTCTTATCTGTCTTGCTAATTCTGCATCAGTAACCATATCAAATTCTAAACAAATGTTTTTGATTGTATAACTTGCAGATGTATCTGTTGATTTAATAACATTGCTATAATTATTAAATGTAAGTTCATATTCAAGTCTATCACCAAGACCTGCTTGATAAAAAGGCATATGAGTTTCTAATAGTTCAAAATCAAGTGGGATACAAAATCTTGCACCATATGCAGTTGCAATTGCTTCATCACCTATGTCTGATGCTTTATTATCTGCACCAACTCTGTGTTTTAACATGTTTGTTTCACCAATTCCTTGGTATGCCATATTTAAACGTTCAGATGTAGATTTCCATAAATCAACATAACAATGATAAATATCACTATCATCAATTGACATAATTTCATTTCCACTTATACGAATTGTTGTTTTTTTAACTATTGTTCTTCCTATGTTTTGATATATAGTTGCATTGTCGTCTGTAGATGTGAGTTCTATTTCAAATGCCAATCTGGTTGTTCCAGGAACAATAACATCATTATTGCTTAGATTGGGGAATCTCACTAATAGCTGTTGATTTTGATCAATAGTTGAAGGATTATTTGTTATTGATACACTTTGACGAATACCTTTCACACCACGGGGTTCTCTTATTTTTCTGTAAGGATTTAATTTGTTTCCGTATGCCGACATTTTTAAGGATTAAATTTGTTATAAAAATAATTCAATTATCACTGATACTAGAGTATTGATACATGTATAATTATTAGTCATACTAATAAAACTTATTAAATCTCCAGCCTTAACTTCAAAAGGTGTATAAAAGTTATTAAAACCGTGTGTGACACCATTATCCAAACTCATTTTGTAAATAGTTGACTTATCATTAACAATCATCTTAATGGCTATAATATCTTCGCTTGTTCTTAAACTTACTAAACTAATACCCAATATTTGTCCTGGAAAGTTCATTACATAATAACCACCACCAACACCAAAATTAAACTTTTTATTTCCATGTATTGGACCATCAATTCCAGCATATATACTTATTATTTTTCTGTCTGGTTTATTTTTAATATTACCAACTATATTTTCAACATTTAAAACTCTGATGCTTAGGGCAGCGACACTCCGATGTAAATTTTTATCCTTAGTATCCATTGTTTGAAGCTCACTCTTCATATTTAATATTTCTTTTTCTACGTTTTTTTTTTTGACACCAAGTATGCTCATTTTATTAAATAAATTATATAACTTCTAAAACACAATTAATTGGTAAATGATTAATTATCTTGTTATTATTTTCATCTCTTATTTCTAATTTCAATTCTGTTATAACATCATTTACTAAACACTTATATTCCGGATGCTCAAATCTCGCTGTTATAACTTCACCAAACTCTTTATTTTCAACTGGAATAACAGCTAATAATTTACTTGGCTTACCATCAAGATAATTATGAGAAGTGCTAACTTGTTCCAAATGGATATATAATGATTTATGGATAGCAAAATCCACAAATTTGTTTCCATAATGTAATTCATTAGGTTCGAATTTACGTTTATTATTAAACCCTAACATATTTCCCAAACCCTTACTTATCCTTAACTCAGTAGTAGTGTTTAATGAAGCGATACCATTTGCTTCATTTACGGATAATACAATATTTTCTTTTTGAAATTCATCCACTATTTGTTGAAAACTATAATAACCATTCATAATCCTTTGCTGTTCCTCTCCGGTTTTTTTTATAAACCCATGATAAACATTATACCAACCTATGCTGTATCTTATAAATTTCAAACCAATACGTTTATTTCCATTTCTGTTATTTATGTATTGTTCTAAGTTTATTGTATTATCAATATTTGAAATAGTATGAAACATTTTTAATATAAAAAAAATGATAACAAAAGAATTTAAATATAATCCTAATGTTTCATATAATCCAGGTATTAAATATTCTGAAAAAGATCATCAATTAAAAACAAATCTTGTAAATCAAACGATATTTGTAAATCAAAAAGAGAACTTTAAAACAGCTTTTCCTGATTTATTTCAAAACTATCAAAACCCATCAATACACACTAACGAACCATGGAATGCCTGGATTCATTCTTCATTTGATTGGTGGCAATGTCAGTTAAATTTTGCAGTTTGGTGTGCAAGTACAGGATGTGGTGTTTCTTATAATGATCATATACAAAATACTTCAAATCTTACAAAGTCTTTTTATATGTTTCATTTATATTATTGTATTGCCAGAATTTTAAAAGAACTTAAATCACCTTTACCAACAGATTCTTCTTTCTGTTATTACAAGAACCCATATGACAAAGCTGCATATCAGAAATTATGTGATGAATTTAATATTTCTCCAAATACAAATTGGAGACAAAAACTAGAATCATCATGTCAAGGATTAGGAAGTTTTGAGCAATATTATAAACCAAGTGGAGAATATAGACAAAGAAATAAAATTAAAGGACCTTTCTTTAGTACTCATGATACTATTAAGCATGAAAAAGATATAAGTATGGCTTGGACAACATTTATTTTAGATAACTCTAATGGGTTTACACAAGCAGGTATTGAACGTATTAATTAAAGTATTAAAATTTATGTATGGGCTTTGTTAGGTGCACAATCTCAAACAAAAACAAAAATTTTAAAAGTAGGAACAGGATTTGATGCACAAAAACAATTCTTAGCAAATGTACAAGATGTAATAAATAGTCCTATCGATTTACCCACCCAGATATCGAATTATGAAAATGTTTTAAAATATGCAAGAAGTAAAGTTGATTATGCTTATGGACTTGGTTTATATATGTCTCCCAGTGATATGGTTTTACAAATTGGAAGTATTGTTGGTTATAATAATAAAATTATAATTGCAACAGAAAATCAAACACTTGGGTTAAATGATGATTTAAATAATAAAAATTTTGATCATGTTGATTTTAAACCAAAAGAACCTGTAAAACCACAAGAACCTATAAAACCTGAAAAGATCATGAAGATAATAAACAAGCAATAATATTTGTAAGTATTGTAATAGGATTTACAGCACTTTATTTTTTCAAATAATCTCTAGCAGCAGTAAACAATAAACTAACAACTAAAATAAGCAATGCCCATAAGTTGTTTGCAAACCAATTTACTACGTCTTTTGTTGCAGACAATAACCAAGAAACAATAGAACCTATAATACCTGGTAATGCAGCTGCTAATTTTCCTGCAAGAAAAGATAATAATTTTCCAAGATTTTTTAATTGTTTTTTTATCCAGTCTTGTACACCACCACCTTTTGATGGAGGAGAAGGAGAAGGAGAAGGAGAAGTAGTTCCACCAGTAAATGCTTCAACAATAACACCAATAATAATTCCAAAAGCAGTTAAAACACTAACTATTGTTATTCCTTGTTCTCTGAATAATGTTCTTATTCTTTCACCTAATGTTTTGTCTTCGTTTAACATTTTATGTATTGTTTGTTTAAATCTGTTTACTTGACTACGTAGTTTTTCTTTATTAATATTAATTACTTCTAGTCTTGCACTTCTCTCAGATTCCAACTCTCTTATTCGACTACTTATTCTATCTATTTGAAATTTATTATTGTCTTCTTTAGCTTGTTCTAATTTGGCATTTTCTTTTGCTAAGTCTTTATTTGTTTCATTCAGTTTTGCTAAATTATTTGCAATCTCATCTTCCGCTGTTGTAAATGCTTTTATTATACCATCCATCTCTCTTTTTGTCATTTTTGTTTGTGTTTCTTCATTTATTAAAGATGTTCCTTGTTCAATAAATGAAGTTTCTATTTCTTTCACATATGTTTCTGCATTACTTGCTGTTTCTAATAATTCTTGTCCTTCTTCTTGTGTAGATATTTCTTGTAATAGAATTATATATTATCGAGTTCATTTAACATTCTCTGAAACCCTGCTCTACCTTCTCTTAAATTATCAGATATTTTATAATCATCTACACCTAAAACATCCCTGACAAAATTAACACCGTATTCTCTTTGAAGAGTGCTAAATTTATAAAACTTTAATACTCCTTTTTGGTAATATGTTAATGCAATATCATTACCTTTTTCATCTTTTACATATAAGATTTGTCTTCCCTTATGATTTTCCCCAACAAAAAAAACCTCTTCATTACGTATAGTTTCACCATTTTTTTTATAAAATTGTTTAATCATTTTTTTTGTAGTTTCTTTTTTACGAATTTTAACATCATTTTCTGATAAATCTCTTGATATTTCAAATTCCTTATTTATATTATTTTGAAACTCTTCGTCATCTTGAAAAGACGTTTCTTCTTCTTCATAATCATCATCATAATCATTATTTTTAAACTCAGGATTATCAAACTCATAACCTCCTTCAGCCATTTTATTCATCTAAAATATTAGATAATAAACAATAAAAAGAACCTGTTAAAAACAACTTAAGATAAAAATAATTAAATTTTTTATTTAACATTATTTTTACATTTTTTACTAATTTTTCTTTTGTTTCTTCATCCATTTATTTAATTAAAAATTGATTCATAGTTTGGTGGATTTCCGTTATCAACTAAAATTATTTTATTAAAGAAAATCAAAGATTTTCCATTTTTTTTTTTAATTCGTTTTTTACTCTATTTTCTGTTTCCTCAATTAGTTTTTTTCTTTCATCATCTAGTAAACTTTTTAAAATTACTTTTTTTTAATTTTTTTTCATCTCATTAAATTTTTCTAATTCATCTAAAATAAGTTTAAATTCATCTACACTTATCTGTCCGTCAGTTAAAGATTTTGATATTAAATCTTTTATGCTGTTTAACTTGCATTCTGCCATTGTTTTAATTTCATAATGTTTTTTTGATTTTGTTGTCAACTTTCTTCTAATTAATTTAACTAGACCTCCTAAACTTCCACATACAACAGCTGCAATTTGTATGGGAAGTAAGATAGGAAAAGCTATTCCTATACCAGCTAAAACAACAGATGTCGAAATTAAACTTGTATCAACACCATCAGTAACATTAACTCCGCGTTTATATTTTTTGTATAGTGATTTACGTTTATCTCTCTCATTTATTAATGTTTTTTCTATTTCTGTTATTTTTTGTAGTCTATAATTTTGTCCATCTTCTATAGGTAATTCTGGATATAAATCAGGAGCTGTAGGTTGTTTCATTTTTTAAAGTAAAAATTGATTTTTTTTTTTTTTTTCTCTTAAATCCCACAGAATTCTTTCTTCGCCTGTTCTCCCGGTTTTTTTATTTATTTTTTTTTTGGAATTTTTTTGTTGTTTTTTGGGTGTTTTTAATAACGTTTTTTTCCAAAGTAAAAAAAAAATTTTTTTGGGAGTAAGAAAATTTTGGTGTTTTTGCGTTTTTTTTTGCTTTTTTTTTTATGAAAATTTAGGGCTCTTTTACTTGAAATGAGGGTAATTTTTTGGGGGTCAAATTTTTTTTTTTTTGGAGGGGGGTATAGGTGTGTGATATTGTGTGTCATATGTGAAGCATGATTTGCTTATCCTTAAAGATCCGGAACAGTTTCAGTTCATTTCTTTGAAGCGCATCGACAACTTTTAAACGTATTGTTAGTTGAAGTTTATGTGAATTTATGGTACAAAATCGTTTCGATAAAAATTGCAAAACTGTTGATGGGCCATGATAATGTTGGCTTGTCGGGGCCTTTTATTGCCGACTATGGGTTTTTCTCATTGTTGAAGGACGTACGGTTGCCTATAAGTGTTTAAATCCACTTCATATGAACTTTAATGGATAGTAGTCTCATTGATAAGCATACCACATCTCCTTGATTTTATATTGTGTTCATCGTTAAGTTAATAAATTTTCTTGGAGAATATGTTTTGATGACAGTCATGATTTGTATCCTTCATTCTCCGTCCGAATACTTTCCTAGCAACATAAAAAGAAGCAAGGGCATGCGATAAAGAACAAGGCAGAAAAAACTATTTTAATATACGGCAGAGAGGTCACGTTTACATTGCTGGCATCTTTTCCTGAATAAGTTAAACAATATTAATGTCTTTATATTTCAAGCATTATATGTGCTAGACCGTACTGTGACCTATAATGGTTTACTTTTATAAATTTGACTTGGATGGAGAGTTGTCTCATTGGCACTCATACCACATCTTCTTATATCTAGCTCATACTATTAGTTATCTTGGTGTAATCAGGGGTGTACAGAATTTTACACCGTTGTTGAAAATTCATACACCCTGAGGCCGAATGGCAGATTTGCATAATACCAATAATTTAATTGATGAAGAATTTTAATATGAATATATTGATACATATATAAATAATTTTTATATTTGATAATATAAAAGTAATGCATCTTAGGATGACCATCAATGGCTTAAACTGCAGAAACACTAAAGTAGTGTCGGCCCATATTAGGCTATATGGGATGTGTGGTTTATAGGCGTTTTATATTAACAAAAAGTGAAAATATCAGCCTATCAAAAGCTGTTAATTAACGTAATTTTAAACTTCGGTGGAGATCACATGTTCATTTGATATTCCGTGCATCCGAGTGGTGGGATTAAATTTTTCACCTAAATATCGAAGAACTATAGATATGGGGGTTTTAAAAAGACATTATTGGAAATCTTTTTGGCAGTGTATATGTACAAAAGGGGGGTTTAACTGAAAAAGGTCTGATACTGCATATATTTACATAGGTTTTTATTTGCAATTCGGCAGTATTCAAGTGTTTTATAAGTCAGGTTCAAGAATGTAATTTGAATTAAGATGTCGGATAGGAGAAGTTAAAGTACATTGTTTATCAGGGGCGGATTCACAAGGCGCGCGCCTCCTAGCGACAGAAAAAAAATGTAATTTATAGGTGAAATTACAGCCAATTTTTTTTGTTAAAGTTTTGTCCTCCTACTCTCATTCTCAGGGGCACCCCAACTCCCCCTTTACATAAAATCCTGGATCTGAGCCTGTTTATTGTGCTTATTTGTGAATCTAAACATCTATATATATCTGAAAGACACTGGAAGCTTGAGATTGAATTAATATTTTTTTCTGATTTCTGTCCATTGATAAGTGTTAATAATGTTAAGTGTTCAAAGGAATTATCACAAATTAACACAAATGCCGTATTGAATGGCAATGAATCCGCAGTCAAACCACTTGAGGTAGGCAGTTTGACATCCGAATTCAACTAACATTAGATTTGAACCTAGAATAAATATACGTGATGACGCAAATGCATGATATTTTTTTCCAGAATATCAGTGTGTATGCTAACCATTTACTATTTCTCGCGCAAGAAAAGTACGTGCATGCATAAACATTGATTTCACTCGTCGAAGGTGTTTTTTTTTTTGCATTTCTTATCTATGTTGTGTTTTGTGTACTATTGTTTGTCTAGATCTGTTGGTCTTTTTCTTCCGTTTTGCAGAAATTGAGAATTGGAATAGGATTATGTCTTTGTATATAAAACACGGAGAAATAATGATGTACACTCCCAAGTAATAAATAAAATAGTCAAGCCTTAAAAGGTAGTTTCAAATGGTAATTGTATACAATTTTCTATTTACAACTAAATTCCTGCAATGCTTTTAATTGACTTGTGCACGAATAACATATTTTCAATAAAGGTAATATTTTTTTATTACCTCATTCTATCAACAGTCAATTATTTCAAATCAAAAGCAAAAATAAATTCAGCAAAAAATATTTGGTGACCAGTCAGTGGTCTCGGGTTCACGTGTTGCCTTTCTTTTTTTATATATATATATATATATATATATGAATCGACGATTTGCCGATGGGTAATATGATATCGTCACAAAAAATCTAAAAATGAGTACACAAATATCATACTTTATATACGAAATGTACTATATGAAAAGCACTTTAAGCTTTACAAATTTGTATTGCGTTTTGAATAATAAGTTACTGTACTATAATGATTAATTATGGATAAGGACAAATTATTATGTCCTATCTAATCAGCATATCTTATATGATATTTTCACCAAAACAGTATTTTTAAGCTGAGTTTTCAAGTTTTATTTCTCAGTTTACAACTGAATTATTATATTTAAAATTGAGAATGGAAATGGGGAATATGTCAAAGAGACAACAACCCGACCAAAGAGCAGACAACAGCCGAAGACCACCAATGGGTCTTCAGCGCAGCGAGAAAATCCCGCACCCGGAGGTGGTCCTCAGCTTGCCCCTAAATAAAATTGTGTACTAGTTCAGTGAAAATGGACGTCACACTAAACTCCAAAACATATAAATGAACTAAAATTAAAAAAACATACAAGACTAACAAAGGCCAGAGGCTCCTGACTTGGGACAGGCGCAAAATTGTTGATTATATATTAATCGCCAGGTAAATTTTATATGTTGTTACAATCATGTCCTGTTGTTCGGAGCGCCTTAAGTGCCATATACATATACAATTTTCGTTCGCCCGAGATTTAATCTGGTGCACATCAGTTTGAAAAATCGTGCGCACCACTTTGAAACTAGTGCGCATGAAAAGTCGTGTGTACCATTTATGAAAGTCGTTCGCATTATTTTAAAAGTCCTACACACCATTTTTGAACGTTTCGCACCAGTTTTTGAAATGACATGCGCATTAGTTTCGAATTCTTGCATACGATTTTTGAATTTCGTGCGCACCAGTTTTAAAATCCAATGATTTGTATTTTAACAACTAAAGTTTCACGTGTCGGGTGTAAATTGCAGGATAATGTATTTGTACTCGCTGCGAAACAGGAGAAAAGCTCGGAGAGCCTCGCTTCTCGTCCTGTTTCTAAACCTCGTACACATACATCTTATATTTTCCGACAATGTACATACATTGTATATAATATATGTTATGCTTTAAATCTGTTATATACACCACTTGTATACATCGGTGAATGTCATAAATTTAGGTGTTTTTTTTAGGTACATATATATTCTGAATGACGGATTGATTTAATAGTCTTTTGGTTATTTAGAAATGATGAACTTTATTGAGTTTTGTAACTCATGTATTTTAAATGGTTTAGTTATAATTGTTATATTTAGATTAACACTTTAACAAAGAAGTCATCTAAATGTAAAGGCAACTGGTAAAAGTGCAAGAAAAACAAATTAATGTTGAAAAGAAAGTGGATATTATGATTCAAATACTACAATCAAAAACAAATGAACGAAAAAAGGGAAGCCAAAAGATTAACGTCCCTGCACTAATTGCAGTAAGTAATTATTCATTGTTCAACTTTTAATTAACCTTTTCAAAATATTGCATATTGTTCATGTAGTAGCGGATTACAATTTTTTTTTCGGACTGTGTACAAAGAAGTAATTGTGGTCGGCACAAGATTCGAATACATATTGCACACTTACATTTTGTGTTTTAATTGTATAAATATTGCAAAATTTTACACACTTTGATTACATGTTGTCATGTTTTAATTAGAATGTAATGAAGTCGTGAAGTTAAGAATGTACATGTATATATATTTTATGTTTGCGACTTTCTACACATATAATTATATAACTTCAGTTCTCAGTTGTTCTTGATGCATGCAATTTAAATGCTTAAGAGCGTATCTTTTTCCTTTCAGCAATCAAGAAGGGATGGTTATCAGCAGGGTATTACTGAAAAGGATTTCATCTGGAGAATATAAAGAACGAAACTGGCAGTATTTCAAAGTATGTATATATGATATTAAATGATTTAAAAGTTTCCTTGGAAATTGAAAAAATCTCATGGTTTGTTATTCAAACCAATGTAATTTAATATGTAATGTATGTCCACATTCATCATTAAACGATAGGGTTTTAGGAAAAATGCTCGATTACTTGTGATTTACGACATTGAAACAGATTTAAATTTGTATCTACTTTGAATCATTAATTATGAAATTCTACTTATTCGAGTATAAATCTTAATTTTGTACACAGCTTTTGGGTCAATTAAAGTGAAAAATTTGCAGGATATATATATGTGTATTTGGTAATCATAGTTCTATTCAGATTCAAACAACATTTTAGCACAAATTGATAATTTTACCGACTTTTGTTACACTCTTATTTAAGGAAGTTTTGATTTACAGTAAGATTATTTTTCAATTTACTTTTTTTAGATATAATTCTGCAGAGAACAAAGAGAAGTCTGGATTCATCATAGAATTTGTAAAAGGCCCAATATCCTGATGAAGTGGAGGGTGTTGTTAGAGGTTTGTAGCCCCCCCCCCAAACCCCAAAAACAAAATAGTCGAAATTGCAGTTCTGCAATACAATTGCTTAGCCTAGAAGGCATGTTTAACTGTCATATTAAGAATGACATCTAAAAAGTTAAAAGTAGTCAAATTCAGTTGATACTTTTTTTATTTCGGAAAAGAGTGTTACGTTACTGAATAAATCCTAGCTTATGTTAACATTACATTGATACTATCGGCTTTTTTTTTACAAGAGGGTATTTTTGTTGTGCTGTTTTATGGAACAACCATTTAACTTTAAGGGGGGAGGGGGTATGTTTTTTTGTCTGAGTCAGAATTTTTTTTTCGCCCAAAGCGCGAACATTTTTATTTTGCAAAATTGAACACTATAAGGTATGAGGGAAATCTGGATTCAGAATATTTTTTTAGGAAATAACCATAACCCCCCCCCCCCCCCCTCTTTGAAATCACATGGTCGATCCCTTGTTGCTACACACCTGTATCTTACCTCTTTTTATTTCGAAACATGACGTTCCAAATTACCATTGAATTCACTTCATATGATTTCGGACCAAGTGTTGAAATGAGTAATCCCATTACCAGCTAGGGGCCTGTTTTTCGAAAGTATCTTATGACTAAGACATGTCTTATGATGGTCTGAGGACATGTCATAGTCGTAAGATATGTTTTCGATATATCATAACTTTTGTCGTAAACTTAAGACACTAGCTCGCGACATGACTTACGATGGTCTTATGATTATCAACTAGAATTCTAATTACTTTTCATGTATAATTTCATGTACAATGTACATTACAATAAAAATAATAGTTGTGTTGCTCAGTCGGCAAAATATTTAGATTTATTCTTTTCCATTTTGCATTCAAACTTTTTGAATCTCCTGCGACGTAAAATTTGGACTCCTTTTCTTACTCATGATTTCGAAAAATAAATATACATATTATTTCTTTCCTTATATATTACTTTATTTACGCATTTGCACGGGCATATAAGCAGACAATTTCAGTAATATTTTGAAACGCCATATAATTTCCATATTATAAATAATAGCAAATGCATACTATTATATAACTTTAATAGATTTATTTTGATTTCGATCATATCACATCAAAACATTCTACCATGGACTAACCAAGTGACACTGTTTAGTCTCAAATGGAGACAAGCAATTGTATATTAAAAAAATTTAAGTAGATTTTTTTTTTTGTAGGACGGATAAAGACAAATTTTGAATCGTTCAAAGCAAAGAAACGAAGAGACGAAACTGGTAAACAAGAAGAACATAACAAGAAAATGGCTGTGTACAGCAAGATGAGAAGAGTAAGAACTGATTTTTTTTATTATGGTGAGCAATTCAGACATTACAGTCAACATAAGAAGCGGATTTAGACGGGAGTTTTATTTAATATTATATACTTATATCACTCTAAACAGGGAACCCCCTTTTAACTTCATTTTCTTTTTGCTTTTCACTAAATTCCTTTTGTGACGCTACAATAAAAAAAGGAAAAAGGTGACCATATCTAACGACGTCACATATATATTTATACATCATTTTGCAGATCAGTGAAAAAGTTTGTCTACGTAACGTCTAAAAATTAAAATAGAAACAGAATCCAACACCGAATCTCGTACAATATAATATTTCTCCACTCTCGACAATTGAATTTTCAATACTCAAAAAGCTCGGCAGGCCTTCATTTGATGTAGCGGTAGAATTTCTTTCTCCCTCTCTCGCCAGCCGGGCTTTTCAAGAGAGAGAGAGAGAGAGAGAGAGAAATTAAATGCTAAGAATTGAGTGTTCTGTTGGATAATATATCATATTCATAAATAATATACAGCATGCTTTCAGTCACAGTAATCACTAGTATTGTTTTTACAGACTGCTTTTTGCTGAGGTTATAATAATAATAAAAATAAAAATAATAATAATAATAATGATAATAATATCTTTATTGAAAGAGAGTTATTACGGCATATATGGAATCTATTTGTATGTATTCAAAATGAAATTCAAGGAATTTTGATTTGAGCTTTATTCTCTTTTTTTTAGAAATTAAACAACAGAAAAAAGGCCCTAAAAGTAAAAGTCCAGTATACCAGAGGAACAAAAAGAAAAGGGCTCGTAAAGCCTTGTGGTGCAGAACATGTCTTATGAACAAACAGATTCATAAGACGAAGGATCGTTTATCGTCAGACCTCTGCCTTGGAGGTCCGACGATGTTGATAAATTAGTAAAAAAAACTAGGCCAAAAGCATGATGGTCAACTAACCAAGAGAAGCAGACGGCAGCACCATAAACGAAAGGTTGGGGCAGTTTCCTCAAGGATAAAACCAGAAGTCGTGCCAGGACATGAATGGGTGTTTAAATAGTTTAAAAATAATGTCAATGATTAAACTTTATTCGTTTTAAGTATGCAAGTTTTACCGACCAAAGTAAATGCTACATGTAATTGTTAATAATTTTTACACAATTATTTGTCCAAAACTAAAAAAAAACAAAAAATCTGATATATCGTTCTATTCTTATATTAACATATTTCAGTCATCACGAAATCAAATAGATGCAAACAGAAAGAGAAAAAATACATCTTCATGCCGGATGTCAACATACCGTCTTCAATAACAACAAGCGGTTCGAAGGAGAACGTTTTTGATAAAAAAAAGTAAAGAAAAGTGCTTTTCGAAACAACAGTAATGTCGTAATGGGCAAAACTATTTAAAAATAACACGAACAATGTACATTTCATTGGCAAAACAAAATATAATAACTTTTTGATTTGTAACCTAGCATCACGAAAAATAAATGTTAAAAAAAATATTTTTTTATAGAATCTTCATTTTTAGATGAAAAATCTTGGTTTTTTTTATAAATATGGAAGTGATACTGAGAAAATAAGCAGTGTATTATTTGCACATAGTAGTAAAAAAAAAAAAGAAGACAAAATGGTAATTCTTCGAAATAGTAAGAAACTTGGTATATATTAAATTTCAATGTTTTAAATATTTCTGTTGTGCGTAATTATACAATATAAACAAGAAAAAACTAGATAGCAGTAAATTTTATCTGGTACCCTGATGTAAGTAATCATACAATGCATGTATACAACAGTTGGTTTTACATTTAAAATCCTTGTTTTAGTGGTGAAGCTCTTCATTGTGTATTTTGTATATTATATTGATGTCCACGCGAGCATAATCAAATATATATTTTGAAATTAATTGCACTGATAAAACATATAGACATGTAACTGGGATCTTATATGTGAATCTTTTTTTTTCTTTCTTCAATTGATTAAAAACAGTAAGCAATGAAAGGGAAACAACTCTTGTTAAAATAAGAATATTTTTCGTATCTTTAAAAATTGAAGAAATTTGTTGTTGTTTTTTTTAGCTTAAAGGTTTACACGTTTATAATTATTAATATTCTTATAAAAAGTAAGTATTAAGATCTTGATTTTTTTATTTTAATAAGAAAGGGGTTGTATAGAATTGGGTGCTTGTTAAACCCTCCAAATTACGTTGGATTTTATTATTCAGTTCGAATCTTTGTATTCAAAGGGAAATAACTCTTTCTATTAAAATAGTTGTTAGTTGTAATTAGGTAAGACAATCAGAACAACCACAACAAAGAGAATTCTGCAAATATGTTTCTGCTTATGATATTTAAATACTCAGTCCTTTTCGTCATGAAGTTGATATGTTTTTGTTCCTTAAAAACAGCTTTAAGCAAAAACAAACAAAAATGCACAAAATTAGAGTTTTATAATTTTGTTATGTATGTAGATGTTTTCTTTTAATTATTATAGAATGGAATGTTAGTACTTTAATTTGTCATGTATTTGTAAATTGAAAATAATGAATAAATTTAGCTAAGATTCTAGATAATTGTTTTTTTTTTATTCAGGATTTCGCCATAGTCTAGATCTCCATTACGGGCAGCTTTTTTTTATGAATTTCCAGTTGCTCCTCTCACTGTAATATCTTATATTTTGAGGCAATCGTGAGTGTTTAATTCGAATTATGGGTTGTGGCAACTTAGGGTGTACAATTATGGCTTTGTTTGTTATACTGAAGTATGTTTGTATAAACAAATATATCCTGCATTATAATAGGGTTCGATTGTAAGAACATGTGGATGAAAGCTGCAAATATACTGTTTTCTGTCGTGAATTTGCAGGTCAATTGGCATATATTTGGTGCACCAAACACGGATATTACAAAGATTTTCGATAGTAAATGGAGTCAAAATGAGTTTAAATTTGAAGTAAATCAAGTTATTTTGCACATAAAATCTTTAAACTTGAAGTTGAATTTGATTTCAATTTGCATTAAATGAAAGTTTATCGTTGTATTAAATTTTTAACTCGATGTTGTATCAGATTTAAAACCACAGTAAACAGCTTACTGTTTGGAATATTATTGACTTTAATTTGTAGTAAATCATGTTATACAGATTTTCTCTACATTAAATTTGATGTTGTATGTATATTAAACTTTGTTAAATTCGAAAATTACTGGACAGTATATCAGGTGTCAATTCATGAACTTACTAGTTGTAAACTACTATTAAACATTGCGTTTACTTGAACTATAAACTACCAGAAAAAAAATAAAATCGGAAATTACGACTGATTTTCAAGTAGTTTATTGATACCTTAAATTAATACTTTCATGCAGTGTAATAGAAGGAGAAAAAACGAAAAATAATCATAAATGATGTTATATTAAAGACTGATCGCATTCAGTGACCACAAGCTTAAAGTTCTTGACCTGTTGATGTGGAATTATGCCGTCCTATCAATTCTACCAAAAAGTTGTGCCAACCATGTCTTACACCTTTTTTCATAGCGAGTTCTTTAACAACTGAAAATGAACAAGTCAGAACAATCGAAACAAGTGAACACAGATATCTATACTACTAAAGGAAGGAACCGATTTCATTGAGCCGCAACTCCTCTGAAACCATACAAAGTCGGAAATATTTGTGATATGACGTATAAATGTAGTGTTTTGTACTTCCTAAATTTGTCTTTGAAACAATCTTTTTTCCACAGAAAACGCCAATTTTTGAGAAAATATCCAAATTCGGAGACCGTTATCGATCCGTGTCTTATACGCTTTCGCGCATGCTCAGTCGACGTACTGCCCGCGAAATTTAAAAACTCTTTGTTTTTAACACTTGCCCAATTGTACCGCGATTCGCGGGCATCTTCTAGTAAAACAAAAATCATAAAAGGTGCTCGTGTAGTTTAGGAAGCAAATACATATGGGAACTTTGAGATGTTCAGTAGCAGATTTTAATTCAGTCGTTGTTGAAGTACTTCGGTAAGGTATTTACGTTAATCGACGAAAACGTTGTTTACACAACACGCTTTCCTTAAGTTTGTTCTATAGCCTCGGCATCTTTCAAAAGAAATCTTGTATTAGGTCATTTTCGAAATATTGAAAACAAAATATCTTCAAAAATTGATGATTTTTTAAAACAAGGAATCAAAACTTTATAATCAACATTATCTCGTCTTCAGAATGATTTGCAGAAAGGGGAAAGGGAGGCGTTAATGAGTTTACAAAACACCTCTTCCAGTTAATTTTAAAAGGTGGATGGAATTTTGGGCCTTTCTTAGAAACACAACACCTCACGGTATTTGAACAAAGTGTCCGGTAACAACATGGCCACAAGGATCATGTCATAACCTATGATTATCAAAAATTTCTAGAGCAGTAAAATTGGTACCGTCAATATTATTATTACCACTTGGCTGATACCTTTGCTGGTGGACTATTTGTTCCCGATAGTATCACTAGCTAAGTAGCCAGTACTCCTACCATGCTTTGTTTTAATTTGTTGTTATAAAATTTTGAAATCTTTTTAATTAAAGGATTTTTTCTCCCTCGTGGATAGCTTTGATTCCTTGTCCAGTTTTGAATTTACTTTTGTTCTATTTATTGTTTTAACAACTCTTAAACGTTTGTATTATATTTTAGGCTTTCAAATATTTTGGCCAATATATAGTAATAGATACATTTCTCACATCTGGTGCACAATGGGTACCGTCAATGTTATTTCAATAACCAGGAATGTTGTATCCAATGTCTACGTCGGCAGCAAAAAATGTACAGTTAAAACTAACATTTGTTCTTTTTTAGGTGTAAAATACAATAAGTAAGGCGGTATCATAAATATTGGAAAAAAACATTTCTGAACGTTAAAATCATTTACTTAACATGATATTTTGATTAAATGAAAAACAATTCTCTATCAACATATATATTTCAAATTGGTCTATCTAAAATTCTAGAAAAAAAGCACAGTTCTCTCTCATTACAAATCCCTATATTGTACTCAGGATGTATTGTTACTACGATTATATCATTCAGATCGTCTACAGAAGACATTAGACTAAGATCCATTCATATCATTTCTAGAACCGTGTTTTAAACTTTCTTCCATACTTTGCAATTTGTCCATCATCTGAAAAAGTAAAAGAACAAAGATGAATTTAAAATCAATTAAAATGTCTATTGAGAAGTTATGAAATTGTTTCCTTATTGGACAGATATGTGCTTTAAGTTGCAGCTAATTTATCAACTGTTAAAATACAATGAAATAAAACAGTCACGAGTCTGCAAATAATTAAACAAATACGTATGAAAAAGTTTTGATTTTAGTCAACCTTAGTTCGTACAGGATAAAACAAAATTGTATATGTCATTATGAAGTAATAGATGGTTACCTTTTTCAAGGTTTTTTTTTTGTCTAATATAAAATCGAAATACAATATGCTGAATGGAAAATATATTATATCAATAAAAAGTAAAAGAAAGCAAGACTCGGGTTGATATTTACGGTCATCCGAATAATTCACCAGATCCTAAATTAAAACCTTCACTAAAGTGGGACGTTCATTTGGCTGTGCGATATGTATAAATACACAGGGCCATTTTCAAATAACTCTTTCAACAACTCTCTGTGGGGTTTTTAGGTGAATTCCTCTATCCAAAATATTCTCTTGCATTTTTCTACGTTTGCGTCCTTGATCTCAGCGGTCATACTGTGCAGCACATACAACAATCCTTTTGTTTGAACGGTTAATTTAATCTTGTCTTTTTTTTCATTGAACGTTAAAGTAAACGAAAGTGAAAACCATTATCTTATGAATGAGCATGATGCCAATTGCATTTGAAGTCAAATGTCAAAAATATCAGAAACAAAAAATTAAATTATTTAAACTACAAACCATTTTCTTTGTATCCTTTAATTCTGTTAAGCTACCTTCCAGATTTTTAAGTCTGTTGATTATCTGAAAAATGATAATAGATAATCAAACATATTCCGAGTAAATGTAGTCTTCTTTATTGTAATAACATATTCCGAGTAAATGTAGTCTTCTTTATTGTAATAACATATTCCGAGTAAATGTAGTCTTCTTTATTGTAGTAACATATTCCGAGTAAATGTAGTCTTCTTTATTGTAATAACATATTCCGAGTAAATTTAGTCTTCTTTATTGTAATAACATATTCCGAGTAAATGTAGTCTTCTTTATTGTAGTAACATATTCCGAGTAAATGTAGTCTTCTTTGTTGTAATAACATATTCCGAGTAAATGTAGTCTTCTTTATTGTAATAACATATTCCGAGTAAATGTAGCCTTATCTATTGTAATAACATTTAGATTAAGATTTCACAGTGACAAACTCATATTTATACATTATATTTGCACAAAAATACAATTAAAAAATAAACAAATAATATATTTTTTATTTTTTTTTATTAATAAACGAATAAATATATGCATAATAGTTAACATAAAAAAGTCACATAACTACGCTGAACAGTGATAACAAAACCTATACTGTTGACACGAGAACTTTGCACAAATGTTTATAGAAACAATGTGAAGACTGAAATTTACACAGTAATGTTTTGCAGATATATTTTTGTATAACATGCACACAGATTTGTGTATAACATGCACACAGATTTGTGTATTGTCAATATTAATTTTTATACCGCTAAAAGTTCAACAATTTTGATAATAAGAGGATTTTTTTACTGGAAAATCGTTTACATCTAACATAATTGTATGAAACAAGGATATGCACTTGCACAAACAACATGACGGATGCAAAAAAGTAAAAAAAAACAAAAAATACCGAACTTCAAGGCAAGTTCAAAAAGGCAAAGTCCAAAAATCAAAAACAAATGCTATCAATCAACGGAACAAGTGCAAAACAACTGCCATATCTCTGATTTAGTACAGGCAACATATGGAACAGGAACTGCTTACCTTGCCGTAGCACCTAAACTTACCCCCAGACTTTTTGTGGGGTTCGTGTTGCTCAATCTTTAGTTTGCTATGTAGTGTTTTGTGGAGTCGTCCGTTTTTTTGTTTTGCTTGGTGTTATTAGTTTATCTTCTGCCTGTTTTTTTTAATGAATATGTTTGTTTACATACCTCTTGAGTTATCCTGTTATTACTCTCGTTTTGTATTTCTTGCTTTGTGCTATTAGAGTCAGATTCTCTCTGAAGCATTTATAAAAACATGATTTTATAGAAATAATGTTGACTGATTCTAATATATTTTTCTTGGTAGTGGCAGATACATGAATGTACAATTGTTTAAATTAAACACATTTAATGATATTGATAAATGCATGTTCCTTTATTGTAATTAATAGGAGACCGTAAAACCTGAAAACAACACTTTATAAATTTCATGCGTCCGAAGCGCTTTTCATGATTTTTGTTCGCCAGGAACGCTCAATGACGACTATTTAAAAATTAAGGATGCATAAGAAACGAACTAGTTGAAGAGCTACATGACCCCCCCCCCCCCCCCCCCCCTCCCTAAAAAAAAATAAAAACAAACAAAAAAAAACAACCTAAAATTTATAGCCAAATTGATCTAATTCAGCTTTGTCGGAGGGAATTGAAACCTTAGTTTCTAAATAATTTATAAATTTATAAACGGGCAATTTTTCAAAAGTTTGTTAAAAATCATTTCAGTACCGAAATACTGACTACTGAGCTGATTATACCCTCGGGGATAAATAGAATACTAGCAGCGGTATCGACCCAGTGCTGTTAAAAATGAAAACAACACTTTATAATTTTCATGCGTTCGAGGAGCTTTTCTGGATAAACCTTCATCAGGAATTTCCGATGTCGAATATTTGAAAGCCAACAATGTTTAAGAACCGATACAATTGGAGAGGTACATGTTCAAGATACAATTTACATTTAAAACTCCTCAAATCTATACGTTTCACATATAGCTGTTTTAACATGAATGAAAACCAAAACATGTTAAATTACCTTGATAAATATCCGTATGCTACACTAATTTGGAATTGGGTAACACCCCTACGATAACTACACAAATTATCTCAGTTTTTGTTCATTGTTTAAAACCCATATGACTACTACACCGATTATCTCAGTTTTGTTCATTGCTTAACCACACACCGATTATCTCAGTTTTTTCATTGCTTAACGACACACCAATTACTACACCGATTATCTCAGTTTTTGTGCATTGCTAAACGACACACCGATTATCTCAGTTTTTGTTCACTGCTTAACGACACACCGATTATCTCAGTTTTTGTTCATCGCTTAACGACACACCGATTACTACACCAATTATCTCAGTTTTTATGTATGGCTAAAAGGCACACCGATTACTATATCGATTATCTCAGTTTTTGTTCATTGTTTAACGACACACGGATTACAACCCGAATATCCAAGTTTTTATTTATGGCTTAACGACACACTGATAACTATATCGATTATGTAAAGTTTTTGTTCAATGCTTAACACCCCACCGATTACTATGCCGATTATGTCAGTTATTGTTCATTGATTAACGACACCCAAATTACTACACCGATTATGTCAATTTTTTGTTCGTTGCTTAACGACACACCGATTACTAAACCGATTATCTCAGTTTTATTTATGGCCTAACGACACACTGATTACTACATCGATTATCACAGATTTGTTTATTGTTTAACGACACGCGGATTACCACACCGAATATCCCAGTTTTTATTTAAGGCTAAGAACACACCGATAACTACATCGATTATGTCAGTTTATTGTTCAATGCTTAACACCCCACCGATTACTACACCGATTATGTCAGTTGTTCATTGTTTAACGACACCCCAATTACTACACCGATTGTCTCAGTTTTTGTTCATTGCTTAACGATGCACCGATCACTACACCGATTATCTCAGTTTTTGTTTATTGCTTATTGACACACTGATTCCTATAACGATTATGTCAGTTTTTATTCATGGCTTAACGACACACCGATTACTGCATCGATTATCTCAGTTTTTGTTCATTGTTTAATGACACACGGATTACTATACCGAATGTTCCAGTGTTTATTTATGGCTTAACGACACACCGTTAACTATATCGATTATGTCAGTTTTTTGTTCAATGCTTGACACCCCATCGATTACTACACCGATTATGTCAGTTGTTGTTCATTGCTTAACGACACCCCAATTACTACAACGATTATCTCAATTTTTGTTCGTTGCTTAACGACACACCGATTATCTCAGTTTTAATTCGTTGCTTAACGACACACCGATTACTACACAGATTATCTCAGTTTTATTTATGGCTTAACAACACACCGATTACTACATCGATTATCTCAGATTTGTTCATTCTTTAACGACACACGGATTACTACACCGTATATCCCAGTTTTTATTTATGGCTTAAGGACACACCGATTACTTCGTCGATTATATCAGTTTTTTGTTCAACGCTTAACACAACACACCGATTACTTCACCGATTATGTCAGTTGTTGTTCATTGTTTAACGACACCCCAATTACAACACCGATTGTTTCAGTTTTAGTTCATTGCTTAACGACCCACCGATTATCTCAGTTTTTGTTCATTGCTTAACGACACGCGGATTACTACACCGAATATCCCAGTTTTTATTTTGGCTTAAGGACACACCGATAACTACATCGATTTTGTCAGTATTTTGTTCAAAGCTTAACACCCCACCGATGACTTCACCGATTATGTCAGTTGTTGTTCATTGTTTAACGACACCCTAATTACTACACCGATTGTCTCAGTTTTTGTTCATTGCTGAACAATGCACCGATTACTACACCGATTATCTCAATTTTTGTTTATTGCTTATTGACACACTGATTACTACACCGATTATGTCAGTTGTTGTTCATTGCTTAACGACAACCCAATTACTACACCGATTATCTCAGGTTTGTTCATAGCTTAACGATGCACCGATTTCTTCATCGGTTTTCTCAGTTTTGTTTATTGCTAATTGACACACTGATTACTACACCGATTATCTCAGTTTTTGTTCATTGCTTAACGACACACTGATTACTACACCGATTATCTCCATTTTTGGTCATTGCTTAACACCCCACCGATTACTACACCGATTATCTCAGTTTTTATTTATGGCTTAACAACATACCTATTACTGCATCGATTATCTCAGTTTTTAATTCATTGCTTAACGACACAGCGATTATCTCAGTTTTTGTTCATTGCCTAACGACACACTGATTACTACATCGATTATCACAGTTTTTATTCACTTCTTAACACAGCATCCGATTACATCAGTTTTTGTTCATTGTTTAACACAATACCCGTTTACCCCCGTTTTTGATCATTGCTTAACGCAATATCTAATTATCTCAGTTTTTGTTAATTGCTTAACACAATTGTTTCTTTCACATCGATTTATGAAATTTATCACCGGTAAACTACTGTTGCATTAACTCCACGACACATTGAAACATTCTCTATTCTCGTAACACAATTTGCCAATAACAAATTTTATGAATAAAGTCGAGCAATCGATTGAACCGTCTTGACAGCCCGACTTTCTGTACTAGAAACTTTTAACGGCGGCTTCGATGGCGAACACACAAAGACTCACGTTGGATAGATCAAAACAAACTGAAATATTCCATATTCAGAAAAAAATATCATAGCTTATTGACAATTTTTTTATTTGTAGAAAATGAAACAACATGTTATAGATGTCATGCGTCCGAAGCGCTTTTCTAGATTTACCTTCATCATGAACGCTCAAAGAGGAATATTTGAAAGCCAAGGATGTACAAGAACCGAAACAGTTGAAGAGCTATATAACCTAAAAGGAGCTTAAAAATAGCGACATCTATCTCACTTCAGCTTTACATGAGGGAGCTGAAACCTTGGTTTCTCTATCATTTCAAAAATTTATAAACGGACAATTTAAAAAAGGTTTTTAATAAATAAATATTATACAATATGATTGAATTTTCAGTCATCTTTTGGTTGTATGAACATACTAATCATGCTAATAGTGCCAACGTTGCCCAAAACACAATACTTTCTGTATAAAAAACCTATGTATAACGAATTGATTTATATGAAATGTATGATTTAATCATTTATTTACATCTAAATCGATCACTCGTATTCGACAGTCAAAATTATTCACTGTTAAAACAAAAGAAAAGGTTTACCGTAACTGTGTTAACATCTATTTTCCTGCAAAAAAAAAGTTAATCGTCATCCGTAATAAAAAAAAATGCACATTATAGCAAAAGTTTTTTTTCTTTATTTCAAATAAATTCTTGACAGCTGATCTGTCACATAAAGATCATCTTAAATCATCAAACCAATTATTACATGATTTCAGAAAACGAACGACTCGAGTAGGAACAACTAATTTGAAATATACGTGGTGACCTTAACAATGTTAGATCTGATAGATCTGACATATTCTCCCCTCAGTGGAGACATGGCCAACACTTTGGCCATAACCCTACGCCACTCGGACAACTAGACTATATCTGTATTTATGGAAAATATTAAGAAGGAAATTTAAGATCATTGTCTTTATACCTTAAAAACATACACATTATTTATGCAAACCAAAACCCCAAAACTTATGTTTTCTCTTTTTTTCCGATCCTTCAATTGCACACATTATAACTTGATGTTTAGAGTTTAAGGATGTAGTCATTTCAGGTTAAGGAATTTTTGTCAGATGTTCGGACTCCTTGGGTTTTCCCTACGATACAAGGTAAAATATCTTGCCCCATTTCACCCTTTTTTCTTTTCCTAGAAGACTTTAATAGCTCATAAAAGGTCATTACTAAAATTTAAGCAGATTCTAGATTTCTTTTCTTACAATTTGAGATCCAAATAATGTCAATGCTAAATATAAGGCTAAAGTCCGAGTCAAACTTATCCCGTCATTTTCTAAAAATCAAATATCTCGAAAAGGAGTGCCATAACCTATCATTATTTTGAGATTATTTTGTTTCTTAACCAATGCTCTTCTGAATTATAATATGAATTTTAAATTCCAGATTTTTTAAGATTTCACCTGAAAACATCTTTATGTGTGACACCGTCCTTACTTCTTTGTAATATTGGCCACTTGACGACGAAAACACATAGCTACAACAGTTTAAACATTAATCAAGCTCTATTAATTTTTTCTTCACATAGGCAACATGGACAACATGTATTTTAAAGGAAAACACAACTTTTATTTGGAAAGATTAGATTTCAAATAAAGAAAAAGAAGAACACACTGTCTTTATAATTCATTACATACCATTCAAATATACACTACAAATAGACAATAATGCATTGAATAGTATATTTACCCTTGGTCTTTTTGAGCCTTTGTCTCCTCTGCTTCTGTCGATTTAAGTTGCAAATCATAATTAGAATCAAAGAGAAAAACTGAAAGTAAAGCATCAAATACTTTTACGATAACTATCAATAGTTAACTTCATTTTTTTAAAAATATTTTTCATTTAAGACTTCATGTAATATAGGGACACTGGTTTAACGTCTTTTTAAACAACGAATGAATATTCTGTAATTGGTACTTCACTTAAATACTCGAATAAAGTGAACAACACCTATTTTTATCAAAATAGATTATTTTGAGAAGTGTCAACACTAGATAACTAAAATCATAATATAGATATAAAAAGATGTGGTTTGAGTGCCAATGATACAACTCTCCATCCAAGTCACAATTTGCAAAAGTAAACCATTACAGGTCATAAGTACTTTTACATTAAAATTCCTTCTTAAGGATATCACCAAAACAAGATTACGAAGCATCTTCAATTTTCCAATTTGACACAGATAGACGACTTCAAAGTAAATAGCAGACTTGGTCAAATTACCATTTCTCTGCAGCAACATACCCCCTTGTCATGGCGTTAACATATTTTAAACAATGTTTTACGCCGGTGCATTCTTCCTTCGACCCTAGTAAAACTATCGCAAAAGTGGGGCGTCCGATCGGCTTTGAGGGATGTACAAGTTCGCAGCCACGTTCGGTCAGAATTGGGACGTTAAATTCGATACTTCATGTAAAGAGAGTGCCACGTTCTTTGTACGTTAGGAACCCTTGCAATAATTCTTTGAGGGGTCTGAGGTGGCCTGTTGCAAGGCTAAATTTCTGTTACTATCCAATGTACCCTCATTTTCCCGAGCAAGTACAGATTTTCACCGACCTTCATCCCGGACCGTCTCTATTACAGGAATTACCTATTATATTTATTGTTAATTTGTTCTCGTCCTGAATATGAATGAGATATTTGCCACTGGACGTAAAGCAACTAACAATCAATCAACCAACCAACACAATTAAGTGGAAAACGACTGATATCAACATAGATAGGGTTAACGGTTTAGAAATTGTTGACCGATACGCTATGCTGTGTACAAACTCACTAGCGACATGTTTTTGCTCTTTCGGATAACAGAATAGTCGTGCGATATGTGAAAGTACAGTAAAGGCTCAATTGTGACATTTAGAGTAAGTGTGGATACGAATTGCGGTTGTTGTTTAACCAACAGACGCTTCTCTTTCGAAGCAACCTTTTGGAGTTCATTTGATTCCCCCAGTTTTTAATTATTTACCTTGATTGATTCTTCGCATTTGTATTTGCACCTGAGGTTATAACTGTTAAAGTTTAACTGTACATCTTTCTTTTAAATGTCTGCAAATTTGCTAATTTAAACAAACGGTACGAAAATCTTCTATTTTTGAAATGTACACCATACCTCTGACAAATTGTGGGTGATGATTAAGCTCTTTAGTACGATCATTTTCGTCAGAATTCTGCTGTCGTAGATTTGCGCAGAAAAGCCACACAATTGCAACTACTGTTCCCGGTAAGGTAAGTAACTGGAGGTGTATTGGAAATATTGTTTGGATACTATATTCCTCAAGAAAAGATGTCTGTAGCTCAGACCAATAAATCATCGATTTTGTATGGACGTCCTCAAAAATGTTACTGAAATTCAATTGAGCAAGTGTGTCAAAATTCGCTTCACAAACAATATATGTGTTTATCTTTGGAAAATATGTCTGTTTGGGTTGCTCACCAACATTGTGTCAATATAACGGACATATAAGCAACTGTCATACAAGTAGGAGGTTTATTTTGTTATAAAACCAGATAAAACCACCATTTTCGGAAAATGCGTGTTCCAAGTCAGGAATATGAAAGTTGTTTTCCACTCGTCCATTTGGTTGCAAACGTTTGATTTTGTCAGTATTTATGGACTTCCACTTTTTGAATATACCATGGAGTTCAGTATTTTTGTCATACTTTTTTCAAATGCAATGTTGAAGAGTATTAAAAACTAAAAACTCCGATAAGTTGTGCGATACGGATAATACGATCTATTCCTGGGATAGACAAATATTAGTGTTCCAAATAATTTAACATTTAAAAACATTAAATTTACAAAAAAAATGAATTCAGTTATCTTTCATACATGTATCAATACCAAAATGCTGACTACAGGATTTGTAAAAAAAGGCAACAGTAGTATACCGTTGTTCAAAAGTCATAAATCGATTGAGAGAAAACAGATCCGGGTTACAAACTAAAACCGAGGGAAACCCTTGTTGACGAAATGTGTTAACCCGTTTTCACAGATAACATTTGTTTAACGAAGCAGACAGGAGTACAAACAAAATAACTACATTTGTAAGTGTTTTCTGTGATTAGAAGCATATTTATTAGTTCAATATTTCCTTAGTTTAGTTTTTTATGTTTTGTTTTGTATATAATTGGTTGTCGTTTGGTCGTTTTTCGTTTTTTCCATTGGCAATGTCATTTTGATTTCGACTTCTGAGTTTGAATTTTCCTCTGGTATTTTTAGCCTCTCTTTTGTATAGATCTGAGCACATTGAATATCATGTTTTTTTGCATTGTTCAGCGTATACCATTTACTTTCTACCTGTACATAGCTATCAAAAGATTCAGCATTATGACCACTGCTATCAATGCGTAAAGGGCTTTTAAGTAAGGTGTAATGTATAAACCAAGTTTCGTTGGACATCGCGGTAAAACTCCACTCACATCACTTTCATATATTGTCTTGTTGAAGGTGCAGTTTGGTTCAGTCACTAAGATTGAATGAGACACAAAATTAGAAACAGAGAAGCAATAATAAACTAATTTTACCAAACAATTTTGTACATTTCACTTGAGAAAGAGTTGTTCTTATTATTATAATTTACAAATCTAATAATTTATGCTCTTATGAACCCTCTCTTTCAAAACATATCAAGTTTAATTTACAATTTGGTGTCTTAATTTTATTGCGGGAAAAGAAAGTATATCTTATTTATGAAGATAGATAGTATAATAATCTTAACCATGTCACAATTGTTATAAAAAAACCGATTAGCATAGTTTCACAAAATAGAAAACAGATAAAAATAAAGTGTATGAATCATGTATATTTATATAATTACAAAATCAATTCTACAAAAATGATTTTAAGACTGTCACAGTAAAATGTGTTCGTAAATAAACAGGTTTTACGTAAGATGAACTACCAAAAACATCTTGCAAATTTTATTTCACATCTGCTCTCAAAATGTTTACTTGCGTTAACCCAAATATATATACACAGATATAAAATCTTTATGCATTTATTAGATCAAAGTTGATTAAAGCCGCGCTAGATTTCTTGACGGTGTATCTATTAAGTTATGTAAATTAAAGTTTGATCTATCTAGTCTTTTCCCTTGAAACAAAGGCAAACAGCAAGAGCACACGCTTTTTAAATGCTGCAAATAATAAACCAGTAGGAGTACCGTATTCGGAAAGTAAAAGATTTATATATTTTAAAAGATGCTAAATTGATATTTAAACTCATGAGTCGAAAACGAACTGAAAAGCAGATACACAGTATACAAAACACAACATACAAAACTGAGCAACACGAACCCCACCTTAAATTGAGAGTGATCTCAGGTGCTCAAGAACGGTAAGCAGATCCTGCTCAATATGTGGCACCCGTCGTGTTTCTCTTGTAGGTACAAACACGATGATAAGTCTTATTCGGTAGGTCAAATCGATGACAAGAGGACGGGAATGCATGTGGTTATAACAATTGGTACATATCCGTCGTCATATGTGAAACAAGTATTGCATATCGGTCAACAAACTCGTGATGGCGTCCGTAAAGTGTTCTATTGATTAATTGATTGGTGTTTAAAGTCACTTTCAACACTATTTTGCTATTTCGTGGCGGTAAGTTTTTATGGATGGAGGAAGCCGGAGTCCCCGGAGTAAACCACCGACCTTCGGTAGGAATAAAATGTTCGAAGGAATGATTTCAAAATCACCGCTTGGAACACTTGGTTTAAAAGTTTCTTTTTAAAGTAGTACTGTTTGTAGTACAAAATCATAAAACCTTATTCATTACTCAGTTATCCTTAACTTTGTATCTATACTCGACCAGATATATCTACTACTAGCATGTTTCATCTGAAACCCGTCTTTCCCTTTTGTTTATGTAGAAAATGGCATGTTTCTTAAAATCAGTATTATTGCTGTATTTATATTATTTCGCTTTAAAGATTTCGTTATACACTGGCTCACACAATGAAATTTCAGTTCAAACGAGTTAATTTGCGAAACTCACCTGAACTGAAAATCACATGAATTTGTTTACGTTAATTTTCAAACAAAGGTATTCAAACACTATTAAAATCATGAAAAATACATATTTTCTTTATAAAGTTCAAGTAAAATTCACGTGAAAAATTTCACTTGAAATTAATGTGAATCTTAATTCACATGAAATTAACGTAAATTTTTTCATGTGAGTTACACGTATAATCTCGTTTGAGTTGAATTTCACACGAGTATTTTTACGTGAATGTCACGTGAACTTTACACAATAAATTAGCATTTTAGTTAAATTTAAAATTAGAATACAGTAAAAAAGTAAAATAGCAAAAATGCCGAACTCCAAGGAAAATTCAAAACGGAAAGTGCGTTTATCAAAAGGCAAAATCACAAGCTCAAACAGATCAAACGAAAGTTTACTTGCACCTTGTTCTTGCTAACAAAACGATCATTAATACCAAAACCTTCCTGACTCAAAAATATATATGACGGTACCTTTAATATTTAGGAAAGTGATAATAGTTGCATCATTCTATACGAAATCGAAATTATAAACCATTTTGTTAAAGTAATAAGCAGTAGCGTAACAAAATAGGTTCACATATCAATTTGAAAAATTAGATAATGATAGATGTTATATCTTCCCTAGTTCCGGTTGTAATTCCTCATTGCATGGAATTGTCTTGCATATCATTTCTCATTTTGACAAAATAGTACTTAAGGTAATGAAATATTTATTTAACTCTTACATGTATCAGCTTCTAAGTTCACTTCTCCAAATAATATCCAATATCCATTCGATAAAATTTTTTCGATCTCTGTCCAGCTAGCCTCAGAATTCGGATATAGAAGCGCATAAAAAGACACGCTGTACCAAAACATTATGACAAACATAATTGTCATGAATGCAATTGTATGGTTAATCTGAAATTAGAATATATCAAACTGACCCGTACATAAATAAAAAAAACCCAATAATATCACTAAGTAGGAAAACTTGTTCTTCTCTGATTTGAAAAGCAAATTCAGATTTTCATGTTGTAAATTTTAGCCTCGGCAGCTCGAAAAGTATCACTTTTATTGTGATAATGATGTTGATCATTTGATTTGAATATTTTTATTTACTACAATAGTTTTGGTAAAACGTTATTGAGATTATATTAAACCTTACGAATCGAAAATAACAAAGAAACTTATTATTTCCATAACCTCAAAGGGTGACTCGGGAATAGAAATATGGTCACTACAGGTCTTCTTTAGACCAGCAGTAAAACCCTTACCGAAATGGGGCGTCCGTTTAGCTAAGCGGGATGTACAAGTACGCAGCCACATCCGGTCAGAATGGGGATGTTAAATCCGATGCCTCTTGTAGAGAGAATGTCACGCTCTCTGCACGTTTAGAACCCTTGCAACAACACTTTGAGGGGTCCGTAGGTGGCCTGTTGCAAGACTTGAATTGTTTTATACTATTCATTTTGGGGTCCTTTATAGCTTGCTGTTCGATGTGAGCCAAGGCTCCGTTTAGAAGACCGTACTTTTACCTATTATTGTTAACTTTTTATAAATTGTGACTTGGATGGAGAGTTGTCTCATGTGCACTCATACCACATCTTCGGATTTATATAGTCTTACATACCATCATTCGAATTATGATTAACTTTGGTCCGAGAAACTCATTTATGTAGTACAAACTGAGTAATCTTATGCAAATAAGCATAAATATTGCAACTAATAAACATTTTGACGTAGTTCGGAAAAAAGATCCTTCAACAGCTCTCAGTAGCATTCCAGACGTATATCCTATAATCAAAATGCAATCTGCTATGTTCCACCAATCACGAAAATATGGTTTGATTCTTTTTCTTATTAAAGCAACAATAACCTAAAACAAAATAGACATGTATGTTAAACGGAACCAATTTAAGCTTATATATTACACACCTTCTATAAACTATTACACACCTCCTATTATATATTACACACCGTCTATAAACTATTACTCACCTTCTTCAAACTTTTACTCATATTCTATAAACTATAACACTACTATTATTCCCATAAGGTATCATTCATAAATGGCACACTTATAATTACAGCCAGTCATTAGTGATATTGTCCATTACACTTCTACAAAACTGAGAGTGACTTGATAAAAGAAAGGCGAAAGATACCAAAAGGGACATTCAAACTCCCAAGTCGGAAATAAACTGACAACGCCATGGCTAAAAAAGAAAAAGAAAAACAGACAAACAATAGGACACAAAACACAACATAGAAAACTAAAGACTGAGCAACACGAACCCCACCAAAAACGGTTGTGATCTCAATTGCTCCGGAAGGGTAAGTAGATCTTGCTCCACATGTGGCACCCGTCGTTATAATCTAGACACCATGTATCAGGAGCTTACTTGTAAACAACAGCACGCTTTTTCAGAAAATCATACACGGGAAGGCAAAGTAAAAAATAACCAAAATATACAAATGTATATAAACTCCATATTAAGTTCTTTTTAAACCTTTTAACATGAGCATAGAATGTTCATAATGGTAGATTGAAGTCATCTCCTTTGTCGCAGTTTTCAATTGACCCTGTCCGTCAGATATTAAGCGTAAGATAAAACTTTCATGAAACCTGTTTTGCTTCTCTGCAAAAGAATTATTTTATATTTGGTCTGCAGCTTGATAATGTTGAGTTGTAGCATGTGAGATATTTTTACATCTGCCGTACAGCAAATTCTTGTCTGCCGATAGTTCGATTTTACCACACTCGTTTAACAATGAAATATTTCGTTAAAATGACTGTTCTTCTATGAGAGGGCATGATCAGTTATGATTTAGTATGCATGTTACCTTATTTATTTGCGTACAGCGACGCAAGTCCAGACACGGTTTTGTCTTAATTGAAAGAGTTATATATATATAATGTATAGCATTTTGTCATTCATTTCTACTCTGCCATCAGTGATACAATATTTCTATTAGTTTGTAATAAGGAATGCGTCTAAAGGGCGGAGAGGTTCAACAATTGATATTATGATTATTAAGTATAAGTAAAATTATCATAAATATGAATAAGATTCAACTGTTTAATCAAGGAAACAGTTGAGAAAAAGCATGAGATTTTGGACATATTTTACTGTCGACATAAGAGGTCACCTGTTTTGTTTCATTTACAAAGAAACTAGCCATCCACGCTATTATAATAAAGTCAATATAGGTGATTCCATCTTCTCTGTAGTCAAACAGCAACATGTATGCATATGCAAGAAGGAGAAAAGTGAATTCCAGCTGTAACATTAATAAACAAAACAAATGTTATTACAAAAATATATTGCCATAGCGTCATTATTTAGAAAATATTTGTTAGACACACTTAGCTTTGCAATGTTTTGTAGACTAGATTGAAATTACAACTGTTGATATTATGCTGACGTGATTTTTTTTTGGGGTTAATGTGTTATTCGTTGACGGACTTTAGTAGCGTACCATGCAGAAACATAGAAACTTTTTGATGCTGTATGAATACGACATATTTATGTAACTTTTAATACGTTGATTGTTGATAAAACGAAATTGACTGGTTTGAAACGTTAAAAGAAATTCTAAACAAGTCAAGTGTGTATCGATTAACCAGTTGAATACTTAAACAAAACATTGAGTAATCTTGTGACAAAAGACAAGACACAATGAACACAATTAAGTGAATGCATTTCTTAGAAACAAAAAGATTTACAAGTATTATGTACTAATGATAAATAGAAAATTTCTGAATAATAGCCAACGATAAATCTTACGAGGCGATGGATCATATAAATATGATACAGTACACTACAAAATATAATAAGCAAGTTTATAAGGGTACAACATCACCAAAAAAATAGTAAAATCATGAATAATGATATGATGTGGTATGATTGCCAATGAGACAACTATCCACCAAAGTTCAAGTGAAGTGGATGTTAGCAATTATAGTCAACTGTAATGTTTACATTGTTTAGGTTTGCAAATTGTGTAAAATATGAACTTTCATACCGAATGTAAAAATATTTTCATGAATGGCAGCTTGTACTTTTTGTAAAACCTGAAATAAATTGAAAAGTTAACGATTATTTTAGAATGGTTACCGGAATAAACAATAGTTACTCTCATGATACCTGTATAGCTAGTTACTATGCATGTCATTAGGAAAGAACAAACCCGAACCCTTGAATCCCAAGGATGTGAAAACTTCAATATCCGAGGATCTGTAAGATAAGGCTCTCAAATCAACCAAAGGTCAATGTTAGGGTTTATCAGCAAAAACATAGTCCGATTTATATATGCTAAACTTCTCCTACAGTGCACACAAAATTACAATTTTCGTTGAAATATCGATCGACAAAATTCAACACTTATATATTGTTGATCAAAATGTCCAGCATTTTTATGATATAATCTTTGGTGACTATAGTCTTGGCATGCGTGTGATCATAAGTAAGTTAGATTTATCATGACCGAAACCAAGGTATTTATATTTACCATTCCCATTTTTGCATGATATGATGGAAGAATTTTGGAGTGAATCTGCATAGCGAAATGAAGGTCTCGACACAAAAATATTGCTTTTGGGTTCCTGGGTTGGACTCTTACATATTCTATGTGATAGGTTGGTCGCTGTTTTTTCAACAACTAGTTGAATACATATAACGCACATTAAGGATTTGACACATTAAGCATTAGCAATAAATTCTGCTTAGTAGGACGAGGCGATGAATTTACAGATGAACACCTGCCACAGACAACAATGGATAGGGACAACTATTAAGAGTTATTTCAATGGGTTTTTAACGTGCATAGATCATAGCACTCTCCCTTCAAGTGGCATCGGATATCACGCGCGAAAGCTGAGTATGACAAGGATATAATAAGATACGTAAAGAGTAACATGAACGATAGTAATTATCTTATTGGAAAGCAAAAACGATATCAAGTCAGGTGTGATTAGGGTTGATAGAACTCATTAAACGTTTTGATATAGTTCAATTAAATACATATTTTAACAGATACATAATTATAGATTATTGATGATTTTTCGAAAGGGCGACAGCCCTGAGATGAGATGTGGCTGATAAACATCCTCGAGTTTGAAAGACCATTGATAATCTGTTTATCGCTATTTTGCCAATGAGGTCGTTCATGTTTACATTGACAACGTCACGTGCGCCCTTAGTTTCTGACGATAATATTCCATCTCCAGCGAGTAGCATGATATGAAAAATTATCACCAAAAAGATCAAAGGAAAAATGCACAAAATAGCGATAATTGCATTTATTGTAATAAAGAAGGATGTTGAGTTGCAAAATTTATCTTACCAAAGTAATAGACGATTATCCATCTCCATGTTAATCATTAATAAAGGCATCACAAATAGATGGACTGAGAATCGAACAATATACCAAAAAGTCTGAAAACAAAACATTTATTACATATTTAATGTAGCTTTAGGTTCTAGTCTTGTTTACCAATTGTAACACCAATGATCTTATATTTTCATAACCTCATCATAGATACCATTCAGACGCCCGTTTCATCTACAAAAGTCTTAGCAGTGACACCGAAATATTTAAAGGCCAAATAAAGTACGAAGTTGAAGAGCATTGAGGACCTAAAATTCCGAAAGGTTTTGCCAAATACAGCTAGGTATCAATTCCTGCAGTAGAAAATCCTACGTTTTTCGAAAACTTGATGGCATATATATATCGTTCTATCGTTTCGATATGATTAAAATGTCTTTTTGTATTTTCACGTTGGTATTCTCTTGTTTTTGGATGTTCTACATTGTTTAGATATTTGCCCTAGTATTCAAATTATTCTGCTTATTTTGAAAATTATCGAAAAATTTGATGAAGTTGTTTTGCGTATTTCTTTTTGTCTATTGTTTTCTCCTTTTTTGGGGGGATGTGTGGGTAAGGTAGCATTTCTTTGATTGTCAATTAGTTCGTTTCTACATATTTCAGATTATCCCTGTCTTGCATTTGCTTCCTTACTTTCCTCATCTCTCCCCGTAACGGAACGATTTTAGATATAAACAAGCCAACGGATTAATCATATCAATGAAATGTTAGTTTTGTTTACTTACCGTCTGACCATCTATATTCTCTGTACCATACCACATCTGTTTTAAGATTTTCTTTACTGTGTCGTTTTCAACGAAATTTTGGTTTTTACTGTTGATAGCATCCATTAGATATCCATGATTCAACAAAAGCCTTCCTGCATGATTGATGGCATCACCCAGCTCTCTTTCTTCTGTTTTGTTCTCATTAATTGTCATTTGTTTCTTTCGTTCCTTTGTAACATTAGCATCATAGATATGCCGAATTATGCAGATAACTCTTTCAGTGAAGACACTTGAACAATATAGTAACAAAATGAAAAGACTTATATTTATATATATATATATACCTCCCACATCTCCTTCACTTATAACTATTGTTAACAATTGAAGTTACATTACAGCATAGGGGAAGGTTGAGCGTTTACTAACACATTGTTTATGTGACTTTTCCAAGCCAGCCACATGTTATCCGTTGTTTGTCGTTGTTTATGTGACTTTTCCAAGCCAGCCACATGTTATCCCTTGTTTGTCGTTGTTTATGTGACTTTTCCAAGCCAGCCACATGTTATCCCTTGTTTGTCGTTGTTTATGTGACTTTTCCAAGCCAGCCACATGTTATCCGTTGTTTGTCGTTGTTTATGTGACTTTTCCAAGCCAGCCACATGTTATCCGTTGTTTGTCGTTGTTTATGTGACTTTTCCAAGCCAGCCACATGTTATCCCTTGTTTGTCGTTGTTTATGTGACTTTTCCAAGCCAGCCACATGTTATCCGTTGTTTGTCGTTTGTTTCTGTCTGCCTTATCATTAACCATTCATTCTTATATTATAAATCAGGTAATTTGATTTTTTCTTCTGAAATGTGTCACATTTTGTATTTTAAAACTAACTATATGGTGTTTGGTTCCCGCATTTAAAGAGGCCCATAAGATGACATGTAATTGTTAATATCTTTGTCCTATGGAAAGTTGTCTTATTGGCAATCGTATCTCATTTCCTTCTTTTGAATTAACTAGATACACATAAAATCAAGCAATAAACACTCATGCAGAAAAGAAATTGCTAAGTAGATTTACAAAACAAGCAAGTCATTTCTATGTGGAATATTGTTTATTAAGATTCAAATTTCTAGTCATTTCATTTGAAGATATTCACAAATCATCTAATCTCTGAGCAATTTAAAATTGCTATTTTGAATGAGGGCTTGTCATTTAATCATATGTTTTTATATTTTTTTAAATGCATGACCAAATCAGTGACGTCAACTGTACCTTTAGGTCGTAATAAGCTGTTGATGTTAAATACAAACGTAAACGCTACTTTTAAATTAGTCTTTTAATATCAGATTTATTAAATAAAATTGAGAATGAAAAAGGGGAATGTGTCAAAGAGACAACAACCCGACCATAGAGCAGACAACAGCCGAAGGCCACCAGTGGGTCTTCAATGCAGCGAGAAACTCCCGCACCCGGAGGCATCCTTCAGCTGGCTCCTAAACAAATATGTGTACTAGTTCAGTGAAAATGGACGTCATACTAAACTCCAAATTATACACAGGAAACTAAAATTAAAAATGATACAAGACTAACAAAGGCCAGAGGCTCCTGACTTGGGACAGGCGCAAAAATACGGCGGGGTTAAACATGTTTTTTGAGACCTATGCTACAATGCACATCTCATCGCAAAATTGACATTTGATTGCCAACATTAATGCTTTGGCTACACAAGAAGCATACACTACGTCGAGGTATTTAAAGCATTCGTCCTTTAAACGCATGAAATAATTGCAACTGGACGTTAAGTCAGCAGTCAATCAATCAGTAATAAACACGTTGTAATATGTTTTATTTTATTTGCATCATTACTTTTTTAAACGTTGTAGTTTTTCCTTCAAGTGTGTCGCTGTTTTCCAATTTCTGATTTCATCTTCTAATATAGCACACCCAACAAGAAGATGACGATTCCCAATCTGAAAGAAGAAATGTTAATTTGGTCATCTTTTATAAGGTATTATATCTGAACCTATATTGTTTTCTGTTTGGTATTAAATTAAGAATTAAGATCCATTTTGTTACATCTGGTGATCCGTTTATTTGGCAATCGCCATGGCAGTCAGCAGGGTTTAAGAACATCCGTTGTTCGACCTGCTAGTCAAATGCGTTTTGTTAAAATATACTTTTTCACTTTTTTGGTATTTTGGAAAATGTTGTTTGTGCTGTATTTAGATCCCTCTACCATGAAATTTGTTTTGCATGCACACGTATAAAAATTGCGGTTTTTATCCAACGCAACCATAGGTTTGAACGTTGTTTTCAATTTAGACTTGTTTATATATATAGATATATATATTTTATATATTTTGTTTGTTCTCATTTTTTAAAATAAACTTCATCGAATAAACTGATATTTTGTGGTTTAATTCTTCGCTTCTTAACACAATTTGCAATACGAGTTTTTCAGATATAAATTAACGTAAGAGTAAATATATTTTTTTCAGTCGGGCATCGTTCTTTCAACATTCTTGGATCGTCCTTATAGCGTTTGAGCATTGTTAGTAATTCTTCTTGTTAGTAATGATGATGATGCTTTTCTTTTTGACGTAAAACAGATCGAAAATAAACATAAATAATTCTTTCAGACAATGAGCTCATTCGGACTCGGATCTGTTTGTGCATTTAGTCATTCACAATAACTTTTATTTATTTTTGTTTTCTTTACTATCAATCTAACTTAATTGAAAACAAATTACAGAAAGATTATAATTGTTTTTGAAAATGTAACTTGAATTTTCTTCGGCTTTTGTATTTGATTTATGTTGTTCGAATATTATTTTTTACGCATTTTTAAAACATTTGAACATACATTTGTTCCATAAATATTTCAATATGGAAAATAAAAAAAAAAAAGAAATCCGAAAAAGAAAAACAAACAAGAAAATATTCTGCATGTTTGTAATATAAATGAAGGAAAGGTTGTAATATAAATGACGGATTTTTTAGACGTAAAAACGAAACGAACATAATTGAAAATTAATTAGTTTATTCGAATTCAGATTTGTTTTTTCATTGAGTCATTCGAAATGGATTGTATGTGTTTGTGTGTTATCTACCGAATACAAATTCAACTTCATCAATTATGATTTAATTAATGAAATTACTAAAATGCTTTCTTAAAAGTTCCAATATAAGATATAGACTAGTAAATTGATCAAAATATGATCACCGCTTAAATTTAATTTGCGACAACAAAACAACTCTTTCACTAAACGATTCATTTCTGCAAATTTGTTGGTTAGTTCAAGTAAACTATGACATCAAAAGCACTATTTTGTGTCAGAGTGAGGCAACTTTTACGTTCTAAATTAGAGGGAGTGAATTGGTGGTCTGACACCTATATATATGAAATATCAGAGAAAGTTTGCTTAGGCTAAAGACATGTTGTTCTTGGTTTACTTCTATTTGCCGGTTGTGTTGTGATGGTTAAAACTGAAAATATATTTCTTTTTGAAACCCATTTGCATATTATTAACTAGCCTCGTTCAGAACTTTTTTTCATTTGTTTTATGCTTTTTATGTATTAATAATTTTTGCATTTTAACCTGTGGGGATTTGACTTTTTACAATAAAGATTATTATTTTAATTTTATTATTTATCTATGTCCTATATCTTAATCTGTCCTCGAAATAAAACGATTCTATACGAATGTTTAGAAAAATAGAACAACTTTTGAATATTTATGTGTCACTTGTATTCTGCTGTGTATATCCTCCGAAATAACAGCAACTCCGCCCCACTTCCAGTTAATTTCTGTAGACTTTAATGTACATCATTTTTTTTATTTGTCTGTTCCTAAATATGAATGATATTTTAACAACTGCACGATTATTTTTTTCACTGGAACCAACCATTAATATTTCACGTCCGCACAAATAATTAAAAAAAAACTACACCAATGATGCATTTCTCCAAGGATATATAACAAAACAAATGTGACATATGTGACTGTAACCAAACGACACAAAGGAACATAAAAAGTAAAATCACAAAAATACTGAACTCCGAGGAAAATTCAAAAAGGAAAGTCCCTAATCAAATGGCAACATCAAAAGCTCAAACACATCAAACGAATGGATAACAACTGTCATATTCCTGACACTTGGTACAAGCATTTTCTTATGTAGAAAATGGTGGATTAAACCTAGTTTTAAAGCTAGCTAAACCTCTCACTTGTATGACAGTCGCATCAAATTCCATTATATTGATAACGATGTGTGAACAAAACAAACAGACATAATAGGTAAAAATGTCAAAAATAGGGGTACATCAGTCAACATTGTGTTATAATCTTAATCACATAAAAACAAACAAATATGTATAAACAAGGAAGCACACAATGACCTGTAAACCAAGCATATTAGCAAAAATTGAAGACAAGAATACACAAATTTACCATGGTACAATGACGGGATGTATAAGTACAGAGCCACGTCATATATGTATCAAACAAACATAAAAAGGCATATAGACAAAGCACATTAGCAAAAATGAAAGACAAAATACGAGAATTATCATAGAACAATAACATAATGACGAGATGTACAAGTACCGAGCCACGTCAAATGGATATCAATAAAAACAGACTGAACAGTATATTCATAAAGACAAATAAAAGAATAGTATAACATGTTATTAAGATGATAAACAACGTCAGTACCAATAATCTATACTACAAGACCATCGTGTATTATTTGTGAAGTTGATAATGAATATTTATCAACAAGGTCTTGGTACCTTCCGATGAACTTTTTTTAGAAAAAATGACGCGACGTTCTTTGACATACCCCTGGTTCATCAACTTTCTGCCCAGACACTGGTGACGTGTCATATACGCCAAGGACACAGTACTCAAACAGAAAAATTAGATGTAGAATATTCGTTATTGAGATGCAGATAATAAAAAAAGTATAGCATATGATATGCAACCTTTCAGACAGAATCACTAAAGAAAGTGTGGCATAAACGTCAATCAAACATAACTCCAAAGAATATGAACAAATGTGGAATAGGTTAACGGGACATTGATTGTTGGTTGCTTAACGTCCAATGGCAAACATTACATGCATGTTCAGGACGAGAACAAGTTAACAATAAATACAATAGATAGGTCTTACAAAAGAAGCCAAGGTCGGGGAAATTCGTACTGCCACTGGAAAAAGAGGGTGTATTTGATAGGGACATAAATTTGGCCTTGCAATAGGCCACCTACTGACCTCCCAAAGAGTTGTTGGGTTGTTCTTAAGGCGCAAAGAGCGTGGCATTCTCTCAACACGAGACATCGAATTTAACGTCCCCGTTCTGACCGATAGTGGTTGCATACTCGATCATCCGGCACAGCCAAACGGACGCCCCACTTAGGCGAGGGTTCCACTGCCGTTCGGGGGAAGACCAATGGTAATCATATCTCTACTTCCCAGTCACCTTTGGCAGTGATGTATCATATAAATCAATGGCACAGTACTGTAACGAAATAAATAATAACAACAGATGTGTCAGGTAACTACTCAACGATACAAAAAAAATAATTAAACAATGTGGCATATACGTAAATGATTGATTGTTCGTTGCTTAAAGTCCAGTGGCTCACTATTTCATTTTCAGAGATAACAAATTAACAATAGACCATAGGAAGGTCCAGAAGTCCTGAAGTAGAGGCTTTCTGGGGTTAAAGTCGGGATACATTAACTGTCATTGGAAAATGAAGGTAACGTGAATTGGGATAGAAATTGTGTTTTGCAACATTCCATTTACGGACCCCTCAAAGAAATGTTGCAAGGGTTCTTAACGTGCAGGGAGCATGGTGCTATGTCGACATGAGGCATCAGATTTAATGTCCTCCGACCAGACGTTGCTACGTACTTGTACAACCAGCACGGTTAAACGATGTAAACAGGACAGTATCTGGCGAAACAAAGTCGGAAAATATGTTGCATTAAACCTACTGACACCATACTCCCACGACGCAAATAATAAAAAAAACTTGTCATTTTCGTCAATGAGAAAGTATCATTACATTAAACATGTTCAAACTAGTGTAAAAAGTGACATTTACATTTCTGTGCATCAGCGATACAGTATCCTCACAACACAAATAGTGAATGAGGTAAGAGAAGAAAATATTACATATACGCTGGACAAAGAGTACCTCAAAGACAAAAATAATTAAAAAAGGTTGCATATACGGAATAAGACGTTACTCCAAAAACAAATCATTTTTTTTAAAATGTGTTATATACGTCAATGAGACAGTAGACCAACGACACTAATGATAAAAAAAACTGGCATTTTCGCCAACAAGAAAGTACACTAACGACGCAAGTTGTTGAATATGTGATATTAATGACAATAAGACAGTACTCCAAAGACGGTAAAATGGTGTGGCACATACTTCACATAACTCAAACGACACAAATAATAAAAACAATGTTGTGGCATATAGGTTTTTAAAATAAATACTGAAATAGGATGTTTCGTATATATCTTTGACATAGTACTCCTACGATACAAATAAAACATAAGTTGTGGCATATTTGTCAATGTGACAGTACCTTAGCGACGCGAAAAAAAATATAGCATATAGGTCAATCAGACCATGCCCTGACAAAACAAATAATACAAGAAAGATGTGGCATAACCGTGAATGCTGAGACAGTACCATAACAACACAAATAAAGAAAATGTGGCATTACGGTCAAGGATACAGTACCGAACAACACAAACGACAAACAAGAGGTGCCGTATAAATCAATGACACAGTTCTTCAACGATACAAATTGTAATAAAGATGTGCATATCCGTCAAGGATACAGTACAGTGCACATAAAAAAATAAACACAAATGTGGCATATTTGTCAGGAAAACAGAACTCAAACGACACAAACAATGACAAAATGTGTCATACGAGGCCAATAATAAAACAAAAAAGATGTGGCTTCAACGTCAATGAGAGACTACCATTAGACAGCAAATTGTGAAAAAAGTCTTATGTGTCATCGAGACAGTTTCATAACAACGCAACTAATGAAACATGGCATATTCGTCATTAAGACAGAACCCTAACGACGCGAATGAAAGAGATGTGACATTAACGTCTAGAAAATATACCCAAGCTACACAGATCTTTAAAGAGTATGTGTCATATACGTCAATGACACAGTACACTGACGACATCAATAATAAAACAACAATGTGGCAATGAAAGAATACCCTTACAAAGCAAATAGTGAAAATGTGACTTAGGAATGAAAAAGGCAGTATACTTACAACGCAAATAGTGAAAAAGGTGGCATAGACGTCCATAAGCCGCTCCCAAAATTCATTACAAACAAACCCAATCCTCCTCCATATTCGCCTTGGACACAGTACTCAAACGGAAAAAGATGTGGCATAAACGTAAATGAGACTATACCCTTACAACGCAGATAATAAAAAAAAGTTATGTCATATGATATACAACCTTAAAGACACAAGAACTAAAGAAAGATGTGGCTTATACGTCAATAGTGAAAATGTGACTTAGAAATGAATAAGGCAGCAAATAGTGAAAATGGTGGCATAGACGTCAATAAGACAACAACCAACAACATAAATAATAACAAATAAATATTGCATTACTTTTCTAGCAAACGGTTGCAGAACTAGTACATACTACAAGGAACATAAACCGCATCCCTGTTTACGCCTCGAGTCAACGGAAAAGGATCCAATATAAGATTATTAACTATATCAGAAGAAGAAATATCAGTGTTTAAAATTTTAATCCATTTAATAACATTTGGACCAACATTATTCTTTTCTTACGGTTAAAAAAGGAAATCATACTCAACACGATCATATGGTTTCTCTTGATCGAGACCAACAAAAGCACAAGGAATGTATGTTTTTTGTTCGCCAAATCAGATATATTCCTAAAACGATGAGCATTGTCAAGAATTGATCGATCACGAACCGCAAAAGTCTGATCTGGATGTATCAAAACATGAATGACAGTCATAAATCTATTGGTGATATTTATGGATACAATCTTGACGTTAACATTGAACAGTGATATCAGTCGATTCATCTTTAATAGATGAGATATTTCTGGATATTTACATACATTATAAGTGTTATATATGATAGTTTCTGATCATTGGACAATGTACCTTCTTTAAATATATTATTTTACATATCGAGTAAAACATCAGACACAATATCAAAAAAAGTTACATACAATTCATTAGATATGCCATCTGGACAAGGAGACTAATTATTCTCCATACCTTTGAGAGGTTTTAAAATTTTCATCTTTTGTAAAAAGTTTATCATTTATATTCTAGTCTGATTCACTCAATGTTGGTAAATCTTCTAAAAACAGATTCACAAAGTTTACTATATATACCTTCTGTAGTGAATAAAGTGGTATGAAATTCCGAAACTGGTCTATATCACCAGAAGTGGAAAAATGTTTAGAATTTTCCTCAATTTTTGTAATAAATTTTTTCCGTCCTCTATTAGCTTCAAGTTGAAAAAAGAACTTGGACGGTTATTCAGAATTGTCTAAAAAATAGCTCTCGAACGAATTTTTGAACCTTGAAAATTATCTTTTTAAAACTCATGTATCAACTGTTTGATGGCCTTTACCTGTTCCATATATTCGCCAGGGTTAGACTGCGCATGTCAATGTAATCTTTTGTGGGTCATATCCATGTATAATTTTACGTTTAATTTTATTCTTGCGACTTTATATTTATCCATTTTTATGACTTATGTTACTTGAAAAGGAAAACTTATATATATACAGACACATGTACATATGAAATTTATTAAACAACAATATGATTTATAAATATCAAACAAATTTTGTGACATGAAACAATAATGAAATGGAGCAAAGCTCTTCGAAGTATTTAATGTCCGTATGTCATATCCATATCATCTACATCCTGCTCCCTACAACACTTGTCTTGCAAAGGGGGGATACTAACTTCGTTCTGACCCCATCCGTACTCGTCTTGCCAGGGCCTATACTGTCCTCCTCCCCTCCCGCGCTTGTCTTACTGTGTCAGGAGAAACATCAATGAAAACTTCGCATATTCGTCATTTAGACATAACCGTAACGACGCAAATGGAAAAGAGATGTGACATTTACGTTTAGGAAACCATACCCAAACTTACCATATATTAAAAGAGTATGTGTCATAAACGTCAATGACACAGTACACTGATAACTTCAATAATTAAACAACACTGTGGCATATACGCCAATGAAAGAACACCCTTACAAAGCAAATAGTGAAAAGTGTGACTTAGGAATGAATAAGGCAGTATACTTACAACGCAAACAGTGAAAAAGGTTACATAGACGTCAATAAGACAACAACAAACAACAAAATTAACAACAAATAAATCTTGCATTACTTTTCTACTACAATGGCATCCCTGTTTTACGCCTCGACTCAATGACTAAAGGATCATAGTATATACAATTATAAACTATACCAGAAGAAGAAATATCAGTGTATACAATTTTGAACCATTAAAAATATTTGGACCAAAATCATACTTTTCTATATATAGCTAACGCTTCAAAAAGAAAATCATACTCAACACGATCATACGCTTTCAAGACCAACAAAGGCAGAGTTTTTTGTTCGACAAACCAGAGATATTCCTTAAAAGATGAGCATTATCAAGAATTGATCGATCACGAACGGCACATGTCTCATCCGGATGTTTCAAAACATGCATGACAGTCATAAATCTATTATTCATAATTTTGGATATAATCTTGACGTCAACATTTAACAGTGATATCGGTCGATACAGCTTTAAAATATGAGATTTTTCTGGATTTTTTACATATAAGTGTTAGATATGATAGTTTCTGATCATCAGGCAAAGTACTTTCTTTAAATATAGTATTATACATATCAAGTAAAAAATCAGACACAAAATTTAAAAAAGTTACAAAACATTTTTCAGATAGACCATCTGGACCAGGAATTCTCCATACCTTTGAGAGCTTTTAAAATGTCATCTTTTATAAAAGGTTCGTCAATAAAATTTTTGTCATATTCACTCAATTTTGGTTAATCTTCTAAAACAAATCACAAAGTTTATTATCAATACCTTCTGTAGTGAATACAGTGGTATAAAAATCCCGAAACTGGTCTATAATATCGCCCGAAGTTGAAAAATGTTTTGAATTTTCCTCAATTTTTGTAATTAATTTTTCCCTCCTCTGTTAGCTTCAAGTTGAAAAAAGAACTTGGATTTAGTCTTAGATGCATGCTATTTTTTTATTAGTTGGTACTGGCTTTGAACTAGCTGTCAGTAACCGAGTACTCTCAGATCTGTACTTAGTATTTTTTTGTTGTTGGGATATACAAGTACCCGGCCACGTCCACTCTGTGTTTTTGTTATATGTATTTCTATTTGTATCCATCTGATAAGTTAAGCCTTTTTCAACTGATTTTTATAGTTCGTTCTAATGTTGTACTGTTTCACCACTGTCCCAGGTTAGGGGGAGGGTTGGAGTCCCGCTAACATGTTTAACCCCGCCACATTCTGTATGTATGTGCCTGTCCCAAGTCAGGAGCCTGTTATTCAATGGTTGTCGTTTGTTGATTTGTTACATATTCGTTTTTCGTTCAATTTTGTACATAAATTAGGTCGTTAGTTTTCTCGTTTGAATTGTTTTACATTTGTCATTTCGGGGCCTTTTATAGCTGACTATGCGGTATGGGCTTTACTCATTGTTAAAGGCCGTACGGTGACCTATAGTTGTTAATTTCTGTGTCATTTGGTCTCTTGTGGAGAGTTGTCTCATTGGCAATCATACCACATCTTCTTTTTTATATTGGACGATTATTCAGAACTGTTAGCTTTTGAACGAATTTTTGAACCTTGAAAATTATCTTTTTGAAATTCGTGTATCAACTGTTTGATGGCCTTTACCTGTTCTATATATTCGCAAGGGTTAGACTGCTCATGTTTTTGTAATCTATATAATTGTTGTTCATATTCATGTATAATTTTATTCCTTCGTTTACAATAATAAATAATAAATAACTTTATGTTATCTTTACAAATTGACCAAAGATCTTGATCTCCATCCAAATCATCAATTAAATTTAACAAAATATTTTTGAACGAGTCTCTAAAAGGTTTATCTTGTTAAATATCATTATCAATTTTTCAATAACAATAAACAGTGGTTAAGTTTTTATATTTTCAAAAGTTAAAATAACAGCATCACTATCACTACAACTAGTAGCGTTTACAGTAACATTATGTATATATTGTTTAAAAATGCTACTTATATGTATTCTATCTAAACGACATGAAATAGTTTGAGCATGAGAACACCAGGTTAAAGAAACTTTGTCAGTTAAAAGATATCTAAACGAATCGCATAAACTGTAATAAGAAAGTAATGCCCTAATCTGATCAGCCCCTTTTTGCCCAAAATTTGGATTACCTCCCCTCTTATCCAACTTGCCATTCATAATACAATTAAAATCCCCGGCGGATATGATTTTCCTGACACACACAAAATGTGGGTGAATTTTTTTCAAAAATTCCACTCTTTCTTTTTTATTATTTGGACAATATACATTAATAAGTCTGAATGTATATTTCAGTCTACATAAATAAATCTTCCATTAATGTCAAATTTAAAATTATCAGTTATAATATTTTTATTACATATTAATATTCCAACACCTCTGGCTATATTAGATCCATATGAAAAATATGATTTACATTTAAAAAAGTTTTCAGTATTGTTATTATTATTATTATTAACATTTTTCTTCCACCAAATTTTGTCCGAGATTTTTTTTTTTTTTTTTGAAATTTTTGACTTGTTTCAATGGTAACAGAGACCATTTCCAAAATTTTAATGACAGATGCCACATTGATACATTGGAGTGTACATACCATCGAAGTTTCAATGGATTTGACCTACCATTTTAAGAGAGGAAATTCTTCTTTAAGGTTTTTGGAGAATTTTGACTTTTTTTGCACTGTTTCCATGGTAACGGCAGCCGTTTTGGAAATTCCAAAGCCAAATGTCACATTGTAAAATGCCAGTCATCATTACTGTGAAGTTTCATCAAGTTTGGATCCCAATTATTGTCACATTAAACTTTGATGTCCGTTTGTGTTGCTTATTCAATTGTGTCATTATAACGGAACTATAAACAACTGTAATACGACAGGGAGGTTAAAGTAGCTATAAACCAGGTCTAACCCATCATATTTTTCGGAAAATGCCTGTATCAAGTCAGGAATATAAAAGTTGTTTTCCATTCGTTCCATCCGTTGGATGAGAGAGTCTAGCGTTTGATTTTGTCAGTTTTTATGGGTTTTCCTTTTTGAATTCAACTTGGAGTTCGATATTTGTATTTTACTTTTTTTCCAAATGTATTTTATTGTGTTCTAGATTTTTGTTTCATTGTATTGATCTGCAGACGTAAGAGAAGACAACCCCAAAAATCAGACTTCTAATATACATACTATATATAATGTCTTATTGAGAAAAATAAAAATGACAATAATTACAAATTCAAATGTTATAGGCATGTGAGAAAATAGGAAAAGTTGAGAAAATAGACGGCGATGGTGATGTTGTTGTACAGTTTGGACAGCAAGTCTGGGTCTATAGTCCTGCTTGCCTTATTCCTGCACCAGGTCAGAAGGTCCATAATCTGGAGTTGGTACAGACCGAAATGAAACCAAAAGCAAGTGAAGGTTATTATTGAACATAAATAAATCAAAAACAGCAGTCTACCGATTTTCATATCTCACGAATCGAATAAGAAGTAAATCAAAGTTACAAACACAATAACTGAGGGAATCGTATTAACTCACAAAGGAACTGCGTAAGCGTCTCTTGCTAAGCATGCATCCCCGCCAATCCACACTCAGTCAAGAATTCCCAATCAGAAATAGGACAAAATCGAAACATTGCAGATTATAGGACTCCTCTTATATACTAAGATTTAAGACTGCTGGTGTGTTTAGACACAGAAATATGGTTCAGTTGCCTTATTCGTTATGATGATCGTAAAACATGTGTAGATTTTGTCGTTCGTTCTCATAACTCTTTTTAATCGGTTTTTGTGTTAAGAACACATCCTTGCTAATAAACTTTGTATGAAGTAAACATGCATGAGATAAACGTATCAAATGATATATTATTCGATAGAGGGTATGTAACTGCTTTGAAATGGGAACTTGTAGATTGGGAAGTTGAAATCTCAAGTTCGACATAAAATTTAGTTTGAAGTAGTTGATCTGTGGAATGAGGTGGTTGACTTAACAATTTACAGGCAATTAAATATATTTCTAACAGTTTGATAATGTAAGAATATATATGTGGTTGGCTCTAAACAAGTATGGTTAGTTCGTCTTATTAGAAAATGAGGTGTGTAACTGTAACTTTCCTTTTATTTTTGTAGTATTATTCATGGTTTTAATAACTGTCTAAACCTTTGCTTATATCAGAAAGTACAAGAAATGACTTATCCGACAGCCTTGCCAGACTTGTTGCACACATGGTAATCCTGGGTCATCAACAAAGGATGCAAACTATTGGACCAGAGCATATGGTGCAAGCTGTAGTAAATGGCGATATAGCTACTGTTCAGCAATATATCAAACTGAAGAAAGATTTGGTAATAGTTCCATTCGATATAAATAAACTTAAACAAATAGACAGACAACACCATGACGACAAAATAAAATAAGAACAAAAACATAGGACATAATATAGTCCATGAAACACCAAATAATAAACGAAAGGTGGTGCATATTAAATTCAACTTAATATTTTTTCAATACGATTAATGCTTACCTCCCCCGTAGTGACACTCATTGTGAGTTCATACAAAACAGCTCTTATAATTTACTGTACTGAAATAAAGCAAAACTGGACTAGCATAAAATTAGATTCAATAAAACAAGAAACGACTGATTTGCGAATAAATATGAATTTGACTTTCTTATTTAGAAACAATTAATTAAAAATTGAGAAAGGAAATGCGGAATGTGTCAAAGAGACAACAATCCGACCAAAGATTAGAAAACAGCCCAAGGCCACCAATGGGTTTTCAACACAGAGAAAAAATCTCGCACCCGGTGACGGGCTTCAGCTGGCACATAAACAATAATGTGTACTAGTTCAGAGACAATGGACGTCACACTTAACTCCGAAACATATAAATGAACTAAAATTAAAAAAAAAACAAGACTAACAAAGGCCAGAGGCTCCAGACTTGGGACAGGCGCAAAATGCGGCGGGGTTAAACATATTTTGTGAGATCTCAACCCTCCCCCTATACCTCAAGCAAATGTAGAATAAACAAACACACAGAAATACACATAGTAAAGCTCAGAAGTCCGAGTCCGATGTCAGAATAGGAAATAGAAGAAACTAAGCAAAATGACAATGATACATAAATTAACAAAGGACGACTAGCAGTTACTGACATGCCAGATCCAGACCTCAATATAACTGATTAAAAGAGTATGTCTTCACCATATGAAGATCAAGCACAATCCCTCCCGTTAAGGATTTAATATAATACCATCATAAAATATACGAAAAGAACATAACCTGTATCATAAAAAAAAAAATTCACAAAGATAATGAACTCCGAGGAAAATTCAAAACGGAAAGTCCCTAATCAAATGGCAAAATCAAATGATAAAACACATCAAACGAATGGACAACAACTGTCATATTCCTGACTTGGTACAGGCATTTTCAAATGTAGAAACTGGTGGATTGAACCTGGTTTTATAGCGCTAAACCTCTCACTTGTATGACAGTCGCATCAAATTCCATCATATTTACAACGATGCGTAAACAAAACAGACATTATAGGTAACATTGTCAAAATATGGGTGCAGCAGTCATCACTGTGTCACAATCTCAAAACAAACAAACATTTAACAAAGAAGCACAAAAAACATCTATCTCATTTAACAACCACATTCATTGCTTACTTATATATGTATTGTAAATGAAACCATAAAGGATTGAAATATCTAAAGTCCTCTGACTACATTCGATGTACATCTACTCTTAGTGTAGACTCGCGTGTTTGACGCCAGAAAATGTAAACGTCACACAGTAAGAAATATAAAATAATTTTGTCATTCAAAGTATTTTCAAAATTATAATTTCACATGGGGAATGGTGGAATACAGGGTTGAAAAATCAAAAGTTTTTTGTTAGAACTAATTTCAGAAAAAGACCAAGATTTAAAATTATCCAGAAGTTCTTAAGAATTTTTAAGAATCCACATATGGTTAATAGCACTACGCGAGTAAATTAATTGTGTCGCTCAAAGTATTTTCAAAATTATAATAGAACAATAACATAATGGTATTATAATAGAACAATAACAAAATGGTGGGATCTTTAAAAGTACAGAGCCACGTCATATGTATTAAAGAAACACATAAAGTAACACGTACAAAACACACCAGCAAAAATCAAAGATAATACAAACACATTGACAGGATGTGTAAGTACCGAGCCATGTCAAATGGATATCAAAGAAAACAGACCAAACATTAAAAGTAATATTAATGATAGAACAAAGACAATTAAAAGAACAATATAACACGTTATTAAGATGATAAGCAACGTCAGTACGCAGAATCTATACATCAAGACCATCATTTATTATTTGTGAAGTTGATACGGAATATTTATCAACAAGGTCTTGGTACCTTCCGATGAACTTTTTTTAGAAAAAGGATGAGACGTTTTCTGACATACCCTTGGTTCGTCAAATTTCTGCTCAGACACTGGTGACGTTTTACAAAGTCTGAGTAGGAGCTGCAAGCTCTTGAATATCGAATACATTGGGAAATGTATAACCCATATAATGCTGGTTTTAGAATACATGTGTTTATTTCCGATGCAAAGACCCAATGAGTGAATTAATATTAATTCCAAAATATGCCATCTTTAATGTCCTGACAACATTATCGTGACTATATCCCGTCTGTTTGAAGGTTCGGTTAGCTTTTGAGGTGAATGATGACATTTTTGTGCTTTGCATAGAACTGTATTACATCGACATATCCGTGAAAAGTTACCGTCCGGCCCCCCCCCCCCCCCCCCCCCAAAAAAAAAAAAACCTGCTCTATATTGTCTTTGGAAAATATTCCATTTGATTACAGAGTTATGTGAATTTAATTTGTTGGATTCACAAGAATATTGATTAGACGTAAATTCCTGTCGGTCTTTTTTAAAATTGAGGAAAATGATATTTTGTCTATTCTTTATTGAGACATCTCAACGCCACACAAAAACATGCTATTTTCGCAATATGCTTAACTAAGAAATTTAGTAGTAGCACTTTTTGAGCAAAGTTGAAATACAGTTTTTGCTATACTTTAACGGCTGTTTTCTGTTTTACGCCCACCGATATTATATTTGTAATTTTTGTTTAAATAATTTTGTCCTAAATTTTATAGCAAATTAAAATCCTTGTAAACTCATTTCTTCTTTCATGTTCGAAGATGGAGAGCATTGTGGATCCACAATTTCTATAAAAAAAAAAACACCAAACAGTCCTAAACAATTGTAAAATTTCGATTTTGGTATTTCTACAGTAAAAATGATAAATTAACAATACATTATCAGCATAAATATAGTAATTACATGTGTTTTTTTAAGTGAAGACGTACCATAATTTTGTTATTTGACATTTAGGATGTCAAAGGTGACACACCATTGCATGATGCAATTGCAGCAGGAAACGACAATGCAGTAGAATTATTACTTGCTATTCCATCAATCAATCTGACACTTCGTAACAACAAAGATTTTAACCTACTAATTTTTGCTGCATTCAAGGAAACGATAAGTATGTTCTTGAATGTATAGTATCATCATTAACTGGTACTACGGTGTTTAAAAATTAAACCTCCTGATAATACTTTAAATGCAAGATTTGAAAACTTAAACTAATCGCTCAGTTCAATTGAATGTGAGTGGGAAACTCAATAACTTATTTGTGCATAAACAAATATTTGTAAGTACGACAACAGAAGCTTTAGCAATTATTAAGTAGTAAAAGATTCTGAAATAATACGGCATAAATAATCACTGTGTCGCTGTTGGTTGATTACCAGACAAACGAAATGTCATCATCACAGGAGCCAGTTCTTCAGTACTGGAATTTTAAGTATAATAAATATTGTTTGCAATGTCAAGTTTCATAAAATGATGTAAATGTGCTATAAACTTATATCCCTCACGAAAATGTAAAGATAGACGAACATGGCTATTCTACAGATATTTATGATTGTGTGAATAAAACTTTCGTTTCAGTTTGTATTCGTCCTAATTGAACATATTTGCGTTTTCAGTACATGAACTGGTAATCAAGTATGTCTTTGGGTCTTTTTGCATCGGAAATAAACACATTTATTCTAAAATCAGTTGTTGGCATGATACGGGTTATGTTCTTCTCATATATTTTATGATGGTATGATACTAAACCTCTAACGGGAGGGATTGTGCTTGATTTTCATATGATGAAGACATAATCTTTCAATCAGTTTAATCGAGGTCTGGAGCTGGCATGTCAGTAACTGCTGTAGTCCCTTGTTAATTTATGTATCATTGTTATTTTGCTCAGTTTCTTAAGTTACCTATTCTGACATCGGACTCGGACTTCTTTTGAACTGAGTTTTACTGTGCGTATTACTCTGTGTTTGTTTTATTCTACATAGCTAGAGGTATAGGGGAGGGTTGACATCTCACAAAACATGTTTAACTCCGCCGCATTTTTGCGCCTGTCCCAAGTCAGGAGCCTCTGGCCTTTCTAAGTCTTGTATGTTTTTTTAATTTTAGCTCATTTATATGTTTTGGAGTTTAGTGTGACGTTCATTTTCATTGAACTAGTACACATATTGTTTAGAGGCCAGCTGAAGCCCGCCTCCGGGTGCGGGATTTTCTCGCTGTGTTGAAGACCAATTGGTGGCCGTCGACTGTTTTCTGCTGTTTGGTCGGGTTGTTGTCTCTTTGACACATTCCCCATTTCAATTCTCAATTTTATTAAAGTCAACATTCATATAAACATATCAGCTGATTATGTCAGAAAGGGGGTCTTATTTACCCTTTTTGTACTAAAAACAACTGCAAAAAAGAAATTAAGTAGATTATCTGTTTTTTACAAAATTCTATCTTGAAGTGCGACAGAAAAACTGCTAGAAAAATCCCAAGAGCTGTCTAAAACAACGAAAAAAGATAAATTTTTGGCCCTGCATGTTGCTGCTATCAATGATCATCAAGATGTTGCAGAAAAACTTTTAACCAAGGTTATGTTTTTCAAAAGCTTATACTAAGGATCAATGACGGAGATTACTAGTTATATATAAATAATACATAGATGAGACATTGATAGAGCAGATTGTTACCCCGAGAGAGCATTGTTAAGTGAGGCAAAGCCGGGGTTGACAATGTTTTTTCCAGGGGTACCAACCTCTCTATCACCCTCTCAACTATGTGTTATTTAATTTATTATACTGAATGTTCTATCACTATTGTATTTTACTGTAAAATTTTTAATTTAAAGTACATAACAACGTCACAGTTATTAGAAAAACAACAAAAGTGAAGCAAAATGATTTTTAATTTTGACAGTCAATGAAAACGTTCTGAGGTCAAAACGTAGAACATGAGGATTGTCTTTTATTTATCGATGTAAAGTCAATTCAATATTGATTTTTGATTGGTCTGCACGAGAGGGTGATATTCAAGACATTGTCTCCCGCTGAGCCAAGGGAGAGAGTAAATTGTCTCCCTTGTATTAGCCAATCAAAATCTTGTATTTTAACGTGAAGCATAATAATAGAAAATAGATGTTTCTGTTGTAGTTACTGTCATTATCTATGCTACTTGAATAATGCAGTACGATATATTATCTAACATAACGTAAACACAACGCATCCAAGAATTAAACTTATATATAACTAACATATGGTGTTGATTAAAAATCACACCATTCCAGGCCTTTTTGTTTTCCACATAACTAATATTACCAATAAGTAACAAGTTCCGGGTCGAATCCGATACCAATACCAATAGAATATGTCACATGTAGTTAACGGTTGTATTAAGAAAACCAGGACGGGATCAAACAGAAAGATTTTAAAAGCAGAGACAACTGTGCACCTTATAATCAACATTACTTTATCAGATGGCTATACGAATACTAAAAATATAGGCTAAAAATAAGGCGTAGGTATTTTAATTCCATCAAGGAACCACGGTCAATATCGCGGATGTTTTCTAGTGGTTCTGTAGTAAATGTGTATCATTTGTACAAAGCATTTTTATATTCTTCAAGGGTGACACAGACATTAATCTGAAGAATGATGAAGGATTAACTCCTCTTCACGTTGCATGTCATGAAACATATTTTGAAATGGCTGAGCTGCTAATCGAAAACGGTAAGTGCGCTCTTATGGTCTGCACTGACAAATACATTATCGAATATACCTTAAAAGGACTTTTACATTTGGTTGATATCTGTACCCTATTCCTTGACTGACGCGGGAATTAAGGCTCTTTCTCTACTGATGTTGATGTGATTTTTTTGTTCGGTACTTAAATGTTTCATTATGGAAATCGTTGTTCCCACGAGTCTTTAAGGAAAGAAATGGGTATTCTCCTGTTGAACGGTGTTTTAATTTCTTGTTTCGCTTAATAGTATAACACGAATTATAGTATTCTTAATTCATGCAAGAGATTGAAAAATTGAAAAGAAAGTGATCTTTTTAGATACCCGTATAGTCGTATGATCTGTACGTCAGCCTATTGTGTCCTATTGCTGATTGTAAAATGCTGATTAAGTTTTAATTCGCATGGCGGGTGATGCATGCATAGCAGTAGACGATTACCATGGTGATACATCCGGTCTCTCTCCTTTTGGAGATAATGTGATTCCTTCATTTTTTGTGAAAAATTGATTGGTCTCTTCTAAATCGATTTACGAGATTAGAACATCACCAAACCTCTGTCGACCTAATACTTTCTTAAATAACTTTTTTTAATATGCAACTGAAAATGATATGATGCAAAGCTTATCCGGATAACTTGACTTCATGCCCGGTTTTCGTATGGTTAGTTTTATGTTGTTTGTCCAATCGTCGCTTTTATTTTTGGACATGGTGTTGTGAGTTAATATTGGGCATGCTTTTCTATTGACCCCTTGCTATCTTCTCTCTTTTTCTTTTTGTCTCTTTCTCTCTCTTTAACTAAACAGTGCATACACCTGGAAAATTTGATATGATATGAATGCTTCGACTGATTGCTTGTTCGCTTGATTCCAGTGGCACATATTGCTTGAATGTTCATGGCATGAACAAATTAAAAATTGACACTATCGAGGAAGGATCTGTAAAAGGTGGTCGACCAGAATGAAGGACTTGAAATTTAGAATGTCACTAGAAAATGATTTTATATTGGATAGGGACATACATTTAGCCTCCCAAAAGGCCATTAACGGACCCCCTCAAAAAGGTGTTTTAATTGTTCTTACAGTGTAGAGAGGGGAGCATGCCACTCACTATACGAGGAATCAGATTTAATGTCCTCATTCTGATTGGGCATGCCTGTGAATTTACACATTGCAAAACGGACACACCAACTTAACAATCATAATACTCCCAATCGAAAAAGGACAAATGATGACCAGTCATATATATTCACGTCAACCCTTGGGATAATTGGTATGAGTGCAATTATGACAACTTCCCATCAAAACATATTTAACGATGAAATATAAATGCATACAATTATTATTATTATTATTATTCAGGACAATTTTTTTGGATATGCCGGTTATGGTCTCATTGAACACCTCAATTCCATTTTAGCTTCAGCTAAAAATTTCTCTCCTGGAAGAACTTGATGAAACTTAGAATTTGGGATATTAAGAATTGAGCCGAGTGGAAAGAGGCAAAAAAAGATATGTCCTTTCGTGCCAAAATGTTACATTTGTTTTATTGCAGGGGGAAGCTTTGGTTGTAGGTCCCCTGATTACGCATCTCCAGGTCATAAAGGAAAATTAGGAAAAAACGTTGAAAATGCAACGCTTGACTCTAAGATTTTATCTTATACCATTGATATGAATATATATTTGCTCAATCATAAGTTTTAAAAATAATTATATAAGGAAACAGCTATCAAGATTATAAGTGTTTTATTACATGAAAGAGAGTATAGTTAGAAAAGCTTCAAAAAACCTGCAAACACTAAGACAGCACACCACCAATATCTGATAGTGTCGTTCTTTATGTCTAACAAACAAACAGAAGAAGGTATTAACTTACATCAACCAAATATTGAAATGAAGTTTGAATATAGTTATCAAAGGTACCAGGCATATAATTTGATACGCCGGACGCGCGTTTCGTCTACATAAGACTCATCAGTGACGCTAAGATCAAAATAGTTAGAAAGCCAAAAAAGTATAAAGTTGAAGCCAGAAATGATGACACAACATAGATAGAAATGAATCAAGTCTTAGACACCCCTACTGAATAAACAGTCTATCAGATACTGATTTAATGTATTCATCAAATTTGCGATAAGTTTTGCACGTTTAAAATACAGAATTGCTGAAATCTTGTTAACAAATTTCGATGCCCGCCTTAGAAGTATTAAAAAATTGGAAACCCCCCTTTCCATTTTCAAAAATTTTCAAGGCCCCCTTTATTTCCCTCCTCCTTTCAAGTAACAAATGAACAATTGGCACGAAGCATAAAAACACAATTATCTCAGATTTTATTGGGAAATATCTCCATCAATACTGTAGTAAATAAAAACCGCTCACAACGCGATATCAGATCAGACTAACTTCTTACAATATACCGCCTCTCATACATGTCATAGTCTTTTGAACCTGTTTTCGTATAAACTTATCAGACTTTTTTTTCCAGATGCCGATGTCAATACAAAGAGTAATACTGGGCATACACCTTTACATGTCACGCTTGGTGTTGAGCAACAAAATCTCCCAGGTGTAAGATATCTCTTTTTTTTTGTTAATTTTATTTGAAAGCAAATGTTTTAAAGATATTGTTGATGATGATTGGTTGATCAAGTGTAACGTTTGTTTTTGTTAGTTTGAATGAACTTTTTCCTTATTGAATGTACCTGGGAGTTTGGTGTTTCTGTTATTTGTTTTCTTTGACGCTTAGTACATTATATCAATGTATTACTTTTCATTTATTAAACTTCAAGTACTAGTATTGAAAACCAAGAGTTCCCAGTATGGGAGGGGTCATATATGCCGAATGTTCGAATAATTTAACATCCCATATACAGTACAGATAGCGATATTGATGGTATCGGTGATGTTATATGTCAACACACAAGCACCAACAACTGTTATTCCACCAGTACTGGAATCAGCCCCGTGGTGTACAAAATCACAAAGATACCAAGAGTGAAATTTGATAGGACAAACGTGCAGTTCGTCTTCCTAAGACTCAACAGTTACGATCGAATCAAAATAATTGAAAGGCCAAAAATACGGAGCTCATGAGCACTGGAAACTGTATTGCTGATCATCGGAATCATTTGCATAGATTACTCCTAAAATTCCTTTGGCACAAAAAAAAATAACGCTGTCATTTGACAACGTATCCTAAGTAAAAGCAAGCAAAAAAATGATTGAGGGGAATACTGCTTTCTTATGTGCTACAGGACATATTTCATCTTTAATTTTTCGACGCCAAACGTAGCATTCTACCAACATACAGCTGTTAGCATTAAATATCACAATTTGTAGAAGTAAAGAGAGAAAGTAAAACCACATTCGCAAAATGTAATCTGTTTATTTAGAGGTTAAAAATGAGCGGACATTCTTTTTCATACTTTAACATTATCAATTCCTTCATAATTGGCATACTGATCTGTATGATCAAGAGATGGGTGTCCCTCAGGGCAGTATTTTATCTATTACATTATTTAGTCTTAAAATCAACAGCCTTGTTGAAGTTTTAAAAAGTAATATTGAAGGTTCATTGTATGTTGATGACTTTTTAATATGTTATAGAGGCAAAAATATGAATAACATAGAAAGACAATTACAGTTATGTCTTGGAAGAATTGAAAAATGGGCCTCGGAAAATGGGTTTAAATTTTCCACTTCAAAAACGGTCGGGATGCATTTTTGTAACAAAAGGCAATTGCATCTTGATCCAGAACTCACTTTGTACGGCAACCCAATTAAAATGGTTGATGAAACCAAATTTCTTGGGTTAATTTTCGATAAAAAGTTAACCTTTCTACCCCATATCAAAATGTTAAAATCGAAATGTTTAAAAGCATTAGATATTTTAAAAGTTGTCGGCAGCACCGACTGGGGTGCTGATCGCAACATTTTACTTAATTTATATAGATCTCTAGTTAGATCTAAACTAGATTATGGCTCTATAGTGTATGGCTCTGCAAGGAAGTCCTACATACAGATTCTCGATGCTGTGTATCATCAGGGTTTGCGTCTCTGTCTTGGCGCATTTAAAACCTCACCAGTTGAGAGTCTGTATGTAGAGGCTGATGAGCACTCACTCTCTAACAGACGTTTGAAGCTTGGACTTCAATATGCTGTCAAACTAAAAGCCTACTCAGATAATCCTGCCTACAGCTGTGTTTTTAATCCAATTTATGAAGATATTTTTGCAAAACATGAAAATAAAATTCCGTTAGGTATACGTTTAAAATCACATTTAGCTTCTTTTGATCTAAAATCTGTTGCTCAAGTTGAAACTTGCAAATGTCCTCCATGGGAACTTCCCAAACCAAAAATGATATTTGATCTCCGTGAACACAATAAAAATAAAACAAATCCTCTTTTAATTCAGCAACACTATGCTGAAATCAAAGCCAATTATTCAGATTTTTCAACTGTCTATACTGATGGATCAAAAGATGGTGACAGAGTTGCATCTGCTGCTGTCTTCAGGGACAGAGCTGCAACTCTCCGTTTGCCATCTGAAGCATCGATCTTTACTGCTGAAGCAGAAGCAATAATTTTGGCTTTGAAATTTATTGCTTCTTCAGATAAATCCAAATTTATTATATGTTCTGATTCACTTTCATGCTTACAAGCTATACAAAATACTAAAATTAAAAACCCAACAATTCTCAAAATTTTATATGTAATGAGGAATTTAAAAATTCTTCTTAAAGAAATATTATTTCTATGGGTGCCGAGTCATGTTGGAATCCTTGGAAACACAGCTGTAGACCTTGAGGCAAAGAATGCCCTGGGTGACCCTTTATCTAACTGTGATATACCATATACCGATTTTAAATCTAATATTAGAGAATATGTTTTTAATATATTGAAAAATGAATGGAGTAAAAAAGATGGTAATAAATTACATGAAATTAAACCTAATTTATGTAAACCTTTCAATAATTTTATGTGCAGAAAAGATCAGTGTGTTATTTCTAGATGTCGTATTGGTCATACTAGAATAACACACGAATATCTTTTAAAAAATGAAGTAGAACCACAATGTATACCTTGTAACTGCAAGTATACTATTAAACATGTTTTAATCAATTGTTTTGACTTTGCTGATATTCGGAAGAAGCATTTCAATGTCAATAATATGTATGATTTATTTAATAATATTCCATTTACAAATATTGTTTCATTCTTAAAAGAAATTGGAATATATTATTAAATATAAAAATGTTGTTATATTTAAAAACGATTTTAATTTTTATCACGTTATCTTAGTGTTGATTTTTATTTGTAAATAATCAATTTGCTTTAGTCTAGAATTTTAGTTTATTGAAAGACCTTTTGTCTGATTTTAAAAATATACCTTAAATTGTTATAATATTCGAATTAGCTCTCGCCGCGATATAGCCTTTCTGTGCTAATGCGGCGTAAAGCAAACAACAATCAATCAATCAATAATTGGCATAAAGGTATAATTATACCTTGATCGTAAATTTTAATATACTTAACATTTTTGTTGTGAAGCTGTTAGGATTAATGTTGAGTCGACCAAATGACGAGAGCGAACGGGTGAAAATCGCCTGTTTGTTAATTGACAACGATGCAGACACTACAATCAAAGATAATACAGGGAAAACCCCTCTTCAAATATGCAAAAGTCCTAGAGTACGAGACGGAGTTCTTAACTTCATAAAGCGGATGTAAGTACATTATTATATATCAGGCGATCATATACACATAAATGTTCTTCAGTTGCTAAATAAATACCAGTTACACATATAAAATAAAAAAAAAAGCATATTAATGAAATGTTGTCACTTGAAAAGGGAAAAGGGAAAATTATCAGCCATTTCAATCTGATTTTAACAGTTCGTTAATACGTTGAGCTGTTTACCCACTGTCCCTTGTTTGGGGAAGGTTTAACGCCCAATACTGTGTTTAACCCCTTATTCTATACAAGTCAAGAGCATGTAATGTAGTTGTTGATGTTCGTTGCTGTCTGTCATATTAATTTTCGTGTATTGTTTTGTCATAAATCAGGCCGTAGGTTTTTGTTTATGCTGTTTTACATTTTGTTATATCATGGTCTCTTATATGTGACTGCAGGTTTAATTTTGCGCATTGTTGAAGGCCGTATATTGCTTAAGCGTTGCTTAAATCTACGTTATTTGGACTTTTATGGGTCGTTTCGCATTTATAATCCTATTTAATTTATTTAGAGTTACTACATCGTGTTACCTCCGCCATGACAAACGACAGTCTACAAAACACAACAACGAAAACTGAGCAAAACGTACTACACCAACAACCGGGACTGATCTGAGAGCTCCAAAAGGGTAAGGAGATTCAGCTCCAAAAAATGAAAACAACTCTTTATAAGCATCCGAAGCGCTTTTCTGGATTATCCTCCGTCAGGAACGATCAAAGTCGAATATTTGAAAGCCAATGATGTATAAGAAACGAAACAGTTGAAGAGCTGTATGACCAAATTAACAAAATTAGAAACAATGAATCAGATGTGAATATTTGAAACGACAAACGATATAGTTTGTTTATGTGTGCATAAGTATAAAAAAAAAACATTCTATTATCGATCCTAAATTTAATGACAGATTAAAAAATAAAATCCAACTTTGTTTCATTGAATAAAAGCAAACGTAGACTTACATAACTTGTTAGAGGAAAATAAAACTTTGCAAGGAAATTTTCTGATTTAAACAAATATTTCTCTGAATCTGACAATATCACCATCTTAGGACGTATTTTTTTTTTAACAAAAAACGGGGTCTTTTATAGCCTATCAACGGTATGAGTTTTTCTCATTGTTTAAGACCATACAATTGCCTATAATTGCTTACATCCACTTCATTTGAACTTTGGTGGATATTTGTCTTATTAGCAATCATACCACATCTCCTTTATTTTTATATTTATAACAATTTGCTCCTCTATTTATTGTTTCAGGCAACAAAAGAAAAGTCAGAGTGGAGCAACAGCCGCAGGTGATCCATTTTTGGCCCTTTTGTCTGCCTTGCTAGTTTTGCCTTGCATTTCATGTAACGACAATGTTGCCAACGCAACTTTCCGTCCATGCGGTCATAAAATTGTGTGTGCTGAATGTAGCGTTCGTTTTGACGTATGTCCAAAGTGTAAAACTGATGTTGAAACACGAATTGATGACGGTAAGAATAACACCTTGTGTTCAATCATCAATATTAAACTTTATGCCTGAATTCGATTAGAATGAAGTTAATTTTGATAATGTTCTGGCAAATCATAAACAAGACAGGTATTGAAATGTACGGACATTTACTATCAATAGACCGTAGATAGGATACCCGTTAATAATCGATATTTCACAATCATAATTAACATTTTGATACCATAGTAGCAGTGATTTGTTCGCCTACTAAAGATATTTTTGGTCATGTTGGACTCTAATATTCGATAATGAACATTTGAATATCAAAGAAAAGTTTTTTTTTGTAATAACATTGTAAACCAATGTATGTCTAATTTCAAACTGAAAACCGTTCAAAGAGCATCCTTTTTCCAAGTCGTCCTTATACACTTACGTCTGTTTGTAAAACACCAACAATTATAATTAATCTTCTTTTTATGTATTTAAAGGTTAACCCTCCGGTTTGTATAATTATTACAGTAATTATTGAAATTGAATCGAACTTTTTCCATTTATTTTTATGTTCTGTTGTTCTTTTCATATTTCCAGAGGGAAGACGCATCGTATTAGAAAATCCCTGTCAATTGCAGTAAAAACAATGGAGGATAGAATTTACCCGTCAAGACATGAAGTGAACAATGTTGTTAACCTATATGTAGTTTTAATGAGACTGTATTTTATATAAGTTGTCTCCCATGCATGTTATATATATTCTTAAATCATCTTTGAATGCTTCTCAGTAAATAATATAATTCCTAACAAGGAGTAGTAGATAGCAAATTAAAACAATTGTCTAATGCGATAGATTACTATCCCACACGGAAGACAACTGCCATGTACTTAGTAGTCTATGTCGTAAGATCTTTTGAAAAGAAATATGGTTGATAGCTGTTATAAGTCATCATAATAAAGATATAGACGTTTACTTCTAGGAATATTTATACGCTCATTTTAATAATCATTTATTATAAAATGTATTAAAACGTTAGAATTACTCATCCAAATTCATATGTAATGTTTATATATCAAAAACATGTATCTAATCTCTAATCTGTAAATGTTACTTTTAACCATATCAATTTTACAGCACAAAATGCGATCCGTTTTTTTTTAGAGATAAACCATGTTTCTTTTGTCATGATCCAAATTTAACTTTAGTCTTGATTTAGCTATTATTGAGATGTATTTATGCTAATTGTGGCATCAATCAAGTAGACATTACACAACAAATTAATTTGTTGTGTCCAGTATATTCCAGTTTACTCAAATGTAATTTATATTTGTATTTTATAGTATTTCGATAGTCTTAAATTGTTTAACATTTCACAGCGGTATAACATGTAACTTTAATTATTCTTCATTTAGTTTATTTATTTTGTATTTACCTTGTATCATAGTATAAATTTATTTGTTCTGTGTATGTTTTCTGGTGTTAATATGTCTTTTGATTGAGATAAGCTATTTCAATTGATATTTTATAGTGTGTCTTTCTTTGTTGTGATGTTACACTATTGTTTCAGATAAGGGTGAAGGTTTGGTACCATTTAAACGTTTAAACCCGCTGCAATTGTTTGCAACTGTCCTTAATAAGGAATCTGATGTTCAGTAGTTGTCGTTTGTTGATGTGGTTCATAAGTGTTTCTCGTTTTTCGTTTTTTATATAGATTAGACCGTTGATTTTCCCGTTTGAATGGTTTTACACTAGTAATGTTTGGGGCCCTATATAGCTTGCTGTTCGGTGTAAGCCAAGGCTCCATGTTGAAGACCGTACTTTGACCTATAATGGTTTACTTTTATAAATTTTGACTTGGATGGAGAGTTGTCTCATTGGCACTCATACCACATCTTCTTATATCTAAGTCTTAATTTTTTTATCGTATAAATTGATAAAAGGAAAATTGTTGAAATGTCTAAGTGAACTTCCACATGTTTCGGTTTCAGCGTTCCTGATGAACATAAAGCCAGAAATGCGTTACGGACGCATCAAATTAATAATGTTATTTTCCTATACTATCACTGGGTCGATACCCCGAGGATATCATCAAATCGGTAGTCAGCGCATCGTAATTGACATGAATTTCAACCAAATTTTCTTTAATTTTCCGGTCATAAATAAAAAAATTTATTTAGAAAATAAGGTTCCAACTGCCTCAGACAAAGTTGACCGTACATTACTTTGGCTATATTTTTAGATCCCTTTTGGTCATATATTTTTTCATGTGTTAAGATCTGATCCTTGGCCTTCACATGTATGGGTTTGAGTGAATCTGAAAAAAATAAATCAAGAAAAGTGCTTCAAACGCACATATTAATAGTTTATTTTCATTTGGAAGGGTGAGTTACTTCGTCTATGTTTGAGATGTTAGTTAATTCGTCCAAGTTAGAATCTTAAGAACTTCGAGAAAATGTAAAATATCATTCTCTGAACCAAATTCTATCAAAACCTTTACTTTTTCCACTCTACACCTCACCTTACCACATGAAACATTAAAACCCTGTCTTAAAGAAATAATCCACAATGCTTTCCGCCATTCAAAAAGGTACCATACGCTACAAATCAATTGTGTTGGAACATAATTTTGCTTGTTTTGTAAAATATGAGCCCGAAAATAAAACATACTACACCGAAGAACAAGACATCAGTATGCTGGAGTTTATCATTGACAACATATTTGTTGCATTTAGAGGTCGAATTTTCTAGCAGATTAGGAAATTTTTACTGCCACAAGGAATTCGAATTTTCAAAAAAGGGCCCAAATCTTGCCTTGTCGTGTTCCTCATGTAGGTACACACTCGTTAAAAAATCTAATTCGGTAGGTAATATATAAGAAAAAGAGGACGGTTGTCATTACGACCATAAAAACAGACCCGTCGTCATCAGCCAACTCATGACTGCGACCGTAATTGTTTGAAGGGATGTTTTCCTCTTTACCACTTGTAACACTGGGTAAATAGCTTCTCTGTACCCAGCAATCCTCTTTAAAAAAAAATCATGATAGGAAAAGCATGCTCTCTATCACTATATACATGTAAGAATATACAAAGACTATTTTCAACTTAAAATCAGAACAAAAATCAACTCATCAATGATTTATTCAGTTATACACAAGATAGGAATAAAAAAATAGACATCGGTGCTTCTACCATCTTTATAAACCGAACCACAGTTTATCTTAAAAGTGCAAAAATTACAGACACAATATTTCCATGTTGTAGGAAAATATATAATTTATTTATTTATACCAGCTTTAGAAACAGAAAGAAAAGTCAGGCTCGCCGAGCTTTTCTCCGGTTTCTTAACGATTACAAGTGTATTTCATATTTTCTTACAACGTGTGTATATTGATTTTATACTGAAGTTTAATATCAATGCTTAAGTGTTTAGTTTTTTTTTATTATTTCCCAACCGTTGGATTTGATTTTTTAACGAAATCAACATGACTGCAACGCAGACAACGATGCGGACCCAAAATTGAACTGTTACGTGAACAGTAATTTGAATATAACTGGTCGCTCACTACAGAAGCGGGATACCAGGTATACAATATAAATGTATACTTTATGTGTATTGCCTCATGTTATCTGTCTACCTGTTTTTGTATAGTAGAAAAGTCGATTGCAGGATTAATATAAAATAAAACAAATAAAGAGATAACAGGGATATAGTTTACTAGTTTAAAAACTACGATACAATACAACAAACCATCAACTACTAACAACTACGATACAATACAACAAACCATCAACTACTAACAACTTCGAAAAATCTGGGATACACACATAGGTAATCCCCAAGGGTGACTGTGGTCGCCCTTGGTCTTCTTCTGAACGGGGGTAAAATCTTGCCAAAGCTGGGACATTCGTTTGACTGTAAAAGATGTACAAGTACGCATAAAAATTTCCCCGACATTCATTCCGGAAGGCCTCTATTACAGGGCCTATCTATTGTACTTATTATTTATTTGTTCTCGTCCTGAACATGAATATTTGTTACTGGACGTTGAGTAACCGACAATCAATCAATCAAACACACACAGATAACCAAGAAAGAACAGCACATATACAAGATAACCTGACTTGGTCACAAGATGTGGTAGGATATACCAATTTAACGTACAACACATAGTCCAGATAGCCTGACTTGGTGACAAGATGTGGTAGGTTTATACAAATTTAACGTATAACACATGGTCCAGATAGCATGACGTGGTCACAAGATGTGGTAGGTTTATACCATTTAAGGTACAACAAATGGTCCAGATAGTCTGACTTGGTCAAAAGATGTGGTAGGTTTGTACCAATTTAACGTACAACACATAGTCCAGATAACCTGACTTGGTCAATAGATGTTGTAGGTTTATACTAATTTAACGTACAACACATGATCCATATAGCTTGACTTGGTTACAAGATGTGGTAGGGTTATACCAATTTAACGTACAACACATAGTCCAGAAAGCCTGACTTGATTCAAGACACGGTGAGGTTATACCAATTTAACGTACAACACATTGTCCAGATAGCCTGACTTGGTGACAAGATGTGGTAGGTTTATACCAATTTAACGTACAACACATAGACCAGATAGCCTGACTTAGTCACAAGATGTGGTAGGTTTATACCAATTTAACGTACAACACATGGTCCAGATAGTCTGACTTGGTGACAAGATGTTGCAGGTTTATACCAATTTAACGTACACCACATAGTCCAGATAGCCTGACGCGGTCACAAGATTTGGTAGGTGTATACCATTTAAGGTACAACACATGGTCCAAATAGTCTGACTTGGTCCAAAGATGTGGTAGGTTTATACCAATTTAACGTACACCACATAGTCCAGATAGCCTGACGTGGTCACAACATTTGGTAGGTGTATACCATTTAAGGTACAACACATAGTCCAGATAGTCTGACTTGGTCAAAAGATGTGGTTGGTTTATACCAATTTAACGTACAACACATAGTCCAGATAGCGTGACTTGGTTCAAGACATGTTGGGTTCATACCCATTTAACGTACAACACATGGTCCAGATAGCCTGACGTGGTCACAAGATGTAGTAGATTTATACCAATTTAACGTACAACAAATAGTCCAGTTAGCCTGACTTGGTCATAAGATGTTGTAGGTTTATACCAATTTTAATGTACAACACATGGACCAGATAACCTGACTTGGTGACAACATGTGGTAGGTTTATACCAATTTAACGTACAACACCTAGTCCTGATAGCTTGACTTGGTTCAAGACATAGTAGGTTTATACCAATTTAACGTACACCACATAGTCCAGATAGCCTGAAGCGGTCACAAGATTTGGTAGGTGTATACCATTTAAGGTACAACACATGGTCCAGATAGTTTGACTTTGTCAAAAGATGTAGTAGGTTTATACCAATTTAACGTACACCACATAGTCCAGATAGCCTGACGTGGTCACAACATTTGGTAGGTGTATACCATTTAAGGTACAACACATAGTCCAGATAGTCTGACTTGGTCAAAAGATGTGGTTGGTTTATACCAATTTAACGTACAACACATAGTCCAGATAGCCTGACGTGGTCACAAGATTTGGTAGGTGTATACCATTTAAGGTACAACACATGGTCCAGATAGTCTAACTTTGTCAAAAGATGTAATAGATTTATACCAATTTAACGTACAACAAATAGTCCAGTTAGCCTGACTTGGTCATAAGATGTTGTAGGTTTATACCAATTTTAATGTACAACACATGGACCAGATAACCTGACTTGGTGACAACATGTGGAAGGTTTATACCAATTTAACGTACAACACCTAGTCCTGATAGCTTGACTTGGTTCAAGACATAGTAGGTTTATACCAATTTAACGTACACCACATAGTCCAGATAGCCTGACGCGGTCACAAGATTTGGTAGGTGTATACCATTTAAGGTACAACACATGGTCCAAATAGTCTGACTTGGTCAAAAGATGTGGTTGGTTTATACCAATTTAACGTACAACACATAGTCCAGATAGCCTGACGTGGTCACAAGATTTGGTAGGTGTATACCATTTAAGGTACAACACATGGTCCAGATAGTCTAACTTTGTCAAAAGATGTAATAGATTTATACCAATTTAACGTACAACAAATAGTCCAGTTAGCCTGACTTGGTCATAAGATGTTGTAGGTTTATACCAATTTTAATGTACAACACATGGACCAGATAACCTGACTTGGTGACAACATGTGGTAGGTTTATACCAATTTAACGTACAACACCTAGTCCTGATAGCTTGACTTGGTTCAAGACATAGTAGGTTTATACCAATTTAACGTACACCACATAGTCCAGATAGCCTGACGCGGTCACAAGATTTGGTAGGTGTATACCATTTAAGGTACAACACATGGTCCAAATAGTCTGACTTGGTCCAAAGATGTGGTAGGTTTATACCAATTTAACGTACACCACATAGTCCAGATAGCCTAACGTGGTCACAACATTTGGTAGGTGTATACCATTTAAGGTACAACACATAGTCCAGATAGTCTGACTTGGTCAAAAGATGTGGTTGGTTTATACCAATTTAACGTACAACACATAGTTCAGATAGCCTGACTTGGTTTAAGACATGTTGGGTTCATACCCATTTAACGTACAACACAGTGTGCAGATAGCCTGACGTGGTCACAAGATTTGGTAGGTGTATACCATTTAAGGTACAACACATGGTCCAGATAGTCTGACTTTGTCAAAAGATGTAGTAGATTTATACCAATTTAACGTACAACACATAGTCCATTTAGCCTGACTTGGTCATAAGATGTTGTAGGTTTATACCAATTTTAATGTACAACACATGGACCAGATAACCTGACTTGGTGACAACATGTGGTAGGTTTATACCAATTTAACGTACAACACCTAGTCCTGATAGCTTGACTTAGTTCAAGACATAGTAGGTTTATACCAATTTAACGTACAACACATTGTCCAGATAGCCTGACTTGGGCACAAGATATGGAAGGTTTATACCAATTTAACGTACAACACATAGTCCAGATAACCTGACTTGGTCAAAAGATGTAGTAGATTTATACCAATTTTAATGTACAACACATGGACCAGATAACCTGACTTGGTGACATGTGGTAGGTTTATACCAATTTTACGTACAACACCTAGTCGTGATAGCTTAACTTGGTTCAAGACATAGTGGGTGTATACCAATTTAACGTACAACACATTGTCCAGATAGCCTGACTTGGGCACAAGATGTGGTAGGTTTATACAAGTTTAACGTACAACACATAGTCCAGATAACCTGACTTAGTCAAAAGATGTAGTAGGTTTATACCAATTCAACGTACAACACATGGTCCATATAGCCTGATTAGTCACAAGATGTGGTAGGTTTATACCAATTAAACGTACAACACATAGTCCAGATAGCCTGACTTGGTCACAAGATGTGGTAGGTATATACCAATTTTAATGTACAACACATGGACCAGATAACCTGACTTTGTGGTGACAAGATGTGGTAGGGTTATACAAATTTAATGTACAGCACATGGTCCAGAAAGCCTGACTTGGTGACAAGATGTGGTAGGTGTAAACCAATTTAGCGTACACCACATGGTCCAGATAGCCTGACTTGGTGACAAGATGTGGTAGGTTTTTACCAATTTAGCGTACAACACATAGTCCAGATAGCCTGACGTGGTCACAAGATGTGGTAGGTTTATAACAATTTAAATTCAAAGAAATCTTTGCTTATCTATACGATATGTCGTAAAACACGCAGCTTTTAGGATGATTACTTAATTGAATATAGGATAAACAAGAAAAGAAAAATGTGTATGAGGACACGAATGCCCCCAGCACAAGCTTGCTTGTTTTGGTTCTGAGAAATGTGTATGAGTTTCATAAAATATGCGAAAGGCAGACTTAAGAAACGAAAAAAATAGGAATTTTCCAAGTTAAAACGGGGATAACTCTAGAACGGTAAGTGACTTAGTGCCCAAATTCGAACTCTCTCTCTCTGCGAGTTTTGGTTCTTAGCATTGTGTATGAGTTTCATTAACTTTAAATGGGGCAAACTTAAGTAAAAGTGAGGAAACGAAACAATTTTCAATTTTCCAAGTTATAGAGAGGCATAACTCTAGAACAGTTAGTGACTCACTGCCCACATTCGAGCTCTGTATGCTAGTTTTAATTCCTAGCATTGTGTATGAGTTTCATAAAATATACATGAGGCAAATGTAATCGATTACATTATATAACTTTTATCTAAAATAACCATAATTACCTGGGATTACATAAGATGACATTGTATACTGAGATATTGACAAAATGTTCTGAAATATTTATCCTCACATAAAAAACCTTTTTTGAGTGGATACATGTGTTTTTCATTTTTTTTTAATATACTCATTATGAAATAAAACAAGAACAGTGTGCCATTGCTCTGTTTGATAGCATTCCCTATAAAAGCAATACCATTGTCTAATTAACAATAACATTATCTAATTAGTCCTAAGCCTAGTGCAAATTTTCAATTTACAAACAAAAACTGAACATTACATCCACTTCATTTGAACTTTGCTGGATAGTAGTTCCATTGGCAATCATACCACATCTCCTTATGTTTATATATAATGACTAATTAATGACCCTGTAGCTTTTTATCTGTTTGAGTGAATACATGTGTTTTTCATTTTTTTTTAATATAAACATGTTATTAGGAAAATAAAACAAGAACAGTGTGCCATTGCACTGTTTGATAGCATTCCCTGTAAAAGCAATACCATTGTCTAATTAACACTATCATTATCTAATTAATCCTAAGCCTAGTGCATATTTTCAATTTACAAACAAAAACTGAACATTACATCCACCTCATTTGCACTTTGGTTGTTTCATTGGCAATCATACTACATCTCTTTATGTTTATATATAGTGACTAATTAATGACCCTGTAGCTTTTTATCTGTTTACGTTTACTTTTATTTACATTTTATTCATGTGTAAATTATCACTTACAATTTTATGAAAAACAATAGGTGACCATGGGAAATAAAAACAGATTATATTAATTGATCGAATCAATAAAGTTATTAGTTTATTTTCATACTTTACATCGATGAATTAAATATTTCAATATTGGTTATTTAAAAAACACATTAAAATTTGTATGGAAAGCAACATATATACAAATTATGAACACAAGAATTTAGTTTTAAATTCCAATATTGATTAGGTTTGCTAATTCATGTTAATAATGAAATTCAAAATTGGAACCGAACCCTTACATACATGTTATATGCTGTTGAATGTCCCTGTAATTATATTGTGTAAACCCCAAAATGAAAATATGGAAAGGTTATTCATTAAGTGAACTGTTTTTAAAATAAATGGCATGTTTACACTTAACATGGTTAAATTAAATCTAACATTGTTATATTATGAAAAGAATCAATCACATTGACCCATGGTCAATCACAGTGGTCATAATTTTGATGATTTTCTTTATTCATGCTTGTACAAAATATGTTTAAAAAACCAGTTTCATATACAAATACAAATACGGCTATTGTTTGATTTAAATTTGCTGGTATTCTCCTCGGATTGTATAGTATTTTGCCTCGGACTTGGTACAACATATTAACTTGGACTTTGTAAAGAATCCTTCCCAGGCCTTGATGCAGTTTTATCCCTCGAACTTGGTACAGTATTCCCCCTTGGACGTGATATAGCAGTATCCCTCGAACATGGTACTATAGTTTTCCTCGGACTGGTTACAGCAATCTACCCTGGACTTGGTACAGCATATCAACTAGGACTTGGTACAGAATCCTACCCCTATTTCGATGCAGTATTATACGTCGAACTTGGTGCAATATTCTCCCTCGGTCTTGGTACTATAGCCTCCCTCGGACTTGGTACTATAGTCTCCCTCGGACTTGGTACTATAGTCTCCCTCGGACTTTGTACAGTATTCTCCGTCGGACTTGATACAGTATTATCCCTCAAACTTGGTACTATAGACTCCCTCGAACTTGGTAGAGTAGTATCCCTCGAACTTGGTAGAGTATTCTACCTCAAACTTGGTAAACTATTCTCCTTCGAACGTGTTACAGTATTCATCCTCTGAACTAGGTATTGTAGTCTCCCTCGTACTCGTTACTGTATTCTGCCTTGGACTTGGTACAACATCTTAACTATGACTTGGTACAGAATCTTACCCCGGTTTTAATGCATTACTATCCCTCGGACTTGGTACTGTATTCTTCCTCGGACTTGATACAGTATTATCCCTCGAACATGGTACCCTAGTCTCCATCGGACTTGATAAAACATCTTAACTCAGACTTGGTATAAAATTCTACCCCGGCCTTCATGCAGTATATCCCTTTACCATGGTACAATGTACTCCCTCGGACTTATAACAGTAGTATCCCTCAAACATGATAATTTAGTCGCCCTCAGAATTAGTACAGTATTCTGCATCGAACTTTGCACAGCATCATAACTCGGACTTGTAGTCAGCACTTCGGTGTTGACATGTATATCAATTATATGGTCGTTTTTATAAATTTCCTGTTACAAAACTTTGAATTTTTCGGAAAACTAAGGATTTTCTTATCCCAGGAATAGATTACCTTAGCCGTCTTTGGCACAACTTTTTGGAATTTTGGGTCCTCAATGCTCTTCAACTTTGTACTTGTTTGACTTTAGAACTATTTTGATCTGAGCGTCACTGATGAGTCTTTTTGATCTGAGCGTCACTGATGAGTCTTATGTAGACGAAACGCGCGTCTGGCGTATTAAATTTTAATCCTGGTACCTTTGATAACTATTGGCACAGAATCCTACTCCGGCCTTGATGCAGTATTATATCTCGAACTTGGTACAGTATACTCCCTCCAACTTGTTACAGTATTCTCCATCGAACTTGGTAAAGTATTTTCCATCGGACTTGGTACTGTATTCCGCCCTCAGTATTGATACAGCATTATTTCGCGAACATGGTACTATAGTGTCCCTCTGACATGTTACAGTATAACCCTCGATCTGGGTACAATATACTCCCTCGCACTTGTTATAGTACTATCCTTTGAACTTGGTATTTAAGCCTCTCTCGGACTTTGGTACATTTATCTGCCTTGGACTTAGTACATCATCTTAACTCGGACTTGGTACAGAATACTACTCCGGGCTTGATGCAGTATTATCCCTCGAACTTGGTACAGCATTATCCCTTTAACTTGGTACACTATTCTCCCTTGGACTTGATTCAGAAGTATCCCTGTAACTTGGTACTTTAGTCTACCTTGGACTTGGAACAGTATTCTTCCTCGGACTTGGTACAGCATCTCAACTCGGCATTGGTACATAATCCTACCCCGGTCTTGATGCAGTTTTATCCCTCGAACTTACTGAAGTATTTTCTCTTTGACTTTGTACAGTGCTATTTCTCGAACTTGGGACAGTATTTCCCCTCGAATTCGGTACAATATTCTCCCTCGGAATTGATACAGTAGTATCCCTCAACTTTGGTACTGTAGTCTCCTTCAGACTTGGACCAGTATACTCCAACCGCCTTGTTGCAGTATTATCTCTCGAATTTGGTACAGTTTTATCCCTCCATCGCGGTACAGTATTCTGCCTTGGACTTGGTACAGTTAAATCCATCGAACGTGGTACAGTATTCTCCCTCGTACTTGGTACATCATCGTTACTCGGACTTGGTACAGAATCCTACCCATACCTTGATATAGAATTATCACATGAACTTGGTACATTGTTCTACTTCGGACGTATGACAATTATCTACCTCGTTTCAAAATATCAACAACGGATTTAGTACAGTGTCATATCTTTGACTTTGTACAGTCTCATGAGGGATAATATGTTGTCATTTGCGCGCCTTTGTAAGTAAATAAATCTGTGTAAATTGTTTATTCTGCTCAGCAAAGTAAGGATTAAATAAACTAGAAAATACATTGGTACGCATAGGACAAATGAAAGATAACTGGTTGATTTAAGATGGCAAAATGAAGACATGTTCATGACCTTTTGTATATGCATTTATGTTTTATACAGGACGTGAACATGATTAATTACGTCAACTTGAATTAAGTTGGTTTTATATATCGCAAATGACGGCTTGTAATATTTGAAAGTGCACAAAACATCGAAATGAGATTACCACATTGTCATTTCACATTTCTTGTTATAGTTTTTGCATGTGGAGTTTTTAGGCCAAGTCTCTGTAACCATTTTCGGGGTAAATCAGGTATGTCTAAATAATTTCAATTCTAGAAGTCTGTGTAATTCTTTTATTTACTCTGGAAAAAATTATGTTATTCATTGAAAGAAAAGCAGATAAAAACACAATTAAAAAGCAAAAAGATTACTTATCTTTAACTAAAGAATTACTAAAAAAGGTAGGATATACTAAGGAGACATCCAAAAGTCAAACGGAAACTAATAACACAATGATCAAAAACAAAAGATGACAAACAGACAAATAAGTACACAAACACAAAATAGAAAAAGTAAAGACTGAATAACATGAATCAAATGAAAAACAGGGGGTAATCGCATATGGTTCTGACGGGGAAGCAGATCCGGTTCCAATAGGGGCACCCGTCACGTCATTACATAGTAAATCTTATAGGAGAATAGAATCGTGTGCGCCGGAAGGGTTGACAATTCCTTTCTCTTAATGTGGGGTTGTTGATTCTTTGTATCATTTAAATGTTTTACTTATAAGAACATCAATATAATCACTATTCCTATATTCAGGAACTGTTGAGGACTCAATTACCACGTAACAGAACGATGTTGTTTCACGTGCCTATGATATATCGTCACGGCTCGGTAAACTAAACGATGGTATAAACGTTGCTACATGCGTATGATATTGTCACGTCTCGATAAATAAAACGATGGTATAAACGTTGCTACATGCGTATGATATACCGTCACGGCTTGGTAAATAAAACGATGGTCTTAATGTTGCTACATGCGTATGATCGCAATAATAAGTTTTGGCATTTTGGTATCAGATATATATATCTGTATGCAGAGTTTCATAAAATGATGAATCATCCATTTTTGTGATTTTTTCACTTTAACTTATAATTATAATAGATTCACGGACATTTTTTTCTGAATTTTCAGTAATAACGGTTCAGTCGAAAGAAGAATAATGTTTGTAAACAAACATGGCATATTGTTACGATGTTTTGGGTTCAAGCATGTGATAATCTTTTACGGTTAAGTCAATTAAACAAAGTCGTTGGTACATAGAAATAAGAAGATGTGGTATGAGTGCCAATGAGGCAACTCTCCAAACAAGTCACAATGTGTAAAAAGTTAACAATTATAGGTCAAAGTACGGCCTTCAACACGGAGCCTTGGCTCACACCGAACAGCAAGCTATAAAGGGCCCCAAATTGACTAGTGTTAAACAATTCAAACAGGAAAACCAACAGTCTAATCTATATAAAAACGAGAAACGAAAAACACTTAAGAACCACATCAACAAACGACAACCACAGAAACAGGTTCCTGACTAGGAACATGTGCAAACAAATGCAGCGGGTTTGAAAATTTTAAAATAATAAAATTCAAATGAAACTTGTTAACACAAATTTCCTCTTTAATTGTTGGTAAAAGACTGGCGAAAAATATCAAAGGGACATTCAATCTCACAAGTCGAAATCAAACTGACAACGCCATGTCAAAAACAAAAGGACCACGAGATAACAATAGACATATTGATTTATTAGCTATTTGTGTCTGCTCTCTTATTAGTTTTGGAAAGAAACAATATGTAGACACCACCATTTCTATTTTGATGAAAAGACATTTATTACGACTTTTATAAAACAAAAAATCAGAGTATTATAATTAAACGATTAAAATAGTTCAATTTATTATTTGTGATTCATTTTCCAAATCTAAGATGTTGTAATTTAGTTACGAATCAATTTGTCTTCGTTTGAAAATTTCAAATATATTCTGCCAAAATCCGGTGACATGTGAACAAAAGAAAAAAAAACACGATTTGTTATTTTTCATTACAATAAAAGCTTTTTTCGCTGAACTAATATATCGTAATAGCATCCATCGAAATGTTCATAATTCATTTTAAGTTAGCTATTTAAATATGAATTGCTAAAATGATTCTTAGTTGGATTTGTTTTTGTTTTTATAGAATTCAAAGCCATATTTTATCCTTATTGCTAGCTTTGCTTCAACATACATACCAGTGAAACATACAACATTTTATTTGATAAATATGAAGTCTCAATATACGGGCCGTTTTTTCCCTAAAAATCTTTTTCAAAACATTTGTAAGACAAAATGAAATACGGAGTAAAACGGCATTAATCACCCGAATTTCCAAAGGTTGTGCCATATACAGCTTATTTGGTTAAGGCAAATAAATCTGCAATCATCTTTTTGAAAGGACGATTTAATCAATATGAAAACTTCATTTTGGTAAGATTGCTTGGCAGTATAGTGTTAAGTTTCGAAAAGTCATATCTGTTAAACTAATTAAAAGGACCAATAGCACGTAATTTTCCGACTTTCCTTTCTTTACCAACTTAAACCATTTGGAATTTAAACAATATAGTCCTCTTGCATTTCATTTAACCTTTCAACTGTTAGTTGAGTCTTAATGATGAGTCTTATGTAAACGAAACGCGCGTCCTGCGTACAGAATAAAAAAAAAGTCTGGTAATCCCAACCCCTGTATATCTATTGACATTCCTCCTTGTAAATACGCCACATTTGAAGGATTTTATGTAATCCCTTATGGAGTTACTTTGGCACCAATTCACTTTTTTTTTACATTTATTAGCGATTGCGGTCGATGTGGTTTGAAAGAACCATGAATGTCTTTATCTTCTAAAAAATCAAATCCTTGGGTTAGTTTGTTCAACTTGTTTACAATAATAATTGTTTGGTTCATTTTATGCTTGGTCAGATTGCGTGTAATTTAGGCTTTTATCAATTTCTGAGACAACTTCGGGGATAGTAGCAATTTATTCATTGTTGACATCTTGACTGACCGTAGCTCTAATGTGTAATGTATATGTTTGAAATACTGACTACCCGTAGCTCCAATGCTTAATGTATATGTTTGACATATTGACTGACCGTAGATCCAATGTTTTATGTATATGTTTGACATCTTGACTGACCGAAGCTCCAATGTTTAATGTATATGTTTGAAATATTGACTGACCGTAGCTCCAATTTTTGATGTATATTTTTGACATCTTGACTGACCGTAGCTTCAATCAATGTTTAACGTATATGTTTGGCATCTTGACTGACCGTAGCTTCAATGTTTAATGTATATGTTTGACATCTTGACTGACCGTAGCTTCAATGTGTAATATGTTTGACATCTTGACTGACCGTAGCTCTAATGTTTAATGTATATGTTTGACATCTTGACTGACCGTAGCTCTAATGTTTAAGGTATATGTTTGACATCTTGACTGAACGTAGCTTCAATATTTAATGTATATGTTTTTGTTACCTTATACACCTTCTTAAAGGTGCTGAAGGCGTGTCGATGTCATTTTTCTACGACACTCTCCCATTCTTTATACAGTGTTGGTTATAACATCTAATTTAAAAATGTATTACTTTTTTTTTATATCTAGGCATATCAGTGAACGTTACTCTCTTTATCAGACATGATACATTGTTATGGTTAAGATATAGTTTAGTTACAATGGTTATAATGACCTAAGTTTACCTTTGGTTATATAACCTCTCTACGTGTGCACCCATATGTGACTTCGAATTGAAAATATGGTCACTGCTGATCTTCCTTCGACCGACAGTGAAGCCCTTCCCAAAGTTGGACATCCGTGCGGTTGTGCGGAATGCATACATACGTAGTCACGTACGGTCAAAATGTTGACATTAAATCCGATGCCTCGTGTAGAGAGAGTGCCACGTTCAGAAACCCTTGCAACAATCATTTCGAGGGTTCCGTAGGTGGTCTGATGAAAAACTAAATTTCTGTCCTTTTCCAATGTACCCTATCTGCTCATTGCATTTCAGGTTTCGCGTCCTTCGCTCATGTCAGCCCCCGTTGTTGGATCTAGCTATTGTGTTTGTTGTCAGAGGTTTTCGTCCTGAACATGAATGAAGTATTTGCCATTGGACATTACGCAAACATTAATCAATCAATCTCTACGGATGTTGCGCTCTACTGATGCAATCGTAAAATTAAAAAAAAAAGAAACAACATGTCTTTGGTACTTGGTTTCGTTTGATTGCTGTTACATTGATCTATATTCCAGAGTCACATTTAATTATAACATCTGATGTATCTTTTCAGATAAAAAATGTATATATTTGTCAATTCAAAACTCAGGCTTAAAAAGGTGTAGGACAGATGCCCATTTGATCAACACGAGAAATAAACTTACTGTTTTTTTAATTGGCGTGCATTTGTATATTGTTTATTGTTATGCTGAACTTTATAGCATGCATTCTAGATTAATCTTTTTCAATCTCGTCTTTCTGTTTGAATTTTTGGTATTTATTTCAGGATGCGGTTGCCCATCAGTAACCGTAAATGGAACTGTATCTGAAATTATAACAGCTTGCTGTGCTTATTGCCAGAAACATTGTTGTTGTAGCTGTATCATCACGACATGCGGAATTGAAGATTGCTGTGCTAATCCAGCATGCTGTACTGGACAGTCCAATCAAAATAATTTTGGAAAGCTGTACCAAAGTGTTCTAGGAAAATACTTTAAAGGTGTTTTTAGAATGTTCGATGAAGGTGTTATAAAAAAAGGCGATGAAGGTGTTCAAGGAAAATTCTATGAAAAAAAGGATTCAAAGACACGCTGCAAATGATAATAGAATTAAAAACTATTTGCCTTAAATTAATAAATTGATGGAAAAACACGTTGATTGTACACTGCTTAATATTAAATGGTTGAGCGGCCAAATACGTTTAGTCTCAGAACAGTAGAACATGAACGATATTCTAATAGACAACCATTCGGTCTAGCAACTGTTTTCGAGTAAATCTTGTCTTTTACTTTCTCCATCGAATGATAACTGATTGATAGTTTGGTCTGGGCAGCATGATTTATTTATTAGAGAGACGAAAGATACCAAAGGGAAATTTTACGTCATAAATCGAAAACAAAATTGACAATGCTATGGCAAAAAAAAAAAAAAAAAAAAAAAACGATCATAACAAATAGTATTCACAACCAGCATAGACTGAGCCATACGAAACCCATCAGAAAGCGATAATCTCTGGTGCTCCGGAAGGGTAAGAATATCATGTGCAACATGTGAAACCCGTCGTGTTATTTGCTCTAAGCTAGCTTTTATTAACTGCGAGAACTCTTTGGTTTGGTTTTTAATCGTTTTTTGGGTTGATTGTTTATATCGATCTTATAATGAAGCCTTTTTCAACTGATTTGTACAGTTTGTTCTTATTGTGTGCTGTCCTGTCACTGTCACCGGTTGGAGAGGATTCACCACATAGAGAGCCACATTTTGTATATGTTTTTCTCAAGCAAGGAGTCTGAGAATCGGAGGTTGTAGTTGGTATTTGTCTATTATTTAAGGTAGCACAATACAAAAGCAACAAAATTTTATCAAAATTTCATTTTCAGCTGTTTTTGTTACTTCTTAATATTCAAAAACCACAGAAGAAAAAAATATTTACATATCTTGCACTGTTAATGAGTTTTGATGATAATTAGTTTTATAAACAAATGCACGTGTCTGACTGGTACAAGATAAGAACATGTGGGCAGTACTATGTGGTTAATCAATAGAATCATTTGGTAGCTTTACGACCACTGACCAGCAATAAAAATAACAGTTATGAAAAAGAGGTGGATTAGGGATTTATGGAAAAATGAAGATAATGAATTCCAAGTAAAAATACATTTCTGTATTGGAGCTACCAGGAGAAAAAACAAAACAACTATTTGGAGCTATAGAGGGAATCAAAATATAAATGTACAGATATTAAAAAAATATAATTGTACAACAATAAATGTTGCTGATGTTTATACTAGAATTTCTTGAGGAGAATGTTTAAATATGAATTCTTTTTAAAAGAAAATACAAATTAAATATTTCATTTTCAAACTGCAAAAAATGAAAAAAATCTACTTTGTGTAAAACACCATATTGTCATTGTATACAATTATAATTCTAGAAATCCCCATAAGGATCCTCTAGACTGACCAACTGATCATTTTGTGTACACATGCATAACTTACAATGCAAATAACAAAATATAACATTTTATATACTAAAAGAATAAAATCCATATTGAAAAAAGTAAATGCAATGTGTAATTAAACTTCTAAGATCATTAATAGTAAAGGTTTATCATGGTGGGCGGAGTTTTGACCATATCAGTAGCAACTGACTTAAGCAAGGTCAATAATGATGTAACATCTCCCGCCAGATCGGATTTTTGATGCATATGGTGTGCATTTCCTTTATATATTTAGAATTGCTGAATTGGAATGCTTTCTTGCTGGTCAAAACCTAATTGATTTATGATTAAAGGCAAATCCTCAAGTATCCCCATGATACATGTGTGAATTATATTGAAGTTAATGGGGTACAAGTAGGAAAATCCTTATTGATTCAATTGTGACACATTCATTTTTGTCATGAAAATGTAGTTTTAAATGAAATTAGCTCCTAGATGGGTGCCCCTATATGTCTGATTTTCACACATGTTGTTCCTTGACCAGTTATCTTAAAAAGGGTGTCTCAGATTTCCAAAAACATCAATAGAACACATTTTATACCCAATTTAATTAAGTGATCTCTTATGAATTGAGGTTGCAAACTTCATTGAAGGTTTATGAGAGAATGAAATACAATAGGAAAAATCTGAGACACCCTTTTGGAGGTCAAACTGTGTTGCACAAGAATCTATAAAATATTTTTGGATGGTATGAATAACAAAGACGCTAATTTCATTCAAGTGTGGACATTACATTATAGCAACTAATTACATAATAATTAATTATGTAATAATCATGTCATAATGAAATAATCACCATTTGAAAGATTAATCTTTCTTCTTTCTTTTGGTACCTCATTTATAAAATTTAAAGCTGGATGAAAGTAATTACATCAATTTAAAGTTGTCTGATTTGGGGTGAAAAAATCTTTGTATTGTGCTACCTTAATTTGTGTATCAGGCCGTTGGATTTCTCGTTCGAATTGAACTTTGTCATGTTTTATACCTTATTATCAGGTGTGAAATTCGCACATTTTGAAACTGTTCTGCGACCTACTGTTGATTCATCATTATTCGTTGGATGTCAATTTTCGTGGAATTCGTGGGTACAGGTGAACCACGAAATTAAATGTTCAACGAATGACAAATTTTCTATAGGCTTGTATGAAGACTTCGGCAAAACCACAAAATTAAATATCCACAAACATGTAAGTTTTTCTTCATCCACGAAAATTGGTTCCCACGAAAAGAAATGAATCCACAGTATATACCTTACATTTACGTCATTTGATCTCTGGTGGATAGGTGTCTCATCGGTAATTTTACCACATTTCATTTATATCGATGACCTTAACCGTTTTTTTCGAATCTTTTGGGAAACTATGCTTGTCAATCCTCTTCAACTTGAACTAGATTTGACCTTCAAATTTGTTTTAATACGGCACGTGTGTATGGCTTACCAAATTATAAGCATAGTTCTTTTAAGCGTTTTATTCTTGTTCTGTTTACCCGAACCCTGAGCTATCCATTATCCCCACTTATACATGTGGTCCGTAAAGTCAATGAACATGTCTTTTTCTGATTTGTATGTATGCCTGATTAAATAAGCCATGATGGAATAATGTTAATGTTTATGTAAAACGTAACAATACAGTACACATTGTATTACGAATTATGAGTCTATATTAAAGTACTTCATATTTCACAACATAATTCTTTTTATACGTCATTATATAAGTTAGATAATTGATAAATATAAAAATAGGGAGATGTGGTAGGATTGTCAACGAGACAACAAATCCACCAAAGTTCAGATGAAGTGGATGTAAGCAATTATAGGCAATGCTTCTGTAGCTTTAATCAAAATTCTCAGTTTAATCATTTTATACTTTGTTTAAGATTCAGATAATATTTACTAATGAACAATGTTATTTCTTTATATTTTGTAATTATATTTAGTAGACTTGATCTGGTTTAAACAAAAACCCTTGTCCCACCAACATTCTTGTATTTGTTTTGTGTCATGTAAGATTTTTTAAAAACAAAATAGCCAAATCCATCTATGGTCAACTTTGCCTGAGGGAGTTGAACCTTAGTTTTATTAATCATTTTCCAAACAAAATTTTCCAAACAAAAAGTCCATCATTGAAAACTATAATTTAAAAAAATATGTTTATATAGTTAAAAAATAATACTTAAATTCAGTGAAAAACATATAAAGACTATGCATAGTCAAAATAATAAACATGAAATTATTTAGATAGGCATCAATTTCGTTATAGATTGAAATATTTTTTAAATGATATGCCGTTTTTACATTTTTGTTTTTATATTTGAATTGGAGTTTTTTTTTTTCTTTAAGATACCAAGAAATCTTACAGTCTTTGAATTACGTTCAAAAGTTTACTTACAATTTGAAGGATTTACTCGGGTTGCATAAGATTAAAAAAAGAATCATACTGTGTTACAGTGACACCTAAAAATAAAACACTAATTTCTCTTATAATTTAATTTACTCAAAGTTTTCCCATTTTCGCATTTTTTTTAAATGTAATTCTTTATTAGAAAGTTAACTCAACCTAATATTTCACGTATGTTTAACACATTATCTAATGATAGGTCTAAAGTAAGTTTATTTTGTAGATTTCCTTTGTTTCCAAAGGAGCGACACCGGGTGGGTCGATAAGGTAAGATCTCCTACTATACATGTATCACCCGCCATGCGAATTTACACTCAGTCAAACGTCAACATCGGGAATAGAACAAAATCTATAGAATAACAGATCAAACGACTCTACTGGTATCTAAAGATCTAAAACTGAGAAAACATGTCGCTAGTCAATTGAGACAACGACAACTTGTATCTGTCAACCTTTTGGTAATGGTGACCATAAATCTAATGAAGTGGATTTTTGTTGTTCTTCTTTATAATTCTGTTGAATAGTTTTATTTGCGTACGAAACACACCCCTTTTAAGTTCATATAAAGTGAACATGCACAAGAGTAACGCATTAACTGAGATATATTGATACGACACGATGGAGCAGATGTTAGTACCTGCTGAAAAAAGGGAGGTTGATAATTGGAAAATTGAATATATTGAATATAAAACCACCTCTACTGGTACTTCATGATAGATTGCTTTATATATAAATTGGGTAAAATAATTTTACTTTTACCTTTAGATCAATACAGCATAAGTCAAAAAAGTATTTACAAAACAAAACTCCAAGGTATATTCAAAAAGGGGGAAGTCCACAGAACCTGAGAAAATCAAACGCTCGCGTATATCAACCATTGGAACGAAAGGAAAACATCTGTCATATTCAAGAGTGTCAATTATAAGCTCATTTGGCCCAACAGGTCGGTATGAGCTATTTCTATAACTTGGCGTCCGTCTTCGTCGTTTATACAAAAATATTCTCCTTTGAGCACAGGAGCACCTGAGATCCCCCGGTTTTTGGTGGGGTTCGTGTTGCTTAGTTTTTAGTTTTTAATTTGTGTTTTGTAAACTGTTGGTTTTTCGGGGTTTTTTTTGAAATGGCATTTTTAGTTTGGGAAATAAGTATTTATGGAACCTCAACATTTATGTATAAAAACTAGAAGACGTGGAATACATGACCTAGACTGCAACCCAGGAACAAAAATAACCATAAGATATCTAAAAGGCATCAGTCTTTAACAATTGACACGTGTCTATACAATATTTTAGCTCAAAATGGTTTGGAGTCGATGAAAATTGTGTTTAAATAAAACACAAAGTTGTCCTCATAACTTTTAAAAACATTAACATATGAAACAAGACAACGTAATAAGATTTTTCTGACTAAAGACCGGTTCACGAATATTAGGCGGCGTTAAACAAGATATTTAAAATCTGAGCCCTCCCCATAATTATTCTCGATCAATGGACAACCTATACGCACATCAAATAGTACACTTTAGAGATCAGGACATCACTGAACTCCTAAATACAGGTAAAATAGAAGACGAAAAAACGAAAAATAATCATAAATGATGTTATATTAAAGACTGATCGTATTCAGTGACCACAAGCTTAAAGTTCTTGACCTGTTGATGTGGAATTATGCCGTCCTATCAATTCTACCAAAAAGCTGTGCCAACCATGTCTTACACCTTTTTTTCATAGCGAGTACTTTAACAACTGAAAATGAACAAGTCAGAACAATCAAAACAAGTGAACACTTATTGAATCCAGATATCAATACTACTAAAGGAAGGAACCGATTTCATTGAGCCACAACTCCTCTGAAACCATACAAAGTCGGAAATATTTGTGATATGACGTATAAATGTAGTGTTTTGTACTTCCTAAATTTGTCTTTGAAACAGTCTTTTTTCCACAGAAAATGCCAATTTTTGAGAAAATATCCAAATTCGGAGACCGTTATCGATCCATGTCTTATACGCTTTCGCGAAGGCTCAGTCGACGTACTGCCCGCGAAATTTAAAAACTCTTTGTTTTTAACACTTGCCCAATTGTACCGCGATTCGCGGGCATCTTCTAGTAAAACAAAAATCATAAAAGGGGCTCGTGTAGTTTAGGAAGCAAATATATATGGGAACTTTGAGATGTTCAGTAGCAGCTTTTAATTCAGTCGTTATTGAAGTACTTCGGTAAGGTATTTACGTTAATCGACGAAAACATTGTTTACACAACACGTTTTCCTAAAGTTTGTTCTATAGCCTCGGCATCTTTCAGAAGAAATCTTGTATTAGGTCATTTTCGAAATATTTAAAACAAAATATCTTCAAAAATTGATGATTTTTTAAAACAAGGAATCAAAACTTTATAATCAACAGTCTCTCGTCTTTAGAATGATTTGCAGAAAGGGGAAAGGGAGGCGTTAATGAGTTTACAAAACACCTCTTCCAGTTAATTTTAAAAGGTGGATGGAATTTTGGGCCTTTCTTAGAAACACAACACCTCACGGTATTTGACAAAGTGTCCGGTAACAACATGGCCACACGGATCATATAATAACCTATGATTATCAAAGCTTTCTAGAGCAGTAAAATTGGTGCCGTCAATATTATAATTACCACTTGGCTGATACCTTTGCTGGTGGACTATTTGTTCCCGATAGTATCACTAGCTTAGTAGCCAGTACTCCTACCATGCCTTTTTTAAAATTTGTTGTTATAAAATTTCGAAATCTTTTTGAATAAAGGAATTTTTCTCCCTCGTGGAAAGCTCTGATTCCTGGTCCAGTTTTGAATTTACTTTTGTTCTATTTGTGGTTTTATCAGCTCTTAAACGTTTGTATTATGTTTTGGGCTTTCAAATATTTTGGCCAAGAGATAATAATAGTCACATTTCGCACATTTGGTTCAATACAATGGGTACCGTCAATGTTATTTCAATTACCAGTCAGGAGTGTTGTATCCAATGTCTACGTCGGCAGCAAACGATGTACAGTTAAAACTAACATTTGATCTTTTTTAGGTGTAAGATAGAATAAGTAAAGCGGTATCATAAATAACGGAGAAAAACATTTCTGAACATTAAAATCATTTACTTAACATGCTATTTTGATTAAAGAAAAACAATTCTCTATCAACATATTCATGTTTCAAATTGGGTTATTTAAAATTCTAGAAAAAAAGCACAATTCTCTCTCATTACAAATCCCTATATTGTACTCAGGATGTATTGTTACTACGATTATATCATTCAGATCGACTACAGAAGACATTAGACTAAGATCCATTCATATCATTTCTAGAATCGTGTTTTAAACTTTCTTCCATACTTTGCAATTTGTCCATCATCTGAAAAAGTAAAAGAGCAAAGATGTAGACGTAACAAGTGTTTTGATCGAATTTTAAATCAATTAAAATGTCTTTTGAGAAGTTATGAAAGTGTTTCTTTATTGGACAGATATGTGCTTTAAGTTGCACTAATTTATCAACTGTTAAAATACAATGAAATAAAACAGTCTTGAGTTTGCAAATAATTAAACAAATATCAGAAAAAAATCAATTATTTAAACTACAAACCATTTTCTTTGTATCCTTTAATTCTGTTAAGCTACCTTCAAGATTTTTAAGTCTGTTGATTATCTGAAAAAAGATAATAGATAATCAAACATATTCCGAGTAAATGTAGTCTTCTTTATTTTAGTAACATATTCCGAGGAAATGTAGTCTTCTTTCTTGTAATAACATATTCCGAGTAAATGTAGTCTTCTTTATTGTAATAACATATTCCGAGTAAATGTAGTCTTCTTTATTGTAGTAACATATTCCGAGTAAATGTAGTCTTCTTTATTGTAATAACATTGTGATTAAGCTTTTACAGTGACAAACTCGTATTTATACATTATGTTTGCACAGAAATAAAAAATAAACAAATAATAAAAAAAATAATAATGATTTTATTAATCAACGAATAAATATATGCATAATAGTTAACATAAAAAAGGCACATAACTACGTTGAGCAGTGATAACAAAACCTATACTGTTGACACGAGGACTTTGCACAAATGTTTGTAGAAACAATGTGATGACAGACATTTACACAGTTATGTTTTGCACACAGATTTATGTACAACAATTTTGATAATAAGAGGATTTTTTTACTGGAAAATCGTTTACATCTAACATAATTGTATCAAACAAGGATATGCAATTGCACAAACAACATGACGAATGCAAAAAAGTAAAACAAAAAATACCGAACTTCAAGGCAAGTTCAAAAGGGGAAAGTCCAAAAATCAAAAGCAAACGCTATCAATCAACGGAACAAGTGCAAAACAACTGCCATATCCCTGATTTGGTACAGGCAACACATGGAACAAGTTCTGCTTACCTTGCCGTAGCACCTAAACTTACCCCCAGTCTTTTTGTGGGGTTCGTGTTGCTCAATCTTTAGTTTGCTATGTAGTATTTTGTGGAGTCGTCCGTCTTTTTGTTTTACTTGGTGTTACCAGTTTATCTTCAGCCTGTTTTTTTAAAGAATATGTTTGTTTACATACCTCTTGAGTTATCCTGTTATTACTCTCCTTTTGTATTTCTTGCTTTGTGCTATTAGAGTCAGGTTCTCTCTGAAGCATTTATAAAAACATGTTTCTATAGAAATAACGTTGACTGATTCTAATATATTTTTCTTAGTTGTTTAAAACCAGTTGTTGGCATGATACGGGTTATGTTCTTCTCATATATATTTTATGATAGTATGATACTAAATCCCTAACGGGAGGGATTATACTTGATTTTCATATGATGAAGACATAATCTTTCAATCAGTTTAATTGAGATCTGGAGCTGGCATGTCAGTAACTGCTAGTAGTCCTTTGTTCATTTATGTATCATTGTCATTTTGCTTGGTTTCTTTTGTTACCTATTCGGACATCGGACTCGGACTTCTTTTGAACTGAGTTTTACTGTGCGTATTACTATGTGTTTCTTTATTATACATTGGCTAGAGGTATAGGGGGATGGTTGAGATCTCACAAAGCATGTTTAACCCCGCCGCATTTTTGCGCCTGTCCCAAGTCAGGAGCCTCTGGCCTTTGTTAGTCTTGTATGTTTTTTAATTTTAGTTCATTTATATGTTTTGGAGTTTAGTGTGACGTCCATTTTCACTGAACTAGTACACTATTTTATTTAGGGGCTAGCTGAGGACCACCTCCAGGTGCGGGATTTTCTAGCTGCGTTGAAGACACAGTCTGTTCTTTGGTCGGGTTGTTGTCTCTTTGACATATTCCCCATTTCCATTCTCAATTTTAGAGATACATGAATGCACAACTGTTTAAATTAAACACATTTAATGATATTGATAAATGCATGATCCGTCATTGTATCTGATAGGACACCGTAAATTCTGAAAACAACACTTTATAAATTGCATGCGTCCGAAGCGCTTTTTATGATTTTTGTTCGTCAGGAACACTCAATGACGACTAATTGAAAACTAAAGATGCATAAGAACCGAACCAGTTGATGAGCTACATGACCCCCCCCCCCCCCCCCCCCCCCCAAAAAAAAAAAAAACAAACAAACAAAAAAAACCTAAAATTAATAGCCAAATTGATCTAATTCAGCATTGTCGGAGGGAATTGAAATCTTAGTTTCTAAATAAGTTATAAATTTATAAACAGACAATTTTTCAAAAGTTTGTTAAAAATCATTTCAGTACCGAAATACTGACTACTGAGCTGATGATACTCTCGGGGAGAAATAGAATACTAGCAGCGGTATCGACCCAGTGCTGTTAAAAATGAAAACAACACTTTATAATTTTCATGCGTTCGAGGAGCTTTTCTGGATAAACCTTAATCAGAAATTTCCGATGTCGAATATTTGAAAGCCAACGATGTATAAGAACCGATACAATTGGAGAGCTACATGTTCAAGATACAATTTAATAGCCAAATTGATCTAATTCAGAGTTGTCGGAGGGAATTGAAACCTTAGTTTCTAAATTATTTCAAAATTTATAACCGGACAATTTTTCAAAAGTTTGTTAAAAATCATTTCAGAACAGAAATACTGACTACTGAGCTGATGATACTCTCGTGCATAAATAGTATACTAGTCGCGGTATCGACCCAGTGCTGTTAAAAATGAAAACAACACTTTATAATGTTCATGCGTTCGAGGAGCTTTTCTGGATAAACCTTTATCAGAAATTTCCAATGTCGAATATTTGAAAGCCAACGATGTATAAGAATCGATACAATTGGAGAGCTACATGTTCAAGATACAATTTACATTTAAAATTCCCCAAATCTATACGTTTCACATACAGCTGTTTTAACATAGAATTAAAACCAAAACATGTTAAATTACCTTGATAATTTCCGTATGCTACACTAATTTGGAGTTGGGTAACACCCCTACGATAACTACACCGATTATCTCAGTTTTTGTTCATTGCCTAAAACCCATATGACTTCTACACCGATTATCTCAGTTTTTGTTCATTGCTTAACGACATACCGATTATCTCAGATTTTTCATTGCTTAACGACACACCAATTACTACACCGATTATCTCAGTTTTTGTTCATTGCTTAACGACACACCGATAATCTCAGTTTTTGTTCATTGCTTAACGACACATCGATTATCTCAGATTTTTCATTGCTTAACGACACACCAATTACTACACCGATTATCTCAATTTTTGTTCATTGCTTAACGACACACCAATTATCTCAGTTTTTATGTATGACTAAAAGGCACACCGATTACTACATCGATTATCTCAGTTTTTGTTCATTGGTTAACGACACATGGATTACTACACCGAATATCCCAGTTTTTATTTATGGCTTAACGACACACCGATAACTATATCGATTATGTCAAGTTTTTGTTCAATGCTTAACACCCAACCGATTACTACATCGATTATGTCAGTTGTTGTCATTGCTTAACGACACCCCAATTACTACACCGATTATCTCAATTTTTATTCGTTGATTAACGACACACCGATTATCTCAGTTTTGTTCATTGTTTAACTACACACCGATTACTATACCGATTATCTCAGTTTTTATAAATGGGTAAAAGGCACACCGATTACTACATCGATCACCTCAGTTTTTGTTCATTGCTTAACGACACACGGATTACTACACCGAATATCCCAGTTTTTTTTAAGACTTAACGACACACCGATAAATATATCGATTAAGTCAAGTTTTTGTTGAATGCTTAACGCCCCACCGATTACTACGTCTATTATGTCAGTTGTTGTTCATTGCTTAACGACACCCAAATTACTACACCGATTATCTCAATTTTTGTTCGTTGCTTAACGACACACCGATTACTAAACCGATTATCTCAGTTTTATTGATGGCTTAACGACACACCGATTACTACTTCGAATATCACAGATTTGTTAATTGTTTAACGACACGCGGATTACTACACCGAATATCCCAGTTTTTATTTATGGCTTAAGAGCCAATCTGCCAGAAAACCATGCAAAACCGTCCGAATGTCATTTTTTCCAAATGAGTTCATATTTGGCATATTGGTGCACCTTAGTAATGTAAATAACCACACAAATTTTTTTTGGGAAAATATTGAACCGATCTGAATATTTTTGAGCGCCATGTTTTAACAGATGAAATTGCTCGAAAACAGCAAAAATAAGCCTTTTTTGGCATATTTCGCTGGTTTAAATAAAAAAATATGGTAACATTTATAATTTTTTGATAGTTGTTCCTAGTAATACATCACTTTAAGTGTAAAAATGCATAGAATTAACAATGCTGTCTATTAAGTGTATGTATAATCTAACTGTTTCAATATTTCTTATTTAGCTACATGTCCAAAATGGCTGATTTTGGTCATTTTTCAGAGCCAAAATACTCCAAGACCCGTTTATGATTGTAAAACAACATATCTACTTGCAAAGTATAACTATATATACCAAATCAAAAAAAATATCAAGCTCGGCAAATAATGTTGGTGTCTGGTATATGCCACAACAAAATGGGGTAACCTGCATATTCAAATTTTCTCAATTTTGCCGTCTAATTTGTAACTACTGACATATGATAGGATCTGGACTTATAAATAAGTATAAAAACAAATGGAAAAGAATAATTAATGTTTCATTTAATACATTAAGAAAATAATCATACATAAATACAAATTATTCATTATAAATCTAGAGGCTCCCAGGAGCCGAAATAGATCGTATTGACAAATTGTGAACCTAAAACGATAAAAAACACATATTTCAAACGCAATCAATTTAAATTAGAAGTTAAACAATTCAGAATAAGTTCAGACTGTAAAAAAAAAGTTTCTTCTGACCACTTTTGCAATTTATTCTTATAATATATTGATATAGTTGTCGGATAGTAGCAGAAAACTGTGAAAATTTGTAAATTTACACATTTCAGGGACAATAGCTCATAGATGTTATGTCCAATTTTTCAGAAAAAATTTGGGTATTTAGATCTTGTCATGTTGATAGTTTTTATCAATATATATATATATACATATATTGAAAAGTTTTTAAATTTTGTATACATATATATATGTATGACACTTCTTCTAAAGTTATTAAGATGATGGTTTAAAAGTGAAAACTGTAAACAGATGATTTTAACAGACACTTAGTGATGGAAATTTTTTTATGACCCTTTGAGCCTAGTATGCTAACAAGGCAAGATTTGCCAGGTACCTATATCTATGTTGCTGCAATGTGGTCAATACAAACATGAAAATCATAAATGCTTTTAAAAAAAAATCCCATAACTAGACGAAAAACAAATTACTTAGTCTATATATACCAGTGCAAAATTTATAAAGAATTTTGAATGAAATTGTATAGCTGTTAAGATTACTGTACCTATAATGCTCTACATCACATCCTCGGAGATAACAGAATTAAAATAAGTCATATGAATCTTCAAATTTCAATATAGTTGAATGTGTTTTTTTATACTTGAACGGCTATAGGTTTTACTATAAAACAAGTGTACATTAACTTTCTTGTAAAAGAAAAACCATAACATTAAAATCTCCATAAATGATGAACTGTTATTTTTTGAGACATCATCCCATGGAAGATTTAACTGATGTTTTAAAGTTGGAAAGTTTCTGTTGCTTGTTTGGTTGGTTGAAATTGTTTCTGTTAGAAGCATTATCAGTCTCCCAATCTGATGTTGACTGCTGTGAAAGTTCAGTTGTTGTTGACACTGACTGAAAGGTTAGCTGCGAGTCTAGATCTGAAAACCACAAAACATACATACATAAATCAGGCTGTTAGTTTTCATATTTTTTCATTTTCTTATTTTGGGGCCTTTTATGGCTGAATATATATGCAGTATAGGTCTTGCTCATTGTTGAAGGCCATATGGCGTATGAAGACCTATAGCTTTACTTCTATGTCATTTGTTCTCATTGGCAATCATACCACATTTTTTTTTAATTTCATATATACCACTGACAGGAAATAAAATTGACAACTTTTACTGTAAGTGGATGCAGTTACAAAATTCTCCCAACTAAAGCCAAATCATTTTTGCAGAATAGTTATTATCCACTCCTTTTAAGCATGTCCAAATAGCCCTTAACATCTTTACAACAATAATAAAATGCTCCCCTGGGGCGCAGCTTGATACGACCGCAGAGGTCGAACCCTGAACAGTTGGGGCAAGTATGGACACAACATTCCAGCTTGATACAGCACTGAATTTGGATTGTAATTAAATATTTGACACAGCATAGGTTTCTCACACAGAATGAAAGTGGTCTAAGAACTTAAAAATTTTTAATTTACCTATTCAAACCATATCATTATTATTTGCTTTTATATATAAATCAGAAATAACCAATTTAAAATGGAAAATTTTAAAGAAAAAAAAAAAGAAAAAAAATCCCCCCCAATTTTTTGAACCCCCTTATGATTCATCACCCCGAAACTCAATCCCAGCTTTCCCTTTGTGGTATGGTACCTTGCAGTACAATTTCAGAGAGATCCATACACTTGAACACAAGTTATTGTCTGGAAACTAGAAAAATGCTTGTTTTTTGGCCCCTTTTTGGCCCCTTTTTGGCCCCAAATTCCTAAACGTTTAGGGCAATTACCCCCAAACTCAAACCCAGCTTTCCCTTTGTGATATGGAACCTTGCAGTACAATTTCATAAAGATCCATACACTTACACACAAGTTATTGTCCTGAAACTAGAAAAATGCTTGTTTTTTTGCCCTTTTATGGCCCCTAATTACTAAAATTTTAAGGGAATTACCCCCAAAATCAATCCCAGCCTTCCTTTTGTGATATGGAACCTTGTGATACAATGTCAGAGAGATCCATACACTTACACACAAGTTATTGTCTGGAAACTAGAAAAATGCTTATTTTTTGCCCCTTTTTGGCCCCTTATTCCTAAACTTTTTGGGCAATTACCCCCAAACTCAATTCCAGCTTTCCCTTTGTGATATGGAACCTTGAAGTACAATTTCATAAGATCCATACAATTACACACAAGTTATTGTCATGAAACTAGAAAAATGCTTGTTTTTTGCCCCTTTTTGGCTCCTAATTCCTAAAATTTGGAGGCAATTACCCCCAAAATCAATCCCAGCATTCCCTTTGTGATATGGAACCTTGTGATACAATGTCAGAGAGATCCATACACTTACACATAAGTTATTGTCATGAAACTAGAAAAATGCTTGTTTTTTGCCCCTTTTTGGCCCCTAATTCCTAAAATTTGGAGGCAATAACCCCCAAAATCAATCCCAGCATTCCCTTTGTGATATAGAACCCTGTGGTACAATGTCAGAGAGATCCATACACTTACACACAAGTTATGTCTGGAAGTTACAAAAATGATTATTTTCTCCTCTTTTTGGCCCCTAATTCCTTAACTGTGGGTACCATAACCCCCAAAATCAATCACCACCTTCCTTTTGTGGTATTGAACCTTATGGTAAAATTTCATTGAGATCCATTCGCTTCAACTGAAGTTAGAGTGCAAAAACTAATGTGTCTTCGGACGACAACGACGACGCCATCGTCATACCAATATACGACCACAAAAATTTTTTTGCGGTCGTATAAAAATTGCCTCCATTTGGTTTGGCATGTCAAATTACCTCTCAATATAATTTTACATTGAAAACAGACAATGGTGATAATTTGACCGCTTTTAGTAACAATCTTTGAAATGGTGGCCATCTTTATATCTGTTCTCTGTGTCAAAGTACAGCTAAATATCAATATTCTTCAAATCAAACTCAACAAAATTGAAAATTTTACCCTTTATTTGCTGTGTCCATCTTTAAAAAAAAATTTCATTGTTTTGTTGGCATGTCAAAAGTGCTATAATTCCTTAATGTCAATTTTCATTAAATTAACCAGTGTTGAAATTTGTGCCATCCTTGGTGGCCATCTTGAAAATGTTTGACATCAGATAATCATCCACATATTGTGCATTTCTTTTCACTAAAGTTTCATTTAAAAAGATAACACCAGTTATCTCAGAAAAGGACAAATTTTGTGGAAGATGAAGAAAAAATGCAAGTTTGGACAGAACATTCAAGTTATAACAGCTCTAAATTTGTAATGGGATTAAATATTTGACAAAGAATAGGTTTCTAACACAGAATAAATATGGTATAAAGATAAAGTTTAATAGATAGCATATCAGAGAACCCCAAGATCAAATTAAGATTTAAAATTTAGTTTAATTTTGGACCCTTTGGACCTCAATGTAAACCAATTTCATAATAGGGCCCAAAAACTAAATACAGGTTAGATTCAGACTGAATCAGCATCTTTAAAATTATTGTTGAAATCAAACACAGTTAAATTATGGACCCCATTTGAACCAACTTGAAAACTGGGACCAAAATCATAAATCTAAGAACATATTTATATTCAGGATATTTGATTATTTCTATTTATCATTCAAAGAACCCTAATTCATTGTAATTAGAGTTCAAGTTTTGTTAAAATTAAACTAAGTTAAAATTTGGACCCTTTGGACTTAAAAATGTGGACAAATTTGAAAACCGGACCAAAATTAAAAATCTAAATATAAAACATTTGCATTTTGTATATCAAAAGAACCTCAAGAATTCAAGTTGTGTAGAAATAAGAAAATAAATTTTGGACCATTTTGAAATCAATGTGAACCAATTTAAAATAGGGCACAATTGCAACATCTTAAATTATTTAAATACATTGTTAGATTTAGCATATTAAGAACCCAAATAATGTATTTATTTTAATTTGTTCTTGTCCTAAACATGCATGAACTATTTGCCATTGGACATTAGCATTACCAACAACCAATCAATTAATCGATCAGGTGAAAAATCTTCAAAAGTACCAATAAAAATCTCCCCCTTTTATATTTGAAAAAGTAAATCCACAAAAATACTGAACTCCAAGGAAAATTCAAAAACCAAGTTAACAAAGACCTGTTTAATAAAACAAATGATGTACAAATGTATAACATGTAATTGAATAATTATGTTATTATATAAGTGATTACATATACTTTGTATGATTACCATGTTATACAAACAGTTAAATTAATATATAAGTTAATAATAACTTACCAATATCTTCTTCTATACATGTATTTAGTTTGACCTGGCTATTGTCACTTTTACAAAAATTCATCTTAATTGAGCATTGCTTGCATATATATAGCCCTACAAATAAAAAGTGTTAAACTATAAAATAATTCTTCAATTTTGTTTTACATGAAATAAAATATATCAGACAGGAAATGTAGGGTAGTGTAGCATCACTGTGCATGTAGTTTAAATGTATGTTTTTTCTTTTAAAAAGGGTTCTATAAGTAATCTACATACATGTACATGTAGAGTCCTAAAATTGAACTTTACAAAAGTTTGCAATGCTTTTGATTTTTTTAGTCTCCATGGCCTATTAGTTCATTAATAAAATATTATTCTCTGGATAAAGTTGTCTAGTGTTACATGTACAGTTTGTTGTATGTAAAACATGTATTTGTAGGAGGCTTTTCCACGAGATAAAAGTTTTTTTAGTAGACAAAGAGCTGAACAACTTCCAGTAAGAACTGAAAATATAACTTAGGGGAAGAGAATAAAAACCTGACCTGCTAAACGTTGAATATGTTGAAATAGATTTTGATTATTATCATGATTCTGGTCTATAAATTGATTTTTTAAAGCAGAAAATAAATATATATTGTACCCTGGTTAATAGCTTGAAAATTAAAATTCTGTCCTAAGCTGACAAGGACATAAATATTTTGACCATTCTAACCCTCCCCCTTGCTTTTTTAATCAAATGGTCCCCAGACAGAACAATGTATATACGGATATATATTATTTGCTTGCACTTTGCCATAGGAAATAAATAAGATGTCTTAGAAACAGGTCAGGTGTAAAAGAATATTCACATGCCCCTTCAACACCCACCCCCTTTTTTTAATCTAGCTAATGGATCAATTGTTGGTCCCCTAATTTCAGATTGACTATATGGAACAAATGAAAATTGATTGTAAGATTTGTACCTGTTCCTACTGGAATAACTCGTCCTGTATACAGCCTGTTTTGAAAGGGTGAAGATCCTTGGTCAGCTTTGGCTTTGCTGGAAGAGGGTTGGACGAGATGTTGACATCTTGCTTGACTATCATGTCAATGAATTCCATAAAAGTCCCTGTACTTCGAGCATATTCAAAGACAAGATGATGTAACAACCATGGGAAAATAAACCACTCCTTGTCTTATATAAAATAAGGAGTCCTGTTGGAAATTCTACACCATAGTTTTCAGTATTACTCAGACTTCCTAAATGTAGATGAATGGTAGTCTGTATCTGTATGAATATGTTTGGTTACCAATGCTGGTTTCAATACCACGGTAGAGAGAGTGTCGTTGATTTATTGATGGTGCGCCAGAGCAGTTTTGACACTCTCAATCTCAATTTTGGTGCGAGCAAGGTGGTTCCACTCGCTCACTTTTTTTTTTGTTTTGCTCGTTGAAATCTAAAAACACTTTTTGCTGTTCATGGACTTATTTTTCCAATCAATATTTATCATGTTTATTCACTAAATTATTGTCATGATTGTCAAATTTCTTGGCAGTAATTATTTTTTTTGAAAATGCTATTTTGGTCTTTAGTGCATTCAGATATCTTAAATAGTTTGTAATATGTAGATGTATAAGGCTGGGATAGCCCACATGCTCATCCTAGATTATTAAAGTCACAAACTTCACTGTAAACATTTGTCTGCCAAACCATCACTGGGAGCTGACATGTTTGAGATCTTACCCAAGGGAGATAAGTCAATGGAAAAGCATAAAAGATGGACTCCCTGGTTTCAGACAATTTAATGATTTTTGGACTTGTTGTACAAATACGTCTTATTTCAATTTTCAGACAAATTGATTTTACTTGTTCGAATGATATCATGAGCCATTTTAGTACCAATTGTGTTTAGAATTTAATTAAAATCAAAATCAAAATGTGTCAATTTGGGACTAAAATCACCATTTTTCCAAGGCATAAATTAACATATAATAGTCATTTGCCAAGCTTAATATTTTGTTTTGATATAAAACATACCCCATAGTTAAAACCGATATAAGTTGCAAACAAATCCGGAATGGGTCTTGCAAGATAGAAGCGAATGAAAACCACGTAAATTCATGTATGAAAAACCCCGCCTTTGTGTCCCTGCTCCTGGCAATGTGCCAAATCGTTTAAATTTTCATTTGTATTGATCATAACATAGTAAAATGGATGAGTTTCAGCTGACATTACTCTAAAAACTCAACTACCCCATTTAATATGCTTCTGGGTCATTCTTAAAAGCCATAAAAAAGTTGGATTTTTCCTTGGTTTCATTATGAATTTACAGAATTATGCAAATGAGGCTGTTACTAAAAATAGATACGATTCTGGGAAAAATTAAGTGGTCAAATTCTTTTATTTTATGTCAAGGATTAAGATGATGTATAAAAATTTGTCAAGTTGTGATTGTCGATTTGGACGATTTTCTGAATATTGCATGGTTTTCTGGCGGATTGGCTCTTAAGGACACACCGATAACTACTTCGATTATGTCAGTTTGTTGTTCAATGCTTAACACCCCACCGATTACTACACTGATTATGTCAGTTGTTGTACATTGTTTAACGACGCCCCAATTACTACACCGATTGTCTCAGTTTTTGTTCATTGCTTAACGATGCACCGATTACTACACCGATTATCTCAGTTTTTGTTTATTGCTTATTGACACACTGATTACTACATCGATTATGTCAGTTTTTATTCATGGCTTAACGACACACCGATTACTACATCGATTATCTCAGTATTTGTTCATTGTTTAACGACTCACGGATTACTATACCGAATGTTCCAGTTTTTATTTATGGCTTAACGACACACCGATAACTTGATCGATTATGTCAGTTTTTTGTTCAATGCTTAACACCCCACCGATCACTACACCGATTATGTCAGTTGCTGTTCATTGCTTAACGACACCCAAATTACTACACCGATTATCTCTGTTTTATTTATGGCGTAACGACACACCGATTACTACATCGATTATCTCAGATTTGTTCATTGTTTTACGACACACGGATTAATACACCGAAAATCCTAGTTTTTATTTATGGCTTAAGGACACATCGATAACTACATCGATTATATCAGTTTTTTTAATGCTTAACACCCCACCGATTACTACACCAATTATGTCAGTTATTGTTCATTGCTTAACGACAACCCAATTACTACACAGATTATCTCAATTTTTGTTCGTTGCTTAACGACACACCGATTATCTCAGTTTTTTTGTTCATTGCTTAACGACACAGCGATTACTACACCGATTATCTCAGTTTTATTTATGGCTGAATGACGCACCGAGTACTACATCGTTTATCTCAGATTTGTTCATTGTTTAACGACACACGGATTACTACACCAAATATCCCAGTTTTTATTTATTGCTTAAGGACACACCAATAATTACATCGATTATGTCAGTTTTTTGTTCAATGTTTAACACCCCACCGATTACTTCACCGATTATGTCAGTTGTTGTTCATTGTTTAACGACAACCCAATTACTACACCGATTGTCTCAGTTTTTTGTTCGATGTTTAACACCCCACCGATTACTACACCGATTATCTCAGTTTTTGTTTATTGCTTATTGAGACACTGATTACTACATCGATTATGTCAGTTTTTTGTTCAACGTTTAAAACCCCACCGATTACTACACCGATTATGTCAGTTGTAGTTCATTGCTTAACGACAACCCAATTACTACACCGATGATCTCAGTTTTTGTTCATGGCTTAACAACACACCGATTACTGCATCGATTATCTCAGTTTTTATTCATTGCTTAACGACACACCGATTATCTCAGTTTTTGTTCGTTGCCTAACGACACACTGATTACTACATCGATTATCTCAGTTTTTATTCACTTCTTAACACAGCATCCGATTACATCAGTTTTTGTTCATTGTTTAACACAATACCCTTTTACCCCCGTTTTTTATCAGTGCTTAACGCAATATGTAATTATCTCAGTTTTTGTTAATTGCTTAACACAAGTGTTTCTTTCACATCGATTTATGAAATTTATCATCGGTAAACTACTGCAGTTATTGCATTAACTTCATGACACATTGAAACATTCTCTTTTTTCGTAATACAATTTGCCAATTACAAATTTTATGAATAAAGTCGAGCAATCGATTGAACCGTCTTGACAGCCAACTCCCAACTTTCTGTATTAGAAACTTGTAACGGCGGCTTCGATGGTGAAAGCACGTAGATTCACGTTGGTTAGATCAAAACAAACTGAAATATTCCATATTCAGAAAAAAAATATCATAGCTTAATGACATTTTTTTATTTGTAGAAAATGAAACAACACGTTATAAATGTCATGCGTCCGAAGCGCTTTTCTAAATTTACCTTCATCATGAACGCTCAAAGAAAAATATTTGAAAGCCAAGAATGTACAAGAACCGAAACAGTTGAAGAGCTATATAACCAAAAAGGAGCTAAAAAAATAGCAACATCTATCTCAGGTCAGCTTTACATGAGAGAGTTGACACCTTGGTTTATTTATAATTTCAAAATTTATAAACGGACAATTTAAACAAGGTTTTTAATAAATAAATATTATACAATATGATTTAATTTTCAGTCATCTTTTGGTTGCATGAACATACTAATAGTGCCAACGTTGCCCAAAACACAATGCTTTCTGTATAAAAACATATGTATAACGAATTGATGTATATGACATGTATGATTTAATTATATATTTACATCTAAATCGATCACTCGTTTTCGACAATCAAAATTAATTACTGTTGAACAAAAGAAAAGGTTTACCGTAACTGTGTTAACATCTATTTTCCTGCAAAAAAAAAATAATCGTCATCCGTAATAAAAAGAAAATGCACATTATAGCAAATGTTTTTTTTTTCTTTATTTCAAATGAATTCTTGACAGCTGATCTGTCACATAAAGATCATCTTAAATCATCAAACCAATTATTACATGATTTCAGAAAACGAACGGCTCGAGTAGGAACAACTAATTTTTTTTTTGAAATATACGTGTTGACCTTAACAATGTTAGATCTGAAATATTCTCCCCTCAGCGGAGACATGGCCAACACTTTGGCCATAACCCTACGCCACTCGGACAACTAGACTTTATCTATATTTATGGAAAATATTAAGAAGGAAATTTAAGATCATCATTGTCATTATACCTTAAAAACATACACATTATATATGCAAACCAAAAACCAAAAACTTAATGTTTTCTCTTTTTTTCCGATCCTTTAATTGCACACATTATAACTTGATATTTGAAGTTTAAGGATGTAGTCATTTCAGGTTAAGGAATTTTTTTCAGATGTTCGGACTCCTTGGGTTTTTCCTACGATACGAGGTAAAGTATTTTGCCCCATATCACCCACTTTTCTTTTCCTAGAAGACTTAAATAGCTCATAAAAGGTCGTTACTAAAATTTAAGCAGATTCTAGATTTCCTTTCTTACGATTTGAGATCCAAATAATGTCAATGCTAAATATAAGGCTAAAGTCCGAGTCAAACTTATCCCGCCATTTTTTAAAAATCAAATATCTCGAAAAGGAGTGCCATAACCTATCATTATTTTGAGATTATTTTGTTTCTTAACCAATGCTCTTCTGAATTATAATATGAATTTTAAATTCCAAATTTTTTAAAATTTCACCTGAAAACATCCTTAAGTGTGACACCGTCCTTACTTCTTTATAATATTGGCCACTTGACGACGAAAACACATAGCAACAAGAGTTTAAACATTATTCAAGCTCTGTTAATTTTTTCCTCACATAGACAACATGGACAACATGTATTTTAAAGGAAAATATAATTCTTATTTGGGAAGATTAGATTTCAAATAAAGAAAAAGAAGAACACACTGTCTCTAAAATTCATTACACACCATTCAAATATACACTACAAATAGAAAATAATGCATTGAATAGTATATTTACCCTTGGTCTCTTTGAGCCTTTGTCTCCTCTGCTTCTGTCGATTTAAGTTTCAAATCATAATTAGAATCAAAGAGAAAAACTGAAAGTAAAGCACCAAATACTTTTACGATAACTATCAATAGTTAATTTAATTTTTTCATATATTTTTCATTTAAGACTTCATGTAATATAGGGACACTGGTTTAATGTCTTTTTAAACAATGAATGAATATTCTGTAATTGGAACTTCACTTAAATACACGAATAAAGTGAACAACACCTATTTCTATCAAAATAAATATTTTTGAGAAGAGTCAACACTAGATAACTAAAATCATAATATAGATATAAGATGTGGTATGAGTGCTAATGAGACAACTCTCCATCCAAGTCACAATTTGTAAAAGTAAACCATTACAGGTCATAAGTACTTTTACATTAAAATGCCTTCTTAAGGATATCACCAAAACAAGGACTACTAAGCATCTTCAATTTTCCAATTTGACACAGATCGACGACTTCAAGGTAAAATAGCAGACTTGATCAAATTACCATTTCTCTGCAGCAACCTTTACATATTTTAAACAATGCTTTACGCACGTGTATCGTCACACTATACATGCTTCATGATTAAAAAATGCTTCAACACAGTTACACCCCCCCCCCCCCCCCCCCCCCAAGGGTGACTAGCGAATAGAAATATGGGCACCACTGTTCTTCCACCGACCCCAGTAAAACCCTCGCTAATTTTTACCGACCTTCATCCCGGACCGTCTCTATTACAGGACTTACCTTTTGTATTAATTGTTAATTTGTTCTCGTCCTGAATATGCATGACATATTTGCCACTGTACGTTAAGCAACCAACAATCAATCAATCAATCAACGCAATTAAGTGGAAAACGACTGATATCAACATACACAGGTTTAACGGAATGAAATGGTTGACCGATACGCTATGTTGTGTACAAACTCAATAGCGACATGTTTTTGCTGTCATAGACTTTCGGATAACAGAATAGTCGTGCGATATGTGACATTACAGACAAGGTACTATTCATAGTTGTGACATTTGTTGTGAGTAAGTGTGGATACGCATTGCGATTGATGGCATACTAACAGACGCTTACCATTTCGAAGCAACCGTTTAGTGTTCATTTGATTCCCCCAGTTTTTAATTATTTACCTTGATTGATTCTTCGCATTTGTATTTGCACTTGAGGTTATAACTGTAAAAGTTTAAGTGTACATCTTTCTTTGAAATGTCTGCAAATTGACTTATCTAAACAAACTTTTCGAAAACCTTCTATTTTTTAAAAGTGCACTATACCTCTGACAAATGGTGGGTGATGATTAAGCTCTTTAGTACGATCAGTTTCGTCAGAATTCTGTTGTCGTAGATTTGCGCAGAGAAGCCACACAATTGCAACTACGGTTCCCGGTAAGGTAAGTAACTGGAGGAGTATTGGAAATATTGTTTGAATACTATATTCCTCAAGAAAAGATGTCTGTAGCTCCGACCAATAAATCATCGATTTTGTATGGACGTCCTCAAAAATGTTACTGAAATTCAATTGAGCAAAGGTGTCAAAATTCGTTTTACAAACAATATGTGTTTATCTTTGGAAAATATGTCTGTTTGGGTTGCTCAGCAACATTTTGTCAATATAACGGACATATAAGCAACTGTAATACAAGTAGGAGGTTTATTTTGTTATAAAACCAGATAAAACCACCATTTTCGGAAAATGCTTGTTCCAAGTCAGGAATATGAAAGTTGTTTTCCACTCGTTCATTTGGTTGCAAACGTTTGATTTTGTCAGTTTTTATGGACTTCCACTTTTTGAATATATCATGGAGTTCAGTATTTTTGTCATACTTTTTTCAAATGCAATGTTGAAGAGTATTAAAAACCAAAAATTCCGATAAGTTGTGCGATACGGATAATACGATCTATTCCTGGGGATAGACAAATATTAGTGTTCCAAATAATTTAACATTTAAAAACATTACATTTACAAAAAAATGAATTCAGTTATCTTTCATACATGTATCAATACCAAAGTGCCGACTACAGGATTTGTAAAAAAAGGCAACAGTAGTATACCGCTGTTCAAAAGTCATAAATCGATTGAGAGAAAACAGATCCGGGTAACAAACTAAAACCGAGGGAAACCCTTGTTGACGAAATGTGTTAATCCGTTGTCACAGATAATATTTGTTTAACGAAGCAGACAGGAGTACAAACAAAATAACTACATTTGTAAGTGTTTTCTGTGATTAGAAGCATATTTATTAGTTCAATATTTCTTTAGTTTAGTTTTTTATGTTTTGTTTTGTATATAATTGGGTGTCGTTTGGTCGTTTTTCGTTTTTTCCATTGGCAATGTCATTTTGATTTCGACTTCTGAGTTTGAATTTTCCTCTGGAATTTTTAGCCTCTCTTTTGTATAGATCTGAGCACATTCAATATCATGTTTTTTTGCATTGTTCAGCGTATACCATTTACTTTATACCTGTACATAGCTATCAAAAGATTCAGCATTATGACCACTGCTATCAATGCGTAAAGGGCTTTTAAGTAAGGTGTAATGTATAAACCAAGTTTCGTTGGACATCGCGGTAAAACTCCACTCACATCACTTTCATATATTGTCTTGTTGAAGGTGCAGTTCGGTTCAGTCACTAAGATTGAATGAGACACAAAATTAGAAACAGAGAAGCAATAATAAACTAATTTTACCAAACAATTTTGTACATTTCACTTGAGAAAGAGTTGTTCTTATTATTATAATTTACAAATCTAATAATTTATGCTCTTTCAAAACATGTCAAGTTTAATATACAATTTGGTGTCTCAATTTTATTGCGGGAAAAGAAAGTATATCTTATTTATGAAGATAGATAGTATAATAATCTTAACCATGTCACAATTGTTATAAAAAACCCGATTAGCATAGTTTCACAAATAGAAAACAGATAAAAATAAAGTGTATGAATCATGTATATTTATATAATAACAAAATCAATTCCACAAAAATGATTTTAAGACTGTCACAGTAAAATGTGTTCGTAAATAAACAGGTTTTACGTAAGATGAACTACCAAAAACATCTTGCAAATTTTATTTCACATCTGCTCTCAAAATGTTTACTTGCGTTAACCCAAATATATATACACAGATATAAAATCTTTATGCATTTATTAGATCAAAGTTGATTAAAGCCGCGCTAGATTTCTTGACGGTGTATCTATTAAGTTATGTAAATTAAAGTTTAATCTATCTAGTCTTTTTCCTTGAAACAAATCAAACAGCAAGAGCACACGCTTTTTAAATGCTGCAAATAATAAACCAGTAGGAGTACCGTATTCGGAAAGTAAAAGATTTATATATTTTAAAAGATGCTAAATTGATATTTAAACTCATGAGTCGAAAACGAACTGAAAAGCAGATAAATAGTATACAAAACACAACATAGAAAACTGAGCAACACGAACCCCACCTTAAATAGAGAGTGATCTCAGGTGCGCAAGAACGGTAAGCAGTTCCTGCTCAATATGTGGCACCCGTTGTGTTTCTCTTGTAGGTACAAACACGATAATAAGTCTTATTCGGTAGGTCAAATCGATGACAAGAGGACGGGAATGAATGTGGTTATAACAATTGGTACATATCCGTCGTCATATGTGAAAAAAATATTGCATATCGGTCAACCAACTCGTGATGGCGTCCGTAAAGTGTTCTATTGATTAATTGATTGGTGTTTAATGCCACTTTCAACACTATTTTGCTATTTCGTGGCGGTATGTTTTTATGGATGGAGGAAGCCGGAGTCCCCGGAGGAAACCAACGACCTTCTGAAACCCGTCTTTCCCTTTTGTTTATGTACAAAATGACACGTTTCTTAAAATCAGTATTATTGCTGTATTTATATTATTTCGTTTTAAAGATTTCGTTATACACTGGCTCACACAATGAAATTTCAGTTCAAACGAGTTAATTCGCGAAGCTCACCTGAACTGAAAATCACATGAATTTGTTTACGTTAATTTTCAAAAAAGGTATTCAAACACCATTAAAATCATGAAAAATACATATTTTCTTTATAAAGTTCAAGTAAAATTCACGTGAAAAATTTCACTTGAAATTAATGTGAATCTTAATTCACATGAAATTAACGTAAATTTTTTCATGTGAGTTACACGTATAATCTCGTTTGAGTTGAATTTCACATGAGTATTTTCACGTGAATGTCACGTGAACTTTACACAATAAATTAGCATTTTAGTTAAATTTAAAATTAGAATACAGTAAAAAAGTAAAATAGCAAAAATGCCGAACTCCAAGGAAAATTCAAAACGGAAAGTGTGTTTATCAAAAGGCAAAATCACAAGCTCAAACAGATCAAACGAAAGTTTACTTGCACCTTGTTCTTGCTAACAAAACGATCCTTAATACCAAAACCTTCCTGACTCAAAAATATATATGACGGTACCTTTAACATTTAGGAAAGTGATAATAGTTGCATCATTCTATACGAAATCGAAATTATAAACCATATTGTTAAAGTAATAAGCAGTAGCGTAACAAAATAGGTACACATATCAATTTGAAAAATTAGATATTGATAGATGTTATATCTTCCCTAGTTCCGGTTGTAATTCCTCATTGCTTGGAATTGTCTTGCATATCATTTCTCTTTTTGACAAAATAGTACTTAAGGTAATGAAATATTTATTTGACTCTTACATGTATCAGCTTCTAAGTTCACTTCTCCAAATAATATCCAATATCCATTCGATAAAATTTTTTCGATCTCTGTCCAGCTAGCCTCAGAATTCGGATATAGAAGCGCATAAAAAGACACGCTGTACCAAAACATTATGACAAACATAATTGTCATGAATGCAATAGTATGGTTAATCTGAAATTAGAATATACCAAACATGACCCGTACATAAATAAAAAAAACCAATAATATCACTTAGTAGGAAAACTTGTTCTTCTCTGATTTGAAAAGCAAATTCAGATTTTCATGTTGTAAATTTTAGCCTCGGCAGCTCGAAAAGTATCACTTTTATTGTGATAATGATGTTGATCATTTGATTTGAATATTTTTATTTACTACAATAGTTTTGGTAAAACGTTCAGTAGAAAAATGCTAACACAAATTGAAGAAATGGAGTAAAAAGTTAGGTTAACAACTTAGTGTCTTGATACCTTGCAATAGCAAGTAAGTGGATGAGAGGCAACAGTTCCGACTGTCCGTAATATTGAATTATTGAGATTATATTAAACCTTACGATTCGAAAATAACAAAGAAACTTATTATTTCCATAACCTCAAAGGGTGACTCGGGAATAGAAATATGGTCACTACAGGTCTTCTTTAGACCAGCAGTAAAACCCTTACCGAGGTGGGGCGTCCGTTTAGCTAAGCGGGATGTACAAGTTCGCAGCCACATCCGGTCAGAATGGGGATGTTAAATCCGATGCCTCTTGTAGAGAGAATGTCACGCTCTCTGCACGTTTAGAACCCTTGCAACAACACTTTGAGGGGTCCGTAGGTGGCCTGTTGCAAGACTTGAATTGTTTTATACTAGTCATTTTGGGGTCCTTTATAGCTTGCTGTTCGATGTGAGCCAAGGCTCCGTTTAGAAGACCGTACTTTTACCTATTATTGTTAACTTTTTATAAATTGTGACTTGGATGGAGAGTTGTCTCATGTGCACTCATACCACATCTTCGGATGTATATAGTCTTACATACCATCATTCGAATTATGATTAACTTTGGTCCGAGAAACTCATTTATGTAGTACAAACTGAGTAATCTTATGCAAATAAGCATAAATATTGCAACTAATAAACATTTTGACGTAGTTCGGAAAAAAGATCCTTCAACAGCTCTCAGTAGCATTCCAGACGTATATCCTATAATCAAAATGCAATCTGCTATGTTCCACCAATCACGAAAATATGGTTTGATTCTTTTTCTTACTAAAGCAACAATAACCTAAAACAAAATAGACATGTATATTAAACGGAACCAATTTAAGCTTATATATTACACACCTTCTATAAACTATTACACACCTCCTATTATATATTACACACCGTCTATAAACTATTACTAACCTCCTATAAACTATTACACACCTTCTTTAAACTATTACTCACCTTCTTCAAACTTTTACTCATATTCTATAGACTATAACACTACTATTATTCCGATAAGGTATCATTCATAAATAGCACACTTATAATTACAGCCAGTCATTAGTGATATTGTCCATTACACTTATACAAAACTGAGAGTGACTTGATAAAAGAAAGGCGAAAGATACCAAAAGGGACATTCAAACTCCTAAGTCGAAAATAAACTCACAACGCCATGACTAAAAAAGAAAAAGACAAACAGACAAACAATAGGACACAAAACACAACATAGAAAACTAAAAACTGAGCAACACGAACCCCACCAAAAACGGTTGGTGATCTCAATTGCTCCGGAAGGGTAAGTAGATCTTGCTCCACATGTGGCACCCGTCGTTATAATCTAGACACCATGTATCAGGAGCTAACTTGTAAACAACAACACGCTTTTCAGAAAATCATACAGGGGAAGACAAAGTAAAAAATAACCAAAATATACAAATGTACATAAACTCCATATTAAGTTCTTTTGAAACCTTTTAACATGAGCATAGAATGTTCATAATGGTAGATTGAAGTCATCTCCTTTGTCGCAGTTTTCAATTGACCCTGTCCGTCAAATATTAAGCGTAAGATAAAACTTTCATGAAACCTGTTTTGCTTCTCTGCAAAAGAATTATTTTATATTTGGTCTGCAGCTTGATAATGTTGAGTTGTAGCATTTGAGATATTTTTACATCTGCCGTACAGCAAATTCTTGTCTGCCGATAGTTCGATTTTACCACACTCGTTTAACAATGAAATATTTCGTTAAAATGACTGTTCTTCTATGAGAGGGCATGATCAGTTATGATTCAGTATGCATGTTACCTTATTTATTTGCGTACAGCGACGCAAGTCCAGACACGGTTTTGTCTTAATTGAAAGAGTTTTATATATATAATGTATAGCATTTTGTCATTCATTTCTACTCTGCCATCAGTGATACAATATTTCTATTAGTTTGTAATAAGGAATGCGTCTAAAGGGCGGAAAGGTTCAACAATTGATATTATGATTATTAAGTATAAGTAAAATTATCATAAATATGAATAAGATTCAACTGTTTAATCAAGGAAACAGTTGAGAAAAAGCATGAGATTTTGGACATATTTTACTGTCGACATAAGAGGTCACCTGTTTTGTTTCATTTACAAAGAAACTAGCCATCCACGCTATTATAATAAAGTCAATATAGGTGATTCCATCTTCTCTGTAGTCAAACAGCAACATGTATGCATATGCAAGAAGGAGAAAAGTGAATTCCAGCTGTAACATTAATAAATTAAACAAATGTTATTACAAAAATATATTGCCATAGCGTCATTATTTAGAAAATATTTGTTACACACTCTTAGCTTTGCAATGTTTTGTAGTCTAAATTGAAATTACAACTGTTGATATTATGCTGACGTGATTTTTTTTTTGGGGTTAATGTGTTATTCGTTGACGGACTTTAGTAGCGTACCATGCAGAAACATATAAACTTTTTGATGCTGTATGAATACGACATATTTATGTAACTTTTAATACGTTGATTGTTGATAAAACGAAATTGACTGGTTTGAAACGTTAAAAGAAATTTTAAACAAGTCAAGTGTGTATCGATTAACCAGTTGAATACTTAAACAAAACATTGAGTAATCTTGTGACAAAAGACAAGACACAATGAACACAATTAAGTGAATGCATTTCTTAGAAACAAAAAGATTTACAAGTATTATGTACTAATGATAAATAGAAAATTTCTGAATAATAGCCAACGATAAATCTTACGAGGCGATGGATCATATAAATATGATACAGTACACTACAAAATATAATAAGCAAGTCTATAAGGGTACAACATCACCAAAAAAATAGTAAAATCATGAATAATGATATGATGTGGTATGATTGCCAATGAGACAACTATCCACCAAAGTTCAAGTGAAGTGGATGTTAGCAATTATAGGCAACTGTAATGTTTACATTGTTTAGGTTTGCAAATTGTGTAAAATATGAACTTTCATACCGAATGTATAAATATTTTCATGAATGGCAGCTTGTACTTTTTGTAAAACCTGAAATAAATTGAAAAGTTAACGATTATTTTAGAATGGTTACCGGAATAAAAAATAGTTACTCTCATGATACCTGTATAGCTAGTTACTATGCATGTCATTAGGAAAGAACAAACTCGAACCCTTGAATCCCAAGGATGTGAAAACTTCAATATCCGAGAATCTGTAAGATAAGGCTCTCAAATCAACCAAAGGTCAATGTTAGGGTTTATCAGCAAAAACATAGTCCGATTTATATATGCTAAACTTCCCCTACAGTGCACACAAAATTACAATTTTCGTTGAAATATCGATCGACAAAATTCAACACTTATATATTGTCGATCAAAATGTCCAGCATTTTTACGATATAATCTTTGGTGACTATAGTCTTGGCATGCGTGTGATTATAAGTAAGTTAGATTTATCATGACCGAAACCAAGGTATTCATATTTACCATTCCCATTTTTGCATGATGTGATGGAAGAATTTTGGAGTGAATCTGCATAGCGAAATGAAGGTCTCGACACAAAAATATTGCTTTTGGGTTCCTGGGTTGGACTCTTACATATTCTATGTGATAGGTTGGTCGCTGTTTTTTCAACAACTAGTTGAATACATATAACGCAAATTAAGGATTTGACACATTAAGCATTAGCAATAAATTCTGCTTAGTAGGACGAGGCGATGAATTTACAGATGAACACCTGCCACAGACAACAATGGATAGGGACAACTATTAAGAGTTATTTAAATGGGTTTTTAACGTGCATAGATCATAGCACTCTCCCTTCAAGTGGCATCGGATATCACCCGCGAAAGCTGAGTATGACAAGGATATAATAAGATACGTAAAGAGTAACATGAACGATAGTAATTATCTTATTGGAAAGCAAAAACGATATCAAGTCAGGTGTGATTAGGGTTGATAGAACTCATTAAACGTTTTGATATAGTTCAATGAAATACATATTTTAACAGATACATAATTATAGATTATTAATGATTTTTCGAACGGGCGACAGCCCTGAGATGAGATGTGGCTGATAAACATCCTCGAGTTTGAAAGACCATTGATTATCTGTTTATCGCTATTTTGCCAATGAGGTCGTTCATGTTTACATTGACAACGTCACGTGCGCCCTTAGTTTCTGACGATAATATTCCATCTCCAGCGAGTAGCATGATATGAAAAATTATCACCAAAAAGATCAAAGGAAAAATGCACAAAATAGCGATAATTGCATTTATTGTAATACAGAAGGATGTTGAGTTGCAAAATTTATCTTACCAAAGTAATAGACGATTATCCATCTCCATGTTAATCATTAATAAAGGCATCACAAATAGATGGACTGAGAACAGAACAATATACCAAAAAGTCTGAAAACAAAACATTTATTACATATTTAATGTAGCTTTAGGTTCTAGTCTTGTTTACCAATTGTAACACCAATGATCTTATATTTTCATAACCTCATCATAGATACCATTCAGACGCGCGTTTCATCTACAAAAGTCTTAGCAGTGACATCGAAATATTTAAAGGCCAAATAAAGTACGAAGTTGAAGAGCATTGAAGACCTAAAATTCCGAAAGGTTTTGCCAAATACAGCTAGGTATCAATTCCTGCAGTAGAAAATCCTACGTTTTTCGAAAACTTGATGGCATATATATATATATCGTTCTATCGTTTCGTTATGATTAAAATGTCTTTTTGTATTTTCACGTTGGTATTCTCTTGTTTTTGGATGTTCTACATTGTTTAGATATTTGCCCTAGTATTCAAATTATTCTGCTCATTTTGAAAATTATCGAAAAATTTGATGAAGTTGTTTTGCGTATTTCTTTTTGTCTATTGTTTTCTCCTTTTTGGGGGGATGTGTGGGTAAGGTAGCATTTTTTTGATTGTCAATTAGTTCGTTCCTACATATTTGAGATTCTCCTTGTCTTACATTCGCTTCCTTACTTTCGTCATCTCTCCCCGTAACGGAACGATTTTAGATATAAACAAGCCAACGGATTAATCATATCAATGAAATGTTAGTTTTGTTTACTTACCGTCTGACCATCTATATTCTCTGTACCATACCACATCTTTTTTAAGATTTTCTTTACTGTGTCGTTTTCAACGAAATTTTGGTTTTTACTGCTGATAGCATCCATTAGATATCCATGATTCAACAAAAGCCTTCCTGCATGATTGATGGCATCACCCAGCTCTCTTTCCTCTGTTTTGTTCTCTTTTATTGTCATTTGTTTCTTTCGTTCCTTTGTAACATCAGCATCATAGATATGCCGAATTATGCAGATAACTCTTTCAGTGAAGGCACTTGAAAAATATATTAACAAAATGAAAAGACTTATATTTATATATATATATATATATATATATACCTCCCACATCTCCTTCACTTATAACTATTGTTAACAATTGAAGTTACATTACAGCATAGGGGAAGATTGAGCGTTTACAAACACATTGTTTCTGTGACTTTTCCAAGCCAGCTACATGTTATCCGTTGTTTGTCGTTGTTTATGTGACTTTTCCAAGCCAGCCACATGTTATCCGTTGTTTGTCGTTGTTTATGTGACTTTTCCAAGCCAGCTACATGTTATCCGTTGTTTGTCGTTTGTTTCTGTGACTTTTCCAAGCCAGCCACATGTTATCCGTTGTTTGTCGTTTGTTTATGTGACTTTTCCAAGCCAGCCACATGTTATCCGTTGTTTGTCGTTTGTTTCTGTGACTTTTCCAAGCCAGCCACATGTTATCCGTTGTTTGTCGTTTGTTTATGTGACTTTTCCAAGCCAGCCACATGTTATCTGTTGTTTGTCGTTTGTTTCTGTCTACCTTATCATTAACCATTCATTCTTATAGTATAAATCAGGTAATTTGATTTTTTCTTCTGAAATGTGTCACATTTTGTCTTTTAAAACTTACTATATGGTGTTTGGTTCACGCATTTAAAAAGGCCCATAAGATGACATGTAATTGTTAATATCTTTGTCCTATGGAAAGTTGTCTTATTGGCAATCGTATCTCATTTCCTTCTTTTGAATTAACTAGATACACATAAAATCAAGCAATAAACACTCATGCAGAAAAGAAATTGCTAAGTAGATTTACAAAACAAGCAAGTCATTTCTATGTGGAATATTGTTTATTAAGATTCAAATTTCTAGTCATTTCATTTGAAGATATTCACAAATCATCTAATCTCTGAGCAATTTAAAATTGCTATTTTGAATGAGGGCTTGTCATTTAATCATATGTTTTTATATTTTTTTAAATGCATGACCAAATCAGTGACGTCAACTGTACCTTTAGGTCGTAATAAGCTGTTGATGTTAAAATACAAACGTAAACGCTATCTTTAAATTAGTCTTTTAATATCAGATTTATTAAATAAAATTGAGAATGAAAAAGGGGAATGTGTCAAAGAGACAACAACCCGACCATAGAGCAGACAAGAGCCGAAGGCCACCAGTGGGTCTTCAATGCAGCGAGAAACTCCCGCACCCGGAGGCATCCTTCAGCTGGCTCCTAAACAAATATGTGTACTAGTTCAGTGAAAATGGACGTCATACTAAACTCCAAATTATACACAGGAAACTAAAATTAAAAATGATACAAGACTAACAAAGGCCAGAGGCTCCTGACTTGGGACAGGCGCAAAAATACGGCGGGGTTAAACATGTTTTTTGAGACCTATGCTACAATGCACATCTCATCGCAAAATTGACATTTGATTGCCAACATTAATGCTTTGGCTACACAAGAAGCATACACTACGTCGAGGTATTTAAAGCATTCGTCCTTTAAACGCATGAAATAATTGCAACTGGACGTTAAGTCAGCAGTCAATCAATCAGTAATAAACACGTTGTAATATGTTTTATTTTATTTGCATTATTACTTTTTTAAACGTTGTAGGTTTTCCTTCAAGTGTGTCGCTGTTTTCCAATTTCTGATTTCATCTTCTAATATAGCACACCCAACAAGAAGATGATGATTCCCAATCTGAATGAAGAAATGTTAATTTGGTCATCTTTTATAAGGTATTATATCTGAACCTATATTGTTTTCTGTTTGGTATTAAATTAAGAATTAAGATCCATTTTGTTACATCTGGTGATCCGTTTATTTGGCAATCGCCATGGCAGTCAGCAGGGTTTAAGAACATCCTTTTTTCGACCTGCTAGTCAAATGCGTTTTGTTAAAATATACTTTTTCACTTTTTTGGTATTTTGGAAAATGTTGTTTGTGCTGTATTTAGACCCCTCTACCATGAAATTTGTTTTGCATGCACACGTACAAAAATTGCGGTTTTTATCCAACGCAACCATAGGTTTGAACGTTGTTTTCAATTTAGACTTGTTTATATATATAGATATATATATTTTATATATTTTGTTTGTTCTCATTTTTTAAAATAAACTTCATCGAATAAACTGATATTTTGTGGTTTAATTCTTCGCTTCTTAACACAATTTGCAATACGAGTTTTTCAGATATAAATTAACGTAAGAGTAAATATATTTTTTCAGTCGGGCATCGTTCTTTCAACATTCTTGGATCGTCCTTATAGCGTTTGAGCATTGTTAGTACAATATTCGTGTATCTCCATACATCATTCGTTCATTATATAGATAATCATCTAGTTGACTACAGCTTCTCGTTATTTAATATTATATTGTATCATTTAGCGCATGGTATAAATTAGCCTTTCGTTCGTCGTAATATATCGTGCAGCGTTTCTTTCGTCATATGATGTATGGTATCGTTAGCGTTTCTGTAAGGGTATACTATATGATAATTTCCTTTATATAAACTCATCACATCTACAAGGCTTGTAATCTAGTGCGTCAGACGGGCGTTTAACAAATAAAATTGTATCGTTCTAAAATTGGTATTTTAATTTGAGTTGTATTTCGTCTTCATACGAATTTTCAGTAGCGCTTTAATTAACAAAGTTGGAAGGCGAACATTCAGTATGAAGTTAAAGAGCATTCAAACCCCTATTTTTAAAGTCGTAACAAATACGGATTATGTCAGCTATATACATCCTCGGATTTCAAATGTTTGGCTTTGAGCGTTTCTGATGAAGGTAAATCCAGAAAAGCGCTTCGGACGCATGAAATTATTAAACGTGTTGTTTTCAATTTTTTACATCACTGGGTCGATACCTCTGCTGGTGGACTATCAGTCCCCGAGGGTATCATCAGCTCAGTAGTCAGTACTTCGGTACTGACATGATTTATAACAAACCTTTCTAAAATTGTCTGTTTATAAGTTTTGAAATTATAAAGAAACTAAGGTTTCAACTCCCTCAGACAAAGTTGACCTTAGATGAATTTGGCTATTTATTTTAGGTTTTTTTGTCATATAGCTTTTCAACTGTTTCGGTACTTATACATCCCTCGGATATCAAATGTTTGGCTTTGAGCGTTCCTGATGAAGGTAAATCCAGAAAAGCGCTTCGGACGCATGAAATTATTAAACGTGTTGTTTTCAATTTGTTATTCTATACATGAGAGTAGAAACTATTTCAACAGTTAATAATAAAAGGATTGTATGATGAACTACAATTCCAGAAGTATCTGGATGTATCGGAATTAGAACAAAGATTAAACATGTATACCAGCAGCGGTAATGGTCCAATGCAAGTAAAATGTAAATAAAGCCAAACATTTGAAAATCGAATGTTTAAATACCTACTACCATATGGTCAATTCTTTTTGCAGTAAAAGATGACCTTTGAATATATTATGATGAGGTATGTACAACCAGCGGCGTAGGTCATATGTGGATTCTTAAGAATTCTAAAGATCTACTACAAAATCTTTAATCAGAATATTTATTGTTTTGCAGTTATATCAAATGTTTTTAATTTTCTACGAATGGCACTACTATTACCTATGCACAAATGACAGATCGACTACATCGTCTCATGAAACAGAGAGTTTTTTTTACAAAAATGGGGATCGTAGATACAAATTCCTTTTTATGGCCGTGATTAATCTTATTTTGTAAAAAAAAAAAATTACACCGATTTAAACCAAAAAAATACAATAAAAAAGACATAATGAATGTGCTTGACTTTTTAAACGACACTGTGGTTGAGTTTGGTGGATTGATAGTTCAACAGTCGGTATTCTAAGGGGAACTACTTATCAGAGACGGATTTAGGGAGGGCAGGGTGCCCCCCCCCCCCCCCCTTTGTCGGAAAAATGTGTTTGATTATTTAGGGAATCACTGAAGCATGACTAAGTGTGCCCCCTCTTGTGGCAGTCTGTGCCCCCCCCCCCCCCCTTTCCTTTATGAAAATTGCTGGATCCGCCACTACTAATACTAACTTGCTTACTTCTTTTTGTACCAGTATAAAGCAGAATTCATACAGAACTTTGTCAAAGACAAAACAAAATGCACCTTGCAAAGTTCTTTAGTTTCACTTTCAGACATACTGATGACATCCCTTCACTCAATAACCCACATGGGTGTTACCCTTACACATCAACCGCGTCAACAGAAATTTGAGGAAAGTTGACTATAATCGTTTTCGCGATATGATAACCTCGGTAAACTAATGTTTCCCATATTTACAGAACCTGTTGGAATTTTAGTATTCTTATATGTTATTGTTTTTTTTTTAAATTAGTGTACTTAATTCTTTCAGTTCCACATAACAAATCTACACATAGACGGATTGGAAATATTAGCTATCACACATTAAGACATCGGAAACCAGTTCATTTTGTTCTGTTGAGAGATGCATTGAATACTCGTAGGAAATAATGTTCTTTCCATATATTGCCGCCTTTGATCTGAATTAGAAATGAGTATTCAAATGTCGTGAAATACTACTGCATACTAAGTGCTATTAGTCAACGATTTACTGGTCGGTTCTATATTTATTCTTTTTCTTTTTATAAAAAATCTTTTCATTTGAACTTACATATTCCAAGTCTACAAGCTGTTGGGCACCAATCCAGTACTGTTTATGCAGCAAAGCCAAAAATACAAGACCGTAACATTCAGAATCCCTATTCATAAGCTTTGCTTCTGGTGCAGTAAAACCTTTTAAAACAAACAGCATCATTTGATATCATTTACTAATAAAATGTAAATAAGGTAATATATAAGACACATATTTTTATAATATTACTTTTGACATACGGTTAGAAATAAAATCAATAAATGAAGTATTAAACGGATACACGTACTAAATAAAATTGAGAATGGAAACGGGGAATATGTCAATGAGACAGCTATCCGATCAAAGAGCAGACAATAGCCCAAGGCCACCAATGGGTCTTCAATACAGAGAGAAAGTCCCGCACCCGGAGACCGACTTCAACTGGCCCCTAAACAAAAATGTGTACTAGTTCAGAGAAAATGGACGTCACACTAAACTCCGAAACATATGAACGAACCAAAATCTAAAAAAAAAAACATACAAGACTAACAAAGACAAGAAGTTCCTGACTTGTGACAGGCGCAAAAATGCGGCGGGGTTAAACATGTTTTGTGAGATCTCAACCCCCGGTATGCCAATGCTTCTTATTTTGCACCCATACTGGTATACTTGGTTTTGTTACTCATATCAAGCAGAATTGAAGAAAAATAGAAAAAAAAATCTTGCAAAGATCTTCAATTTCAATTTCAGATATATTGAGGGTTCCAGTCAATCAATACCTTCATTTCAGTGAGTGCTTGCATCTCATATATCGTAGTAAACTTGTGAATCAGAATAATCCCGTAATCAGAAAGTGCTTCAGTCCTTCATCTTTTCCTAGATTTTGACAAAAATTAAGGACGTCTAGCTATAATCTATCACAAACATAATGATTACAACTTTTTGTCAACGTCCTATTTTCTAGCAGGAACATCGTAAAGCGTTTACAAAATGTACATATCTTAGCTAATACAACTCTCGTACATGTTCACACTTTAACGACTTTATCATTTCCTTTTAAGTTATCATAATTCTTCTAATTGTAAATCTGTTATACAAATTATAAATGAAACCATTCCAAATGGTGCTATGAATCAGTTTCCGGACTTGTTAATGGCTCCGGTAAACTTATACTATAAATGACCAATTTAATAATATAACTCTATTCTTTTAGATTAATATCTGAAGTCATTTAACTACACAAGGTCATGTTTTTTTTCTGACTGTTAATGACGTTTTAACACTTAATCCATTGGATGTTGGACGTGTATTGATTAATATTTTAGTCTTAGACATTTTTTATTAGTTGTTATTGACCTTTAACTAGCTTTCAGTAACTGCGAGGACTCTCAGATCTGTACTTTCTTTTGTTTTTTTGTTATGTTTTTGTTATGTTCTTCGTATCGAACTGGTGAGTTGAGCCTTTTTCAACTGATTTTGATAGTTTGTACTTTTACACAAATGTTCCCGGTTATATATTATATAAGCCTTTTATAGCTTATTATGCGGTGTGGGTTTTGCTCATTGTTGAAGGCTGTATATAATTGTTAACTTTTGTCAGTTGGTCCCTGTTGAAGAGTTGCCTAATAAGCAATCATACCACATCTTTTTTATATTTATATATGCCATGCTCAACTAAATTGAAGTAAGTACTACAAAACAAAACAAACAAAACAAAACAAAACAAAGCAAAGCAAAACGAAACAAAACTAGCCTGAACAAAAACAGAAGATACAATCAAATCAAATATTGTTAAATGAAATCAACTACAAAGCTATAGATATATGAATTTAAAAGGCTTTCGAAATATTTGACACGCCAAAATGTTGTCTGAATTCTCGCATCGCAAAGCACAACTTCTGGATTTATTTATATCGGGGTTATATTGGATGAAGTTGTCTCAAATTTAATAAATGTATCAGGCACTTGACTAATACAGGAAGTCCTAATTTACATTAGAATATTTACCTAATTGCATACTTCCAAATCTTTAACAAGAAAGTCACAACTCAGTATGGAGACAAACAATTGTATGTCACAAAGACATCTATGACATAACCATGGTTTCATTTTGTAGTTTTTGTTAGGCTGAAGATTAATCAGAGTAATACTTTAAATATTCGAATAATAATATTGGTGTCAAGGTTTAATTAAAATCAATTTAAGTATTCGCTATATAACTATTTGATACAAACCTTTGTGATCAGGCAGTTTGTAATCCATGTCGGTAAAACATTTCTGGTTTGACCATAATTCCTTTATATATTCATACTCCTTTTTAAAATAAACACTAAATATGTAAAGATTGGTTAGGCCAATTCATTATAAAGCAAAGCAGTACAGTATCAAGTTAAATATGTAAAGATTGGTTAGGCCAATTCATTATAAAGCAAAGCAGTACAGTATCAAGTTAAATATGTAAAGATTGGTTAGGCCAATTCATTATAAAATAAAGCAGTACAGTATCAAGTTAAATATGTAAAGATTGGTTAGGCCAATTCATTATAAAGTAAAGCAGTACAGTATCAAGTTAAATATGTAAAGATTGGTTAGGCCAATTCATTATAAAGCAAAGCAGTACAGTATCAAGTTAAATATGTAAAGATTGGTTAGGCCAATTCATTATAAAGTAAAGCAGTACATTATCAAGTTAAATATGTAAAGATTGGTTAGGCCAATTCATTATAAAGTAAAGCAGTACAGTATCAAGTTAAATATGTAAAGATCGGTTAGGTCAATTCATTATAAAGTAAAGCAGTACAGTATCAAGTTAAATATGTAAAGATTGGTTAGGTCAATTCATTATAAAGTAAAGCAGTACAGTATCAAGTTAAATATATAAGTCAATTCATTATAAAGTAAAGCAGTACAGTATCAAGTTAAATATGTAAAGATTGGTTTGGCCAATTCATTATAAAGCAAAGCAGTACAGTATCAAGTTAAATATGTAAAGATTGGTTAGGCCAATTCATTATAAAGCAAAGCAGTACAGTATCAAGTTAAATATGTAAAGATTGGTTAGGCCAATTCATTATAAAGTAAAGCAGTACAGTATCAAGTTAAATATGTAAAGATTGGTTAGGCCAATTCATTATAAAGTAAAGCAGTACAGTATCAAGTTAAATATGTAAAGATTGGTTAGGTCAATTCATTATAAAGTAAAGCAGTACAGTATCAAGTTAAATATGTAAAGATTGGTTAGGTCAATTCATTATAAAGTAAAGCAGTACAGTATCAAGTTAAATATATGAGTCAATTCATTATAAAGTAAAGCAGTACAGTATCAAGTTAAATATATGAGTCAATTTATTATATGCATATTTGTCTCAGTTCTTTTATTTATTTGTTCAGTGTTCGGTGCATATTTGTCTCAAGTTCTTTTTACCCACAGCTGATTTATTTGAAAGCCTGTTGTGTGATTCATATGGGGAACACCGGATGTAGGTGTTAATGAAGATGTTTTTTATTCACGCATATAACTAATTGATAATTATTTCATTCTTTTTGTACACTGTTAACAACATTAGAACCTTCACCTCCTCATATATGTATTCTAGAGCACTCTTCAGATCGATTGGCCATTTTATGTACTTTTTTGGAATATTCCACTCCCCTTTCTTCAAAAGGTACATGAACAATGCAGTATGATTGTATGCATGTATTTCTTTCTGAAACATAAAATTCATGCCATGTTATTGAAACATAAGTAAAATATAAAATAACAATCATTAAAAATCGAATTTTTTGTGAGTTTTCTTTCCAACTAACTAAATGAAAAAAAAATAACCAGTGCTGACATAGAAAATAAAACATATACAAGAATGAACCCTTTGACGTGCAGAGCATGTCCTACTCGTAATTCAAAGTATCGGATAACATGAAGTAACTGTTTGACAGATCCGCAAAATGCTCATACGTTACAACTCATCACTGCAAAGCTCCTGGCCAAATATAAAGTCATAATGTTTAGTAGTCCCACCGCAAAAAATGTGGCATTAAATTCAATCGACAATTCGTTTGCAGTCAATTTAGTATTGTTCAGTAGCGTTTCAGACATTCAGCATGATGTTGATGGGTACAGGTAAGGAACAACTTCTAAACAATCTGAACATGGACTGAACAGATCTTAATTGACTGCAAGCAATTTGTCTAACATCACTGAATTTGCTGCGTTGGATAAGTTTGAAAATTATATTAAAGAATGAAAATGTCTTTACGACTTATTGTTCGGTCTTCCAATTATAAAAAAAAAGATGTGCTATGATTGTCAATGAGACAACCTTCCACCAGAGATAAGATGACGTAGAAGTTAAAAACTATTGGTCACCATACATTCCTCAACAATGAGCAAAACCCATACCGCATTGAGCTGTTCAGATCAAAATTGTATTACAATTCTACCAAAAAACATTCCTCAGATGTTCATTAGACGAAAGTCGGACATCGGTATCAGCATATATTTTTATTTTTTTATTTTGTCTAATACGTCTAAATTAGTGTTCAAACGTCGAAAAAGTAAAACCAACAAAAATACCGCTCAAAGATAAATTTGAAACGGAACGTCCTTTATCAAATAGCAAAAATAACAGTTCAAGCACACCAAACGAATGGAAAACAACTGTCGTATTCCTAACTTGGTACAGGCATTACCTTATGTAAAAAATGATGGATTAAACCTGGTTTTATAGCTAGCTAGACCTCTTAATTGTATGACAGTCGCATAAAATTCCATTATATTGACAAAAATGTGTGAACAAAACAAAGAGACATCATAGGCAAAAATGTAAAACATTGGGATACAGCATTCAACACCGTGTTATAATCGTAAACACTATAAAAACAAACAATCATTTCAACAAAGAAAAACAAAATGACAAATAGACAAAGCACATAAGCAAAAATGAAAGACAAGAATACATTGTGTGCAAAATAGCAAAATCTTAACCAAAATAGCATCATTTTAGGATCTTTTAACTACAATTTACACAATGTTTTTTTTTACAATATGTTAATATTTAAAAAAAATAGCATTTAGGGGTACAGCTCATATATCACTTGACTAAAAATATGCGTAAAATGAACATTATACGTCAGTATATGAACGGCAACAGGTTTATGTCGTGAAAGTGAAATCACAGATAACCTTTCTGCACTAAAGAGACAACTTGATATCAAGATGTTTCTGAATCAAAATGATAAACATAATTTTGTTATGCGTGACTAAGATAACTATTTTTGCAACTAATAAATAATGGTTTATATCATACCTCCACCTTTTTAGAGGATATTTATATTATTTCTCTGAGAAATACAACTTACAAATGTTTGCTCTGCTAAATCCTCGTCCATATAAACTAGAAATATAAGATAACACAATTTATACATAGATATACATTGTTATTGACCACTTAAATTTTGTAAGTTATATTTGAGGTATATTCCAAAAGACTTTGAAAGATACGGTGGGCAGTAAACACAAATACCAAATCATTTACAAACATTTTAGACTAAAATAAACATTTTTTCCAAACAGGCCATGAGTAGCTTTGATCAATTTCAGGACGAACCTATCTCTTAGTTCGTATCTATTTGACACAGAAAATAAGCCAACAGATGTACAATTTATAATGAGCAGTTTTTTTTTTTAACTTCCATTAATCTTTAATGACAATTTGGTATTAATGATATGTATATTTATGGTTGAATGAATACTTTTACTTGTTCAAAGTTTGAATTGTATCAAGAAATTGACAATACATTCTTGAAAACGGGTTGCTGCAAACAGAGAAGCTGTTGAACAAAGGGTTCCATGTGTTAAGTGGTAGTCATCCCTGTGAATATTTTACTTGCACTTTACGAAGATGTCTGACCGTTACGAAACAAGTTGTCGCAAATGAAAACGGACATGTTACAACGATCGTGGCCTTCCATGTTTTTGCCATGGCGTTGTCTGTTTCTCTTTAAATTATTTGTTTCGACTGTCTGATGTGTACCAACGCCTCTTTTTTTTTTTTTATTTCATGTGAAATAAGTCTGTAAACCTAAATTAATTCCTTAAACTGGAGTCATTCAAATCCAAATTGTGTATTAATACCTTATTGTGGAAATATACCTCTAATAAGCATCTGACAAACGATAATATCAAAGTCACACCAGTTTTCCGAAATAACATTATCAGACGGAAAATCATCCGTCACTGATTTTGTTTTCTTTAAACGCCATTCACTTTCAGTATCTGTTTTGTATTCTGTAAAACTCTGATCAACGTCTTCCGGCCATAAAACACTAACATCGGACATGTCGTTCTGGTATACATAAAATGGTAAATGTAGGAGTTAAACTAAAACATAATCATGACGAGAACCCAATGTTTTGTTCTTTCTTCTGAGTTCCAAAGTTTGTTTTGTTTTTTTCGTTTTTTGACATTCGTTGATAAAGCCGTACTACATTCCATGATTTGATTTCATAACTTTATTATGGGAAACATTCCGAAATGTGTCAAATTTGTTTCAAAACATAAAAATTGAGATTCAACAACATAAAAAAAAAGAAAAAGTTGGTTGCCAATATGGTGTATTGACAGAAATTATCCATCTGACAGTGAGAACTTAGTTTACACCAATTTAACCACTGACTAGTTGTTTTACTTCTATCGATAATTTGTAAAATATTCTGATTTTAATTTATTAGTATCTAAGACTAATTATTTTAACGTAAACTCAAACAAAAACATCATAAATTTATTGTTAAAAATATTGAGAGAATTACTTTTTTTAACATGAATATAAAATTTAAGTATATTCACGTATCGGAATAAATATCTTTTGTATGATTTGTTCAATTCAGTGAAATTTAAACACATTCAAATATATTTGTGAAATTTAAATTTCTTATGTATTTATGCATTCTTTGCGAAATGCAAACTAAGATCATTTTTTAAATGTTGTTCTTAGCAATACAATATTTTACCTTTAATCGAATAATAGGTATCTGCATCTTTTGGCTCTTCCAATTGTTTCCAATGGGTATAATGACAGGTACAACGTACAATCCAAAGAAATCTTTTATCAGCCAAAGAAAGAATTGAAACAAATTTTATAATAAAAAAAACCATAAGAATAGATAAATAGATTATCATAGATATATTCATAATGAGAATAGTAATAATACAAACTTAAATCAAAGTAACCGCATCGTACATACGTGGTATGTGACTATTCGTAGATTATGTGCCTTTACTGTAAGTCTAAACAGCATCATAATACCATGTTAATGTCTAATATTAAAATGCGTTTACCTTCTGTCACACTAGACAAAACTTAAAAACAAAAATAAAAAAATAAAACAAAGTCCCAGTCATTTAACCTCTCACTGAAATTCAAGATAACTCCTATATGTCATAGAAGTGAGAGGTCACGAACATGACAGTTGTGTTCCATTCGTTTGATGTGTTTGAGCTTTTGATTTTGTCATTTTATAAAGAACGTTCTTTTTTGAATTTCTTTGGAGTTCGGTATTTTTTGTTATTTAACTTTTTCCTAACAATGGTTGAATTTTATTAGTTGCGTTTTTAAGTATCACGTATACGTTGACTAATTTATTTGATGGCACTGCGGTTGTAATTTTATTTACACTAAGCATTCAATATATCATAACTATATCTTGGAGGTATACGCAATATCTATCTTTTAAACATTCTTTATTAAGTAGTAATCAATGTATCACTCATTAAGGATATCAGGCTTATAATTTAGTACGCAATACGACTTCGCCTACCAAACCCCCAAAAATGTTTATTTAGATTTAGCCACGCCCCTTTTACTGAAAAAACATTAATGTTTTGATAAATAAACATGTCATACAACTGTTAATATTTAAGTCATATTTAGAAAAAAGGGTAGTTATTTGTTAGATAACATACATTCTGCAATTTCATTAAAGTAATCCATTTCGTTTCCTGGTTTCCATGATCCATTGATGTCCACTCTTTCGAATCTACGAAATCCTTGTTTTACAAGTTCCTAAGAAAATATTGAAATCCATATATTATGTATCATTGGTATCATTCAACGGGATTGAGACCCAACATTTACAAACTCTTATGTGGTTACATACATTTATGATTAACAATGTATAATGAATTAAAATAATAATCATGCAAAATACATATTCAACGATTGCACATTTTTTTTATTGAACATAAGTACCTCAACGTACCATAATTATTGCTTTATCTGTCTTGTAGTGGATAAAAGCAATATCGTTAGAATCACAGATCAGTAAAACTCTTGTTCCTACAAAATGACAAGGCAATTTGGTCTGTCCTGAAAGAACGTGAAAAGAAAACAATTTATACATTTGTGGCGACCAAAGCGCTTCTCCTAATTGGCGTTAATCAGGATCGCACATACCCCAAAAATGTTTAACTACCGGAACACGTGATCAACTAGCTGACGAACCGATGCAAATCAAAACAAAGAAATCTTAGGTCAACCTCGACTGGGGGTAAAGAACCTTACTTTGTTAATAATTTTTCAATTGATAATTTAAAAACAAAAGTGTGTTATGAATCATGTCAGCACCTAAGCAGCGACTACATCGACGTAATATCTAAAACACTACAAATATTCCTACTCTTATTCCCCTCTCAAACCGTTGCTAAGGGACGTCTCAAGTTTTGTCATGAATTGATACTTCATATACTCTCTTTTCAATATGTTTCTCCGTGCTTGAGGTGTATGCTTCTATGTTTTTTAACATTTTTACCTTTTATGTTTGTTTGTTTTCCTCACACATTGCTGTCAACATAATTGAAATCTATGCGACTGTCATACAAGTGAGAGGTTTAGGTAATTATAAAACCAGGTTTATTCTACCATTTTCTAAATAAGGAAATGTCTTTACCAAATCAGGAATATGACAGTTGTTTTCAATTCGTTTGATGTGTTTGAGCTTTTAATTTTGCCATTTGATAAAGGACTTTCCGTTTTGAATTTTTCTGACGATGACTTCTCTCATATATGTGCTCGTTAGTATTTCCGCTATCGGCCATTTTGTTGATGGAATTGGTATACAGTTCGCAATATACATGTACATACGTCATTTTTTCCAAACTTCTAAAATATATCTCGTGTGCCTCGTTGTTGAATAAATGTTTGTATAGGATCTGCAGGCTAAGAGCAATTGTTGGAAATTTATGTATATACTATATACAAAAAAAGAAGATGTGGTATGTTTGTCAATGAGACAACTCTCCATATGAGACCAAATGACACAGAAATGTCTGGTTTCTTGGCCAGATATATATATAATTGATCATTTGTTTATGTTTCTCCATGTTTATATTCACCAATGCACAGTAGTTGTGTCTTGCAATGAATTCTGATCAAATCGGTGCTAGGAACCGTCTTAAACTTTAGGGAAGCGATAGTATATTGGAGATTATATCCAAATAGTATGCACATTTCCAAAAAAATGTTCCCCTCCGCTTTCAACCAGAGTTGCCGAGGATGACGAACTTAAAGCAGCAAAGATGAAATATCTTGCCTCTCGGGTGACTATTATCCAAGCGTTTCTTTAAGCGAATTCCTTCGAAAGAAAAAATTGTATAATCGATGGCAAGGTATTGGTGCTTAATATAAAATCATAAGATCCAAAATAAGAGAAATTAAAAATATTTTTTTCCCAGGAAATCCGGTATCTTTTATTTTGTTTCTTTTTTCTTTGAATTTTTCGATATTCTATTCCACAGATGGGTTTCTGCTGGCGATTGCTATTTTCGCACTTTGAGAAAAAATAAAAACTGTTGCGATTAAAATTCATTATTGGCGAAAGATTTTGCGAATAAATAATAACCGTTTGACTACGTCTATATTGTTGATTGTTTTCAGTTTTTTCGGACTTCTTCCCTGATCAGACGATACTGGGATTTCACCTTGAACTTGTCGCGCGTTACGATTGTGAAAGAAAATCAATAATCAGCTGATTGCACTTTTTAGCTATCGGTAACAATGGACTATTTAAAAAAAAAAGGGTGTTGATTGTGGATTTAATGAAATTGTGTGGTTAAATGGCGTTATATGTCACCTTAAGGATAGTTTTAAAACTTTGATAGAAATAATTATTTTGAAGTGGGTACTTAGCAATCGTTATAGGGATGCACGTGTTTTATTTGAATCATAGTTTTACATCTCAACTTTTTCTTTAAACGATGGCCAAGAACAGAAAACTGTTTAAATGAAGAAAAATGTTCAAAAGTTAGAAAATCTTTGACCTTATAGTCTTTTTCCTTGAACTTTGATAGAAGTAATTGTTTTGTAGTAGGTACTTCACATTCTTTTTTGCAACGCACGTGTTTGAAGCATAGTTTTACGTCTCAACTTTTTCTTTTAACGATGGTCCGGAAAAGAAATCTGTTGTTATGAAGAAAAATCTCTGACTTTAGTCTTCGTCCTTCAACTAGACGGAAAGTATCCGATAGACTTATTGAAAATGAATACAGTGTTCCCAGAAGTCAAAAATGATGATTTTATGATTTATATTGCAATTTCATAGTATCTTTAAAAAAAGTAAATATTTGTAATTGTTGAGTGTTTATTTGTTACAACGTAGACAGATTAAACAAAATATATGTAGAATCAGAGATTGTATTACATGTCTCCGCTAGAATTATAATAGATTAGACAACAATGCTGTAAAATGATTTTTTGTGTAACAAAGAAGAAAAAAATTTAAACGATAAAATATGTTTATGAAAGTGGCGAAAAATATATTATTTTGGCGAAAGAGGTGGACAAACTAAAAATTGAATCAGGTGAAACCCTGCCTTACAGTGTCATAAAATACCATTATATATTTGATATGAGCATCTTATCTTAAGGCAGTGTACTTGGTGGTAATGTTGACATCATATTAAATAATTGTATCTAATATTAAAGAAATCGAAAATAATTTCAAGAACTCCGGATTTTTCATAAATTTTTAGACCTTTATTCCTAAAAAGCTGTAAAATACCGTTACATTTTTATCTGACTGAATATATCAAGACACAGTACTTGGTGGTTACATTGAATTTTCACTTAATAAGCAAATTTGTAGATGCAATATCAGAGAAAATGTAAAAAAATACAGAAATCTGTTGTCTTTAATAATTCTTTTAATTTGTTTCCTCGAAATGCACGTGTATTGATTTGAATAGGTTATCTTCATGTGTTTTTGTATCAAAGATATCACATATACTAGTTAATGAAGTACTCTTTTATAAAAGTGTTATTTTCATTCGCGAAGAAGGTGACTACATCCCCCAACCCTACCCCCCAAAAAAACTCCAAAAAACCGGAAAGGACTACCAATATGACTAAGGAACATGTAGTTCCCTGTGCACCTGTACACTTAGTGTGGTTGGAGACATTTAAACACTAATAGATGACTCCCTACAAAACATTTTAAAATCATTGCCTTTGATTCACATGACATTGTTTTTTTTTCAATTTGTAATTTGTTCTAATAATTAAGAAAGCTTTGCATATACTTACTTGCAAAAGATATGACTTCTTCCATTAGTTTCAATCTGTCATCTACTTCTCGATTAGCAAATATGAGACACGTCAACGGTTTGTGTAACTTTCGTTTGTCTCCAAACCGCAACGATTCCCAACAGATCACCTCAATCTATAAATAAAAGTTCTATGATGCAATAAATTGGAAGAGAAAATTGATTATTAAAAACATATGCTGAAGATTATGATGACGATGAATATATTGCAATATGATCGTATCTGATATACATTGTTTGGAAAGCGCTAGTAGTAAAAAGTAAAACATTAGTTACTAGGCAGTCAATTATCAATGCTTAATCTGCATTGTAGACTGTTTTCTAAGAACTATTTTTTCTATCTTTGATGATATATAAGTCATTATTACATTTTATCAAAAATACCAAACTCCAAGCTTAATGTCCATATAACTTGACAAAACCAAACGCTCGACTATATTAAACAACGGAACGAAAGGAAAACAACAGTCATATTCCTGCCTTGAAACAAGCATTTTCGGATGAAAATAGTGGGTTTAACCTGGTTTAGTAGCTAGCTAAACCTTCCACTTTATCAACAAAATTGGATTAGCAACCCAAACAGACATAATTTGTTATCGTGACAACAAACGGGATCCAGCAGCCAAGTCACGTATTCCTATATATATAAGTTTTAGGATTTGTGCAACGATATTGATAAAAGATAAAGATATAAAAAAGATGGAATGAAATCGTATTGACAGATATTTCGGACCAACAAAAAGCCTTCATCAGTGTCAGTCCCTTCTCAAAATGTGATATAACAATGAGTTCTGTGTGTGTTAATAGAGCTCACACATTCATACAGGTGATCTTGTACTATGTCAAATTAAGTAGACGTGAACGGGTATCTTTGACATTACTGGATGTGTATTTTGTTAACCTACAATGTTTTACCATTAAGAACGTATGGGTCTAAAACGTGCGTGAAGAATTTCAACGAATCGTTTATGCTATATGAATTTGTTGCATTAGTTTAAAATGATTTTAAGTTTTTATCATGTTATCTAGTTGATGAATTTTTATTTGTAAATAAGTATTTTCGCTTTAAACTAAAGTTTTAGTAAATTGAAGGACTTCATGTCTGATTAAAAACAATTATATATATATATATTATAATATTTGAATAGCTCTTGCCGCGATAAAGCCGTTTTGTGCTGATGAGGCGTAAAGCAATCATCAATCAATCAATCAATTTAACCAGACAGACTCTACAAGAACATGGTATATTGAACTAAGTTTTTGGTTTTATAGCAATACAATTTTTATTTCATGTTTTTCATTACATATTTTACGTAACGATGATTTTGTGAATTTTGCTTTCATTTTCTATGTTACATTTTCATTTTAAAACTATAAATTCATGACCCGCAGAACGGATGGTGCTCATTTTTGCCTCATTGTCTTCTCTGTAAGGTTGTACTTTGTGTCATATTACTTTTATTTATATTGTCTTACATATACCGCGTCGGCCTTTTTTTCATGATTTGATGACAAAATGGGCAGGTTAAATTTACACTGTGTATAATTTTTGCTGAATGAGAAATACACGCGAAAAAATAACTATATCGTATTGATAAAGATGTAAACAACATAAACTTGTGTAACTGACAAGAAATCGAATACAAATAAATATGACTAATACAAACAAAAATACACATAATTCAGAGAACTTTTATGGAACGTAAATTATGTGCATTGGAGCATGCTTAAACTTGAAGGTTTTGATCATTACAGATATACAAAAATCCATGTAAATGTGAATTATTTTCATCTTATTTTTACATTACATGCAAAATGTTCGGATTATGACACAAATCAATAGATTAACATTCTCCATTTCCATTCTCATTCCCCATTTCCATTCTCAATTTTATTTAACATGTCACTGATTGCTGCGTTGTCAAAAGGTGTTGAATGTATGATTAATCGATATAATTATTATGAAAACAGAGATCTTAATTAAGTATGCTCATTCTTCAGATCCGTCGAAGAACACAAAAGACTCGGTAATTTACAGTATAATGTATGAAACTGTCGAACAACGATAAATCTTTCAATTTGCAGTGAAATTTACGCGGGGTTAAATTTTCGTGTTTTTTAGTAGCTGCGAATAAAGCGAAAATTAATCACACGCGAAAAAAACCCGATATACGGTACATCCAGTTGTCATTTTTATTCTCAGGACTATCATTTAAGATTACCAACAGACTTTAAAATTGTATTTTAATCAAATGCAGGATTTATAACATTCGTTTTCGGTGAACATTATTAAGAAACAACAAAACCTCTACCTTTTTCTGTGCGAATCCATCTCCGAACTCAACTATACACATACCACAATCGCCTAGAAATATAAAGATTAATCAACTAAAACACGTGTATATTATGTAAATATTCTTGAGGACTCTTTGTAGGTGGTAAAGTGAATCCAAACAGTTAAGAAAATGACTTCAATGTACTTTATAATATTTCATTATAAAAAATAACAAAAACAAATTACAACTAGTATGAATAGCTTGAATTTTCATAAAAAGTAAAATAACAAAAATACCGAACTCCAATAAAATTTCAAAACGGAAAGTCCCTTATCAAATGGCAAAATTAAAAGCTCAAACACATCAAACGAATGGAAAACAACTGATATATTCCTGAATTAGTACAGGCATTTTCCTTGTGTAGAATGGTGGATTAAACCTGGTAATATTGCTAGCTAAACCTCTTACTTATATGACAGTCGCATAGAACTCAATGGAATTGCCAACAAAATGTGTGAGCAAAACAACCAGACAAAATAGATATACATGTCAAAAATTGGGGTACAGCAGTCAATATTGTGGTCTAATCGCAATCACTATAAAAAAAGCAACTCTGTCAACAAAGAAAAACAAAATGGACTATAGATACTCTATAGACAAAGTACATAAGCAAAAATGAAAGACAAGAATACAAATATGACCATACCACAATAATACAATGTAGGGATGTATAAATACCGAGCCACGCCAAAAGGATATTATCAAAAATGGACTAAACAGTAAAGGTTTAAAATATACAAAGACACATAAAAAGAACAATGTTACACGTAATTGAGATGATAAACAACGTCAGTAACTAGAATCTACACTTCAAGACCATCATGTATTATTTGTGAAGGTGAAAAGGAATATTTATCAACAAGGTCTTGGTATCTTCCGATGGATTTTTTTTTGAAAAAGGACGCGACATTCTTTGACATCAACCTGATTCCTTACTTTTCTGCTCAGCCACTGGTGACGTTTTATAAACTGAGTAGCAGCTGTAAGCTCTTGAATACCGAATGAGTTGGGAAATGTATATTCCATATGCGTTGAAGTTTGTAAATTGCTGTTAAGATGGGAGAAATTTATAGTTTCGAAATTGAAATCGTCTCGTTTGTCATAGACTTTCCACAAATGTAAGAAGTATGTAAGTCAAAATATAACAGGCAGTCTACTGTTCCTAGTGTTGTAATTTACTAAGTTTGTACGGAAACTTCAACTTTTGATGATAATTAAAAATTGCAAATGTTTCTTCAGTATTGTAATTATATAAACTGTCCACAGTGGCTTTCATCCTAATCTTGAATTATAAATATCCTTTCATATTTTTTATAATCCATTTTGAATTTTCGTAAAATGCAGTTTGGTTTGCTTATATACTACAATACATTTGCCCAATCAATTATGCTTTATTTACAATTGGAAATGTTCCTCTAGAACATATATTATTGTTAAGTTACTCTTTTGAAATAAAACTTTGTAAAGAATAACACTGTTTGAACCCTTCAGTACAAATAAGTCAAAGACTTTTGTAATGTATCAAATCACTTTGTCCAATCTCTTGGACAATTAACAAAGCACATCATATTCCATTTTTTAATATAATACCGATTTAAAAGAGAGGCGAAAGATAACAAAAAAACATTCAAACTCACAAGTTGAAAATAAACCGAACACGCCATGGCAAAAAAAAGAAAAAGCCACACAGACAAAAAACAGTACACAAATCACAACTTAGAAAACTAAAGACTGAGCAACACAAACCCCAACAAAAACTGGGGGTGATCTCATGTGATCCGGAATTGTAAGCAGATCCTGCTCCACATGTGGCACCCTTCGTGTTGCTAATGTCAGTACAAAACAAGTGATACGTCTAATTCGGTATGTCATATTCGGGGAAAAGGGGCCGAGATTGTAGTTACGACAATTGGAACATATCTGTAGGGCAGTCTTGGTTTAAAAGCTTCCTTGTGAGCAGCAACCCTCTAACAAGGAAATCATGATAGGAAATACAACCCTGGAATATCGTATCAACTGGGAGATATATACTCCGTATGCAGTTGCTGCTGGAATGTTGCTGCATAAAATTGGAAAGTTCACAATTGGGAAGCTGAAATCATCTCTTGGGTCGCAGAAAATCCCGCTGACGGAAGGACAAGAACTTGCAAGCGCAATCTAAATATATTGTTGCTGTTTATTTTCATATGCTAGTAGTGTAATATAACCATGTAAAGCTATTGTCTTCTCAGGTCAATTAAAAATCTCATATAAAAGTGAAAAACATTTTCATCATGTAAGGTCAATTAAAAAGATGAAATGCCGAGATGTATCATTGCCATGTCACTTTATAGCATCTACTGTGTTTCAGAATAGTCGGACAAAGAAAGATGTCAATCTAAATGGTTGAAAGCTCAGAGAAATAGAGTAAGTATATAATTGCAATTCAAACCCACCATATATTTATAATATATATGAGTATATCCAATACCTTCAATATACTGTCTTTTTAAATCTGTAATTTTGTAACCATAGAAGGTTTTACAATGTAATATCCTCCCACCAACACTTTTATGGCCTTGAATTTCCTGTTAAAAATAAATAAGCTTAAACATTACAAAAAGCTGTTAAAACAATTTCAATACTTTTTTTCTGACAGCACACTTGTATGGCCTTGAATTTCCTGTTTAAAATATATAAGCTTAAACATTACAACATAAGGCTATTAAAACAACATAAATACTTATTTTTTTATCAGAGACATTCAGAAGGGTCAACAATCTCCATAGTTTATGAGAACATATTATTAAAAAGGTCAAGGTTTTATCTATATCTACTGAATTCTGTTGATGAAAATTTTCTACAAATGATGAAAATTCAAATGGGCAACGTTGTGTTGCATTTATTTATTACAGCACATCTAAGGACACACTTCTATCTGTTACCAAATTAGGAATATTCTCCTTTACTGAATTTCTCTCTGAATCGTAAATCCAACTTATTTTAAATTTAAGCTTAAAAGTACGAACAAGGGTCACAATATACTAGTATAACGTTTGTTATGGCTTTTGTGTAACACCAAAGTTACAACATAAAATTACACCAAAAGTTAAGCAATAATTGAATTTATTGAAAAAAAATTGGTCTTGATTATATTTTGTTGAGAGAATTTCTACATCATATATGACAAGAAATTAAAAGAAGTTTTTTCAATATAAAGTTGGTAAAACCAATCAATGTATGTCTTTGTACACTTGGTTTATTTATAAGTTGAAGGTTTTAAATACCAAGTCCTCTTATATATTGTAATTTTATGGTTTATTTTTTAGTGATTGTGCTAATGATTAGTTAAATAAGTCCTATCCAACTGATTGTAACAGGTTGTTATTATGTTGTGCAATTACAACGGTCTTGCAGGTAAGTAAGAGTGGAGCCCTCACATACAATTTACACTCGGCTAAACAATGTATGTGCCTGACCTAGGAGACTGTTAATCTGTGGTTGACGTCCTATTTATTTTCTGTCCCATGATACTGTTATTTTGCGGTTAACGTCCTATTTATGTGTCTGTCTTAAGATATTGTTATTTTATGGTTGACGTGTGTAGCTGTATGCAATCTTCTATTTTGTTTATACCTTTTGTATTAATGAACCATATTTTTCTTTTGAATTGTTTCATTCCGTCATATCTTTAATTCAGGCAGCAAAAATGATTTAACAAATACCATTTAACAACACGTTATTCTACTATGTTAATATTATTAGCTCATGGACTGACGCAGCCAAAGAAACATAACAATACAATGCTCAGGTCTATACATGAATGAATAGTTTGGTAATGTGGTTCATCTATGAGTTCAGTCGTCCATTTGTAGTCAGTCCTGTACTAAATAAAAATTAAAGAGATGTGGTATGATTGCAAAAGAGACTACTCTCCACCAGGGATTAAAAAACAAAGAAGCTAACAATTATAGATCATCGTAAGGCCTTCAACAATGAGCAAGACCCATACAGCCTTGTAAGCTATAAAAAGCACTGAAATGACAAATATAAAACAAATCAAACGAGAAAACTAATGGCCTGATAACCGATTAGAATAGTCAATCCGTCAGACGCTAGATAGAAATAAGTGGTAAAGTCTTTCCGTTAGACGATAGAAAAAAATGAATACCAGGAATGGTTCTTTCATTGCTGAAAGTCAATCCGTCAGACGATAGAATAAATGATGGCCAGGAATGGTTGAAATGTTTTAAAGTATTTAGTATTACCCAGGTTGGGAAAAAAGTGCCTGAACATCATTTGTATTTAAATTGACTAAATAACTATTGTTTTATTTAAAGTTTTGATATTTCAAAGATATTTAGGGTGGGATGTACTTACCAAGTTCTTTGTTTTTCGACGACCCTCATCTTCAGATTCCGATTCCTGGAAAAGACATACATGCATCTCTATCAAGACGGTGCGTGAAAACTTTGGAAATAAATGATATGAAATAACCCCATATCTATTGATCATCTGTAATATCTTTAACGGTACAAATCTTATTGTACCAGATGTGCATTTTGAAAAATAATGTCCCTTTGGTGAGGTTTGAGCCAAAAATATTTCGTAATCGAAAATCTGTTACGAACGTTTAAGAGATAACTTGATGCAGTTTAATGAAATAGTTTATTTTAAGGCAAACAGTAGACAATATAGTTTTACTTCAAAGAAATTCCCGATAGAGATGGTTTTTCTTTACTTATATTAAAAGGATATCTCTCTCCTGTTAACATTAAACAATATAGTAAAATTTCTATTAAATATTGCAAATCTATTTTGGTTTAAAAAAATACGAAGGAGATAAATCACAAAACCCCTACAAATGAACTTTAAAGCTATATGTTTTATGACTTATCATTATATTAGTATGCAGAAGTTTGGTCACTTGTTCAATAATTTTTCGCTCAATTTGTTTATTTAAAGAACTATTTTTTTTAAATTATAATAACGATTTCATTTCTGTTTTTCTAAGAGACAAATGAATGTTGAATGTTAAATGCACGTGGTGCGTCACTAAATTGTACAGATAAACATGTGATTACTAAGGAAAGAGGCGTTATTTTTATTGTGCATTTATTTGTATATTTTAAGATAATGACAACATGTTAGGTCGTCGCTATGGAACTGAGTGTGCATATTATTATAGAGGACTTGACATCATCCCCGTTTTTTTGTAGGACTCGTGTTACTCAATCGTTAGATTTGTATGCGGTGGTTGTCTTTTCGCCATAGTTAAAGTCGTATGTTTGTCTTCTGCTTGTAAGTTTAAATATCCCTTTAGTATCGTCTGCTTCTCTGTTTAAACTACCATGGACATGACGTATTCAGTTGTTGAACCAGCACGTACTTTTATACATTTTATTTCTGCTGTAACATTTAATTCGTTATGGGCTTCCTTGGAGTTTACATAAAAAAACATAAAAAAACGAATTTGAATAAAATGTTCACCATACCGATTTGGTAATCCAGTCTGTATCCGTCGAACCAGGCATTAATTCTATAACTTCTGAAACAAATCAAACCAAAACCTTAAAATGTTGTTTTTCATTTTAGCCATGCGATGTTTTCTCTTCGACTTATACGAATTTTGACTGACACTTTGTTTCTCCCGATTTTTTCCTTTATTCATAATTGTGCCTTCTAAAAGATTTAAGCTATTATCACATTGATAAAATCACTTGCCTCTTAAACATATCGTTATGTTTAATGGATTATGTTCGAACATACTTTGGTTTACAATCATGAGCCTTTAAAAATAGTTGTTGGCTAATTTTATTTTGCCAAAATGTATCTGTTTCGATGTTATTTTAACAATGTATGATGTCAATAGCTATAGGTTGTTAAATATATCTTATACGTTGGTTAACTAAATTATCACAAAAGAAAAACAAGTAGGCATAAAAAAAAACAAGAAGTAATATAACAAAAATAACATAAATAACGAACTCCAAGGGAAATTCAAATCGAAAAGTCCCTTATCAAATGGCAAAATCAAAACAGCAAACACATCAAACGAATTGAAAACAACTGTCGTATTCCTGACTTGGTACAGGCATTTCGTAATGTCGAAAATTTTGGTTTAAACCTGGTTTATAGCTAGTTAAACCTCTCACTGACTATCATATAAAATTCCATTATATTGACAACAATGTGTGTACAAAACAAACACACATAATAGGTTAAAATGTCAACAATAGGGGTACAGCAGTCAACATTGTGTTATATAATCTTAATCAATATAAAAACAAACAAAAATGTCAACAAAGAAAAACATGGCATATAGACAAAGCACATAAGCAAAAATGAAAGATTGGAAATACAAAAAGGGCTACAGCACAACAACAAACGAACAAAAGAACAAACCAATTACAGAATAGAAACACATAAGAATGTTACTCTACGGAAGAAAATTAAAAGAAAAATAACAATAGATTGAATACATAGTTATCGATTGATACAGTGTAGCCTTTGAAAAATATTACATATTTTGATATAAAAAAAAATGAAATGTATAGAAATTTACACCAACATTTTGTATAAATATTGTTTTTTTCTTCCTTTCCTCCATATATCAAATTTTTTTAACATTATGGACAAAATAAGACTATTTTTTTCACTAAACAACCGATTAGTTACATTAGATATTTCGGAAAACGTTATTTCGAAAATATGTCGTTTTTCTTTTGTATTTTTGTGCGCACCATTGGTGGTAATGCCTTATTTTAAACACTCGTCGGTAAATTCAATATTTAAGTAACTTACAATGAAGAAATATTAACTATTTTTTCAATGATTGATCCACTATAATTGCATTTTTTTTTTAAATTTCATTTCGAAGACTGGTTGAGCAGCCATACACCGTATTTAAGCGAAGGTCTAACATTAGAATAGAGAATGGAAACGCGGAATGTGTCAAAAAGACAACAACCCGACCAAATAGCATAAAACAGTCCAGGGCCCCCAATGGGTCATCAACGTAGCGCGAAAATTCCCAACCCGAGGGCGGGCTTCAGCTGATCCCTGAATTAACTTACTTATGTAATGGTCGACGCTTTTATATTTCTGAAAGTTAACAAGTGCGCATTAAAGTAATGTCCGATAAAAAATTAATGTTACCGGACATCGTTATTGTTATGACTCAATGTAATCGTTGGATTAATTTACAATTAACAATTAACATCAACATCAACATCATTGCATATGACGTCCATTTGATGTATACTGATATATATATATATATGTTATCTGGCATATATATGTTGTCTTAAACATATATGTTGTCTTGGATATGTATGTTGTCTTGGATACATATATTTCTTGGATATATATGTTGTCTTGGATATACATGTTGTCTAGGATATATATGTTGTCTAGGATGTATGATTTTATTAGTTTTTGGCTATGAACTAGCTTTCAGTAACTGAATAATCTTAGATTGGTACTTTGTTTCTTTATAAAAATATTAAAATGAGGGAAGTATAACCGCAAATCCAATAAGAAACTAATCAGAAAATAATGAAGTAGACGTTAGTAAGGGAATATAAGGAGATGAGGTATGATTGCCAATGAGACAACTATCTACAGGAGTTCAAATGAAGTTGATGTAAGCAATTGTAGGCAATCATACGGCCCTCTACACAAAGTGTTTTTTTAAAGTTTTTTTAATCTGTGTATCGATATGAGTCAGGTCTTTTATAAAAGATATTTTTTAGGGGGGCGGGGCTTTTATTATTTTATCGATAGTTGCTTTATTGACATTCATCCCATTAACTTTTATTTCAGTTTATATACAACTTACCAGCCATCACGCTGAAACTTCTAAGTCCAATTTTGCTTCAACCAGATGTTATGATGATGCAGACCACAAATATGATAGTTATTGTTAAATCTCATATGAAAAGATACATGTATAAAATTAAGAATGCATGACAATTAAAACTACCAATTGTGAATCTTAATATTCAATACTTTTAGTACAATCTCAAAAAATTAAAGCATATTTCGTAATAAGTAATAAAAAAAAAGCATTCTATACACATTTGATCATGCGTCCGTATATTTAAACATGCATTGGGATAGTAAACAGGATATGCGAAAAAGGTAAAATAACAAAAATCACGAACTCCATGGCAAACTCCAAACGGAAATGGCAAATATAAAAGCTCAAACACATCAAACGAATTAAAAACAATTGTTGTATTCCTGACTTGGTACTACCATTTCCTTATGTAGAAAATGGTGGATTAAACCTGTTTTTATAGCTAGCTAAACCTCTCACGTTCATGCAAGTCGTTTAGAATTCCACTATCTTGACAACAATGTGTATCAGGTGTAATACCACCATTGATTTTCCCCTATTAGTCTTTGTTAAATTTGCACTTTTCAAAAAATTGTGCAGAATTTATCTTTGTTTCAAATAAAGAAATACTTGGCATGAGTAAAGTTTGATCCTGTCCAGTACTATAGAAAAAATTTCACATAACATTTCATTGCATATAAGAAAATAACCATCACTGGAAGTTAACCAATCAAATTTTCCCCCTTTTTTAACCTGTGTACAAGCTTTAGTAACCATGTAACCTCAAGTTTCCAAAATATTCTATAGAAACCCCAAATAAAAAAATAATGGTGCTTTGAAATACCCAAGATATATGTTTATGACCCAGAAATGTTTTACTGCAATGAAATGTAGGATCAATTACCTACAACTGTCAAATTCAAGGGAATATTTTTTTTCGACCTATTTTCGTATGCAACCGGATGTGACATACTATGATTTGGTGGTATTACACCTAAAGAAGACTTTTTTGTTAAATAAACTGAATGTGACTTTGTTCCTTTGTAATACTGGTTATTTCAAGCATTCCTGTCAAGTTTTGTCATAATCAGTTCAATAGTTTGAGAAAAATCTAGTATAATGTAAGACGACATCTACAGCGATTCGAGCTAAATTTCTTCGAAAAATCCAAACCAAGCCGCATCATGATAGAATATAGTGTGGACCAATAAATGATCAAATATTTATCTCATCTGCCTACAAACAGTTGAATATGATACAAAAGATGATTTTAGGATGATAAATACTACTAATGGACCTCTTTGTCTTCCTTATAAGGTCTCTTTTGGTCCATTTATACCTCTCATTTCCTCAAAATTTCTACTTTATAGGCCAATAAATAAAAATTTTGGGGTAACTTTCACTCATTTATGATAGAAATGTTATAATAAATGATTAATTGAAGTATTCAAGCTGAATGAACTATCCGTATAAAAGTTTACTGTCTCCAAGGAGGTTTCAATAAGTCCTTACGTAAAACTTAAATTTACGCCGTGTTCCAGAGAGGGACATAAAAAGCTTCTCTTTTGGTGAATAATTTGTTGTTACTGCTTTAAAAATAATTTCATTTACTTAAAACTATATATTTATTAAAGTATTTCTTAGGAAAAATTTTCTAGTATAGCAAAATATATAAGAAAAAAGGAGAAAAAGCTCCCCAAACTCTAAGTATGGCATATTCTGTCAACTAATATTCATGGTAAAGTCCTATTTCAAGGAAATTTTCTCATAAAATGTGTTTTGGAGACTCAATCCACTCAGAATATTTCATTATTAGTAATATTTCACTTAAATAGCAAGAAATTTTAACACATGAGAGTACTCACAAGGTCAAAGGTGCATGTACAGCTTCCCATATTAGGTGTAATACCACCATTGATTTTCCCCTATTAGTCTTTGTTAAATTTGCACTTTTCAAAAAATTGTGCAGAATTTATCTTTGTTTCAAATAAAGAAATACTTGGCATGAGTAAAGTTTGATCCTGTCCAGTACTATAGAAAAAATTTCACATAACATTTCATTGCATATAAGAAAATAACCATCACTGGAAGTTAACCAATCAAATTTTCCCCCTTTTTTAACCTGTGTACAAGCTTTAGTAACCATGTAACCTCAAGTTTCCAAAATATTCTATAGAAACCCCAAATAAAAAAATAATGGTGCTTTGAAATACCCAAGATATATGTTTATGACCCAGAAATGTTTTACTGCAATGAAATGTAGGATCAATTACCTACAACTGTCAAATTCAAGGGAATATTTTTTTTCGACCTATTTTCGTATGCAACCGGATGTGACATACTATGATTTGGTGGTATTACACCTATCACAATAAGAACAAATAACTAGTTCCACAAATAAAAACAGAATGGCATATGAACATTCTACAGATCAAGTACATAAGGAAAAATGAAAGACAAGAATACAAACCAAAGTACAATAACACAATGTGGCGGGATGTATAAATACCGAGCCATGTCAAAAGTATATTACCAAACCTGGACTAAACAGTAAAGTTTAATAATATACAATGGCAAATAAAAAGAACACTATAACACGTAATGAAGATGATAGTACCGAGAATCTATACTGTAAGACCATCATGTATCATTTGTAAAGTTAATATATATTTATCAACTAGGTCTTGGTATCTTTCAATGGCCTGTTTCAGAAAAAAAACGAGACATTCTTGGACATAATCCTGGTTCATCAACTTTTATTTAGTCTGAGTAGCAGCCGCAAGCTGCTGAATACCGAATGAGTTGGGAAATGTATATCCCATATGCAGGTGATGTTGGCATATTGCTGTTAAGGTGGGGGAAATTTATAATTTCAAATTTAAAATCGTCTTGTTTGTCATATATTCTGGTACTGACATGACCGCTAATGTCAAATTCAAAGTATAAGTCTAAACATGAGGCTGAGGAAGCCGTGTCTGTTGTTTATTTAATTTCTAGTTCTGAAGGAAATATTAATGGAACCCAATCAGAAAAGTTTTGATTGTTAATGGGAAGAAAATCATCAATATATCTTAACGTGAAATTAAATGACCTGTTATTAACAAGGTTTTTTTTCAGGGTATGCAATACAGGATAATTTTATATATAAAGGTTTAATTGAAGCGTCTATATCAGAATTTTGGAACAACTTAAAATATGATTTATCTGAATAGTACATGGTAAAAATAAAAGGTTATGTCTACCTGTCATATCGATGAGTGAAGGTAATGATTCATCATACAAAACTCGATATATTAAATTAACTATTATGACTTTGATGACACTTTCTGATCATTCTTTATTAAAATTTTAATGTACACGGTGTTTATAGTGTTCATAGGAAAACTGTCACATGCGTTACTCTGTCCCATAGACTTGCACTTAGCAAAAGAAAAAAAGATTTTGTAGAATTATAGCCTCCACATAAAATGTGCGGTCATTAATTGGTGCTGGAGAGTAACTCAACAAGAAAACGATAATATGTACTCGACCAGTATTGTTAACAGACTGTGTTAAAACACGCAATCTTTGATGTCGGGAACATTATTTTTTGGGCAACAGTAGTTTACCGATGTTCAGATCCTTTCCAACAATATACAAAACGAGCATAAACAAAAAATGAGGAGCGAGACGGGATGCAACGCCAGTGTGAGCGTCTCCTGCTATATATTCATCGCCCGATATACCAATCCACACCCAGTAAACATGTCAAAATTTGGATTGAAGGATTGTTTGTTGTTCCACGTCCAGTGGCAAAATTTGTTCACGAAATCTTTAAAACACATGGCTCGAACAAAATTTGACTTTTCCTTTTTTATGCGGTTGCTGTATGAACCATACTCAAAAATAAAGCTACCTATATGACAAGTCGTTGTTATATTCATATTTGTTTCTTATCTATACATTATTCTCCTGTTGGAGACCGTATGTTAAAATGCAAGTCGAGTTTTTTATTGTTTTTTTTATCTAGAAATAAGATGTGATATGAGTGTCAATGAGACAACTCTCCATCCAAGTCACAATGTGTAAAAAGAAAACAATTATAGGTCAAACCTATACCAAAGGTATTAACCACATCAACAAACAACAACCACTGAACAACAGGTTCCTGACTTATCTGTTGTTTTTTGTGTGAAGAATAATTTTTACTCAAAATTTAATGCATAGAACACGCTATAATGCTCCCAGTAGTATTTAGAAAACACTCTGATCGTTTTTTTCCCGTTGGTTGATGTGTCGTACAAATATGCACTGGATCACTTACTATTCTTACTAGATTAACGGGAACAGAACAAAATAAAACGCGAACACTTGATTGTTGGAAAATATCTTTCCTCTAAGTAAATAAGGAAGATATCCTGAAACACAATTGTTTGAACACCTTAACTAAACAGTTGTTAGTATCAGGGGTAAATAATCGTGAAACTAAACCAACCAAGGTACAATTGAAAATTCAAAATCTAATAAAGACTTTTAGTATAATTTAACCCTAAAGCATCACCAAATCCGGATAAAGAATTAGATATTTGGTGGATTGATTGTTGGTTGACTAACGTCAAGTGGAAAATATTGTCTGCATGTTCAGGACAAGAACAAATTTACAGTTCATACAATAGGAAGGTCTTGTAATCGAGGCCGACAGGAATGAAGGTCGGGGAAATTTAGACTGCAACGGGAAAAAGAGGCTATATTGGATAGGGACATATATTTTGCCTTCTAACAGCCCACATATGACCTATCTAGGATTAATAACAAGGGTTCTCAACGTATACAGAGCATGGCACTTTCTCTACACAAGACATCGGATTTTAACGTCCCTATTTTGACCGAAAAATATTTCTGAAAACTTTACGACAGAATATTTCGAGAGAAAGCTAATTAGCCAGGAAGAGGTCGCCTCCATTAATTGAAAATATATACATGGGCAACGATCTATTGTTATAAAATATTAAAGCAAAAATGGCAAAGCCAAAATAAAGGTCTTCAAAGCCTTCTCTTCTAGCATGTAGATGCATTTTGACTCAACGGTAGGAAATATTAAATTGCTTTCAGTTGTCTTCTTTAGAAATCTCGTCATAACTCACTCTGTTTGTAAACATGTATATACATCGCATGTATTTATCTATTATAAGATTTATTTTTTTCGGTAATGACAAGTTATATTGGTCTCTTTGTTGGTAATGAATTAAACAAATATTAAGAATACAAAAAATCATAAAAAACATCAAATTAGCATTACTGCGTGCAGAAAGTATAATTTCTGAGATCTTTTAATATATACATACAATGTAAGCTTCCATATAATATCCTCAAACTATACAATGAAAAAAACATCAAGATATCATGCCATCATCATTAATATGTTTTGCGTATAAGACAGTATGAGGAAATCTACTATATTTACAAATTATTTATTATACATGATAGAAAATAGACGCTATACAAATGTTTCCCTTGAACCAACAACATCTGATTGAATCATCATTGTTAAGTTCTTATTGGTAAATCGTTAATTGTATTCAAACAGTTTTTTTAAATGCCATCTATGTACACAATGTCGATACTTTTTGGGAGTTTTAAATGTTTTGTTGGGATTTTCCTTTCATTAACTATTTAAATCCATAAAATTCATATGTGAATGCACAGGTATAGAAAAATCGTTAACTTGCATACATTTGTATCTGTACTTTATGTTCAATGCGACCATTTACATGCTTATTTGTTTGTTTTTAGAGTGATTAAGATTATAACACAATGTTGACTGCTGTACCCCTATTTTTGACCGTTTTTCCTATTATGTCTTTTTGTTTTGTTCACACATCGTTGTCAATATAATGGAATTTTATGCGACTGTCATACAAGTGAGAGGTTTAGCTAGCTATTAAACCAGGTTTAATCCACCATTTTCTACATAAGAAAATGCCTGTACCAAGTCATATGACAGTTGTCCATTCGTTTGCTGTGTTTGAGCTTTTGATTTTGCCATTTGATTAGGGACTTTCCGTTTTGAATTTTCCTCGGAGTTCAGTATTTTTGTGATTTTACTTTTTTTTGTATAAAATTCGTTTCACTGTACTTAATCAATTTTTTTGTTGATTCAATAGACTTGATGTAGTTCATTATATTGTTTAATTTAAATCAATGCATATTGGGAGAACACCATCTATTTGCATATCATTTGCATATTTCTAGTTTGATATGAGATGAAAATGTTGCCTTTATTTCTAATACAAATTCATTTTCGAGTCTATGAGATTGCGCATTTCAGTTTCAATTAAGACGTTATTACAACAAATTACAATACGATAATTCGTTTTAAAAGTAGGTAAATTAATATCACTTTGCTTTCATGTAACCATGGTACACTCGGGCATACTTTAGTTCTGTATTATATATAATTTCCCTTTAACCGCTTTTTTCATTCCGGTTTTGAATAGATATTTTTTATCTGACCTACAGTCCTTGGATGGTGTAAACTTCCCACTCACACCATACACCATTACACCATTCACCATACACCATTACACCATACACCTTGTGCCATTACACCATACACGTTACACCTTTGCACCATACACCTTACACATTACACCATACACCATTCCCCATTCTATCTACACGATCCGAAATTACCCATAATGCAATTAAATTTCAAAGAAAGCGTGCGACTACAAAATTATTTATTTGATTTAAAAAACGAATTTTGATCACAATATTGTAAATTAATGTATAAAATTAAAATCTCCGTGGTCATGCCTATGATGGTTATATAAACAATACAGATTAAATATATATACATGTATTTGTAAATAAAGTACGCATAAAACTTTGCTTGTAATGCAAATTTATCCGCGATCTGCCTATCTATAAATTAAAAACGATATTGGTTACAATGCTATTATTATCGGTTTTAACATGTATCGTAAATCTTATAAACTTGGTTTTCAGATAAAATCGACAAACAATGCCAAAAATGAATACTTCAGGATGACTGGTACATGTACAACATGTACAACAAAATTATTTTAAGCATCAACCAAAACTGACCATATTTGCACTTATAATTATAAAATTGAGAATGGAAATGGGGAGTGTGTCAATCTGTTAATTTATATAGGGTTAAAAAATTTGGAAATATTTTTGCCCTCCTTTTATTAAAAATATTGTCTCGCTACAAAATTTCAGTAATTTTGATACCTCAGGCTGACTCATATAACAAAATTATTTAACTCATCAACCAAAACTGACCATAATATTTTCACTTTATTATATAGATCTATATAGCCGCATAGTAAATCAGCAATATTTTGATGTCAGGGTGGATTGTATAATACAAATGACAGCAACATTGCAAAACAACATGTACAATGACAAAAATTTGTCCCCATCAATCTAGATTGCCAGCATGTCCTCTTTTTATTCAATATATTGTCTCGCAACAAAATTTCAGTAGTTTTGATACCTCAGGTTGACTCGTATAACAAAATTATTTTAACGCATCAACAAAAACTGACCATATTTGCACTTTACTATGAATATCTATAAAGCCACATAGTAAATCAGCAATATCTTGTTGTCAGGATGGATTGTATAACACAAATGACAGCAACAGTGCAATACAATGACAACAAAAATTTGTCCTGATCAATCTAGATAGCCAGCATGACCTTTTTTATTCAAAATATTGTCTCGCAAGAAAATTTCAGTAGTTTTGATACCTCAGGCTGACTCGTATAACAAAATTATTTTAAAGCATCAACCAAAACTGACCATATTTGCACTTTATCATGTAAATCTATATAGCCGCATAGTAAATCAGCAATATTTTGATGTCAGAATGGATTGTATAATACAAATGACAGCAACATTGCAACACAATGACGACAAAAAATATACCCATCAATTTAGATAGCCAGCATGTCCTCTTTTTAATTAAAATATGGTCTCGCAACAATTTTTCAGTAATTTTGATACCTAAGGCTGACTAGTATAACAAAATTATTTAAACGCATCAACAAAAACTGACCATATTTGCACTTTATTATGTATATCTATATAGCCGCATAATAAATCAGCAATATTTTTATGTCAGGATGGATTGTATAATACAAATGACAGCAACATTGCAATACAATGGCAACAAAAATTTGTCCCCATCAATCTAGATAGCCAGCATGTCCTCTTTTTATTCAAAATATTGTCTCGTAAGAAAATTTCAGTAGTTTTGATACTTCAGGCTGACTTGTATAACAAAATTATTTTAAAGCATCAACCAAAACTGACCATATTTCCACTTTTAATATTATGTATATCTATATAGCCACATAGTAAAGCAGCTATATTTTATTGTCAGAATGGGTTGCATTATACAAATGACAGCAACATTGCAACACAATGACAACAAAAATTATCCCCATCAATTAAGATTGCCAACTTGTCCTCTTTTTATTCAAAATATTGTCTCGCAACAAAATTTCAGTAATTTTGATACCTAAGGCTGACTAGTATAACAAAATTATTTAAACGCATCAACAAAAACTGACCATATTTGCACATTATTATGTATATCTATATAGCCACATAGTAAATCAACAATATTTTGATGTCAGGATGGATTGTATAATACAAATGACAGCAACATTGCAATACAATGACAACAAAAATTTATTACCATCAATCTAGATAGCCAGCATGTCCTCTTTTTATTCAAAATATTGTCACACAACAAAATTTTAGTAGTTTTGATACCTCAGGCTGACTCGTATAACAAAATTATTTAAACGAATCAACCAAAACTGACCATATTTGCATTTTATTATTATGTAAATCTATATAGCCGCATAGTAAATCAGCAATATTTTGTTGTCAGAATGGATTGCATTATACAAATGACAGCAACATTGCAACACAATGACAACAAAAATTTGTCCCCATCAATCTAGATTACCAGCATGTCCTCTTTTTATTCAAAATATTGTGTCACAAGAAAATTTCAGTAGTTTTGATACCTCAGGCTGACTCATATAACAAAACTATTTTAAAGTATCAACCAAAACTGACCATATTTGCACTTTATTATGTAAATCTATATAGCCACATAGTAAATCAGCAATATTTTGATGTCAGGATGGATTGTATAATACAAATGACAGCAACATTGCAATACAATGACAACAAAAATATGTCCCCATCAATCTTGATAGCCAGCATGTCCTCTTTTTATTCAAAATATTGCCTCGTAAGAAAATTTCAGTAGTTTTGATACCTCATGCTGACTTGTATAACAAAATTATTTTACAGCATCAACCAAAACTGACCATATTTGCACTTTTAATATTATGTATATCTATATAGCCACATAGTAAAGCAGCTATATTTTATTGTCAGAATGGATTGTATAATACAAATGACAGCAACATTGCAACACAATGACATCAAAAATTATCACCATCAATTTAGATTGCCAGCATGTCCTCTTTTTATTCAAAATATTGTGTCGCAACAAAATTTCAGTAATTTTGATACCTAAGGCTGACTAGTATAACAAAATTATTTAAACGCATCAACAAAAACTGACCATATTTGCACATTATTATGTATACCTATATAGCCACATAGTAAATCAGCAATATTTTGATGTCAGGATGGATTGTATAATACAAATGACAGCAACATTGCAATACAATGACAACAAAAATTTATTCCCATCAATCTAGATAGCCAGCATGTCCTCTTTTTATTAAAAATATTGTCACGCAACAAAATTTCAGTAGTTTTGATACCTCAGGCTGACTCGTATAACAAAATTATTTAAACAAATCAACCAAAACTGACCATATTTGCATTTTATTATGTAAATCTATATAGCCGCATAGTAAATCAGCAATATTTTGTTGTCAGAATGGATTGTATAATACAAATGACAGCAACATTGCAACACAATGACAACAAAAATTTGTCCCCATCAATCTAGATTGCCAGCATGTCCTCTTTTTATTCAAAATATTGTGTCACAAGAAAATTTCAGTAGTTTTGATACCTCAGGCTGACTCATATAACAAAACTATTTTAAAGTATCAACCAAAACTGACCATATTTGCACTTTATTATGTAAATCTATATAGCCGCATAGTAAATCAGCAATATTTTGATGTCAGGATGGATTGTATAATACAAATGACAGCAACATTGCAATACAATGACAACAAAAATTTGTCCCCATCAATCAAGATAGCCAGCATGTCCTCTTTTTATTCAAAATATTGTCTCTTAAGAAAATTTCAGTAGTTTTGATACCTCAGGCTGACTTGTATAACAAAATTATTTTACAGCATCAACCAAAACTGACCATATTTGCACTTTTAATATTATGTATATCTATATAGCCACATAGTAAAGCAGCTATATTTTATTGTCAGAATGGATTGTACAATGAAATTGACAGCAACATTGCAACACAATGACAACAAAAATTATCCCCATCAATTTAGATTGCCAGCATGTCCTCTTTTTATTCAAAATATTGTCTCGCAACAAAATTTCAGTAATTTTAATACCTATAAGGCTGACTAGTATAACAAAATTATTTAAACGCATCAACAAAAACTGACCATATTTGCACATTATTATGTATATCTATATAGCCACATAGTAAATCAGCAATATTTTGATGTCAGGATGGATTGTATAATACAAATGACAGCAACATTGCAATACAATGACAACAACAATTTGTTCCCATCAATCTAGATAGCCAGCATGTCCTCTTTTTATTCAAAATACTGTCTCGCAACAAAATTTCAGTAGTTTTGATACCTCAGGCTGACTCTTATAACAAAATTATTTAAACGAATCAACCAAAACTGACCATGTTTGCACTTTAGTATGTATATCTATATAGCCACATAGTAAATCAGCAATATTTTGATGTCAGGATGGATTGTATAATACAAATGACAGCAACATTGCAATACAATGACAACAACAATTTGTTCCCATCAATCTAGATAGCCAGCATGTCCTCTTTTTATTAAAAATATTGTCTCGCTACAAAATTTCAGTAATTTTGATACCTCAGGCTGACTCATATAACAAAATTATTTAACTCATCAACCAAAACTGACCATAATATTTTCACTTTATTATATAGATCTATATAGCCGCATAGTAAATCAGCAATATTTTGATGTCAGGGTGGATTGTATAATACAAATGACAGCAACATTGCAAAACAACATGTACAATGACAAAAATTTGTCCCCATCAATCTAGATTGCCAGCATGTCCTCTTTTTATTCAATATATTGTCTCGCAACAAAATTTCAGTAGTTTTGATACCTCAGGTTGACTCGTATAACAAAATTATTTTAACGCATCAACAAAAACTGACCATATTTGCACTTTACTATGAATATCTATAAAGCCACATAGTAAATCAGCAATATCTTGTTGTCAGGATGGATTGTATAACACAAATGACAGCAACAGTGCAATACAATGACAACAAAAATTTGTCCTGATCAATCTAGATAGCCAGCATGACCTTTTTTATTCAAAATATTTTCTCGCAAGAAATTTTCAGTAGTTTTGATACCTCAGGCTGACTCGTATAACAAAATTATTTTAAAGCATCAACCAAAACTGACCATATTTGCACTTTATCATGTAAATCTATATAGCCGCATAGTAAATCAGCAATATTTTGATGTCAGAATGGATTGTATAATACAAATGACAGCAACATTGCAACACAATGACGACAAAAAATATACCCATCAATTTAGATAGCCAGCATGTCCTCTTTTTAATTAAAATATGGTCTCGCAACAATTTTTCAGTAATTTTGATACCTAAGGCTGATTAGTATAACAAAATTATTTAAACGCATCAACAAAAACTGACCATATTTGCACTTTATTATGTATATCTATATAGCCGCATAATAAATCAGCAATATTTTTATGTCAGGATGGATTGTATAATACAAATGACAGCAACATTGCAATACAATGGCAACAAAAATTTGTCCCCATCAATCTAGATAGCCAGCATGTCCTCTTTTTATTCAAAATATTGTCTCGTAAGAAAATTTCAGTAGTTTTGATACTTCAGGCTGACTTGTATAACAAAATTATTTTAAAGCATCAACCAAAACTGACCATATTTCCACTTTTAATATTATGTATATCTATATAGCCACATAGTAAAGCAGCTATATTTTATTGTCAGAATGGGTTGCATTATACAAATGACAGCAACATTGCAACACAATGACAACAAAAATTATCCCCATCAATTAAGATTGCCAACTTGTCCTCTTTTTATTCAAAATATTGTCTCGCAACAAAATTTCAGTAGTTTTGATACCTCAGGCTGACTCTTATAACAAAATTATTTAAACGAATCAACCAAAACTGACCATATTTGCACTTTAGTATGTATATCTATATAGCCACATAGTAAATCAGCAATATTTTGATGTCAGGATGGATTGTATAATACAAATGACAGCAACATTGCAATACAATGACAACAACAATTTGTTCCCATCAATCTAGATAGCCAGCATGTCCTCTTTTTATTAAAAATATTGTCTCGCTACAAAATTTCAGTAATTTTGATACCTCAGGCTGACTCATATAACAAAATTATTTAACTCATCAACCAAAACTGACCATAAAATTTTCACTTTATTATATAGATCTATATAGCCGCATAGTAAATCAGCAATATTTTGATGTCAGGGTGGATTGTATAATACAAATGACAGCAACATTGCAAAACAACATGTACAATGACAAAAATTTGTCCCCATCAATTTAGATTGCCAGCATGTCCTCTTTTTATTCAATATATTGTCTCGCAACAAAATTTCAGTAGTTTTGATACCTCAGGTTGACTCGTATAACAAAATTATTTTAACGCATCAACAAAAACTGACCATATTTGCACTTTACTATGAATATCTATAAAGCCACATAGTAAATCAGCAATATCTTGTTGTCAGGATGGATTGTATAACACAAATGACAGCAACAGTGCAATACAATGACAACAAAAATTTGTCCTGATCAATCTAGATAGCCAGCATGACCTTTTTTATTCAAAATATTGTCTCGCAAGAAAATTTCAGTAGTTTTGATACCTCAGGCTTACTCGTATAACAAAATTATTTTAAAGCATCAACCAAAACTGACCATATTTGCACTTTATCATGTAAATCTATATAGCCGCATAGTAAATCAGCAATATTTTGATGTCAGAATGGATTGTATAATACAAATGACAGCAACATTGCAACACAATGATGACAAAAAATATACCCATCAATTTAGATAGCCAGCATGTCCTCTTTTTAATTAAAATATGGTCTCGCAACAATTTTTCAGTAATTTTGATACCTAAGGCTGACTAGTATAACAAAATTATTTAAACGCATCAACAAAAACTGACCATATTTGCACTTTATTATGTATATCTATATAGCCGCATAATAAACAGCAATATTTTTATGTCAGGATGGATTGTATAATACAAATGACAGCAACATTGCAATACAATGGCAACAAAAATTTGTCCCCATCAATCTAGATAGCCAGCATATCCTCTTTTTATTCAAAATATTGTCTCGTAAGAAAATTTCAGTAGTTTTGATACTTCAGGCTGACTTGTATAACAAAAGTATTTTAAAGCATCAACCAAAACTGACCATATTTCCACTTTTAATATTATGTATATCTATATAGCCACATAGTAAAGCAGCTATATTTTATTGTCAGAATGGGTTGCATTATACAAATGACAGCAACATTGCAACACAATGACAACAAAAATTATCCCCATCAATTAAGATTGCCAACTTGTCCTCTTTTTATTCAAAATATTGTCTCGCAACAAAATTTCAGTAATTTTGATACCTAAGGCTGACTAGTATAACAAAATTATTTAAACGCATCAACAAAAACTGACCATATTTGCACATTATTATGTATATCTATATAGCCACATAGTAAATCAACAATATTTTGATGTCAGGATGGATTGTATAATACAAATGACAGCAACATTGCAATACAATGACAACAAAAATTTATTCCCATCAATCTAGATAGCCAGCATGTCCTCTTTTTATTCAAAATATTGTCACACAACAAAATTTTAGTAGTTTTGATACCTCAGGCTGACTCGTATAACAAAATTATTTAAACGAATCAACCAAAACTGACCATATTTGCATTTTATTATTATGTAAATCTATATAGCCGCATAGTAAATCAGCAATATTTTGTTGTCAGAATGGATTGCATTATACAAATGACAGCAACATTGCAACACAATGACAACAAAAATTTGTCCCCATCAATCTAGATTACCAGCATGTCCTCTTTTTATTCAAAATATTGTGTCACAAGAAAATTTCAGTAGTTTTGATACCTCAGGCTGACTCATATAACAAAACTATTTTAAAGTATCAACCAAAACTGATCATATTTGCACTTTATTATGTAAATCTATATAGCCACATAGTAAATCAGCAATATTTTGATGTCAGGATGGATTGTATAATACAAATGACAGCAACATTGCAATACAATGACAACAAAAATATGTCCCCATCAATCTTGATAGCCAGCATGTCCTCTTTTTATTCAAAATATTGTCTCGTAAGAAAATTTCAGTAGTTTTGATACCTCATGCTGACTTGTATAACAAAATTATTTTACAGCATCAACCAAAACTGACCATATTTGCACTTTTACTATTATGTATATCTATATAGCCACATAGTAAAGCAGCTATATTTTATTGTCAGAATGGATTGTATAATACAAATGACAGCAACATTGCAACACAATGACATCAAAAATTATCACCATCAATTTAGATTGCCAGCATGTCCTCTTTTTATTCAAAATATTGTGTCGCAACAAAATTTCAGTAATTTTGATACCTAAGGCTGACTAGTATAACAAAATTATTGAAACGCATCAACAAAAACTGACCATATTTGCACATTATTATGTATACCTATATAGCCACATAGTAAATCAGCAATATTTTGATGTCAGGATGGATTGTATAATACAAATGACAGCAACATTGCAATACAATGACAACAAAAATTTATTCCCATCAATCTAGATAGCCAGCATGTCCTCTTTTTATTAAAAATATTGTCACGCAACAAAATTTCAGTAGTTTTGATACCTCAGGCTGACTTGTATAACAAAATTATTTAAACAAATCAACCAAAACTGACCATATTTGCATTTTATTATGTAAATCTATATAGCCGCATAGTAAATCAGCAATATTTTGTTGTCAGAATGGATTGTATAATACAAATGACAGCAACATTGCAACACAATGACAACAAAAATTTGTCCCCATCAATCTAGATTGCCAGCATGTCCTCTTTTTATTCAAAATATTGTGTCACAAGAAAATTTCAGTAGTTTTGATACCTCAGGCTGACTCATATAACAAAACTATTTTAAAGTATCAACCAAAACTGACCATATTTGCACTTTATTATGTAAATCTATATAGCCGCATAGTAAATCAGCAATATTTTGATGTCAGGATGGATTGTATAATACAAATGACAGCAACATTGCAATACAATGACAACAAAAATTTGTCCCCATCAATCAAGATAGCCAGCATGTCCTCTTTTTATTCAAAATATTGTCTCTTAAGAAAATTTCAGTAGTTTTGACACCTCAGGCTGACTTGTATAACAAAATTATTTTACAGCATCAACCAAAACTGACCATATTTGCACTTTTAATATTATGTATATCTATATAGCCACATAGTAAAGCAGCTATATTTTATTGTCAGAATGGATTGTACAATGAAATTGACAGCAACATTGCAACACAATGACAACAAAAATTATCCCCATCAATTTAGATTGCCAGCATGTCCTCTTTTTATTCAAAATATTGTCTCGCAACAAAATTTCAGTAATTTTAATACCTATAAGGCTGACTAGTATAACAAAATTATTTAAACGCATCAACAAAAACTGACCATATTTGCACATTATTATGTATATCTATATAGCCACATAGTAAATCAGCAATATTTTGATGTCAGGATGGATTGTATAATACAAATGACAGCAACATTGCAATACAATGACAACAACAATTTGTTCCCATCAATCTAGATAGCCAGCATGTCCTCTTTTTATTCAAAATATTGTCTCGCAACAAAATTTCAGTAGTTTTGATACCTCAGGCTGACTCTTATAACAAAATTATTTAAACGAATCAACCAAAACTGACCATATTTGCACTTTAGTATGTAAATCTATATAGCCGCATAGTAAACAACAATATTTTGATGTCAGAATGGATTGCATTATACAAATTAAATGACAGCAACATTGCACCACAATGACAACAAAAATTTGTCCCCATCAATCTACATGTAGATAGCCAGCATGTCCTCTTTTTATTCAAAATATTGTCTCGCATGAAAATTTTAGTAGTTTTGATACCTCAGGCTGACTTGTATAACAAAATTATTTTAAAGCATCAGCCAAAACTGATCATATTAGCACTTTATTATGTCATGTATGTAAATCTATAGAGCCGCATAGTAAATCAGCATATAGCCGCAAAGTAAATCAGCAATATTTTGATGTGAGGATGGATTGTATAATACAAATGACAGCAACATTGCAATACAATGACAATAAAAATTTGTCCCCATCAATCTAGATAGCCAGCATGTCCATTTTTATTAAAAATATTGTCTCGCAAGAAAATTTCAGTAGTTTTGATACCTCAGGCTGACTCGTATAACAAAACTATTTTAAAGTATCAAACAAAACTGACCATATTTGCACTTTATTATGTAAATCTATATAGCGGCAGCCGCATAGTAAATCAGCAATATTTTGATGTCAGGATGGATTGTATAATACAAATGACAGCAACATTGCAATACAATGATAACAAAATCTTGTCCGCTTTAATTTAGAGTGCCAGCATTTCATCTCTGTATTCGTTATATAAAACTGTCACTAAAGTCAGTATCAGTATCTGTATTTCCCACTTCCATGACTTCTGAATATGGACGGGTACATCACAGATTCCTTTTGGGCTATTGTGTGATGGGTTGGTCTGCGCATAAATTAGTCGTGCTTGCTGAGGTGTGATGATTTAAACTCAGTAGTTCAGGATGGTTTGTATAATAAAACTATTCCACCTCATCATCCAACAGTGTGACTGACATGACAGATTTCATTTGTACTTTATAATGAAAAGTATGAGAAGTTCTCTTCTAGGAAAAGTATACTGTTAGTATATTATGTCGGTTGGTTGATTTTGTTGGTGGCTAAATATCAAGTGGCAAATATTTCATTCCGTTTCACATAAGTATATTTTTTCGGACGTTCAAGATATCATTTATAATCCGTAAAGACAAATCTAACAAAATTGACGAGATTGTTCATAATTATACAACACCTTATGTGCAATAACACTGTACAATTTTCCTTTGAACATTTTTTGGAAAACAGAATCGTAAATCCAAGGCAAACATAGGTGAATGACGATAAGATCAGAAAAATTGGGTAACATCTGGAGTGCCACAGGGCACTGTCCTTGGCCCAATCTTATTCCTCATTTACATAAATGATTTCCCAGAATATTTACAACACAGCACCTTAAGGTTATTTGCCGATGACAGCATCATCTATAGAAACATCAAAAACATAGATGATGCATCCAAACTACAACAGGATTTAAATTCAGCGGCACAATGGGAAAAAGACTGGTTAATGTCATTTCACCCAGACAAATGCTCCATACTTAGAATTACGCAAAAAAAGAAACCAGTCAACCATGACTACATCCTTCATGGTCACATTCTCCAAACTGAAACAGCTACAAAATATTTAGGCATAACCATCCAATCTGATCTCAAATGGAATAAACACATAAATAATATAACAGCTAATGCAAATCGACAACTTAATTTCCTAAAACGTAACCTTAAAGTTTCATCCAAACAAATTAAAGAAAGGGCATACATGTCATTAGTAAGACCTAAGCTTGAGTACAGCTCTTGCGTCTGGGACCCTCACAACAAAAACCAAATCAATCAAATTGAGATGGTCCAACGAAGAGCTGCTCGCTATACATGTAATAGATATCACAATACCAGCTCAGTCTCAAATATGCTTGATCACTTACAGTGGCCTACATTAGAATTGAGACGTATACAAACAAGACTAGTGGTATTCTATAAGATCATACATCAACACATAGCAATCTACCCTAAAGATCTTCTCGTTAAATCAGACAGTAGAACAAGATATAAACATACCAACCACTTTAAACAAATTCAAACAAATAAAGATTCTTACAAGTTCTCATTTTATCCACATACAATAGTACAATGGAACCTACTTCCTACACCAGCAATCCTTTGTACAACAGTCGAAGGCTTCAAAGAGCAGATTTCTATATCTGCTCTTTCACAAATATTCTAAAAACTGCATAACATGTACATAGTTTTACCATGAAATATACATAGGATAACAATCCACAAAAAAATTTATTAAATCACTGTTATATTTTTACTTCATTTTCTATGCACCAATGCAATGTAACGTAAAATTACTGAAAATTTATTTCTTTTAAATTGTAAATAAGCCACGCATGCAACGGCACGTAATAGTCAAAGTTGTGACTGAGTGCGGAAATATGAAGATAGATAGATAGAAGATATTTATAAAGAGACTGTCAAAAGTGGGGAACGAAGCAACTTTAAAAATGATGTTGATAACCCGTGATATAAAAATACTGTTCCGATGCGTGGATAACCTTTCTATTCGCCTTCTAGTTTAAATAAAATCCTTTCTTTTATGATAACTGCATGTGATCACAAGTGTGTAATTTTAAAGCCATTGTTTAATGTAAATAAGAATATGAAAAAAAAAGATTTTTTAATATGTGTATATTAAATATATATGACATAGAGTCGAACGAGTAAAGTAATTTGCTTTACTGGGAAAAAAGAACAATAGGATTATTATTATTGTTTATGTTTACAATCCGAAAAATTAAAATAAAATGAACTTCGGTTTCAACCAATGAAATGTCGTACACCATTCATTCACACCATTCCCGATCGCACGTTACACAATCACACCATTCCTCATACACCATTACACCATTCCCCTTACACCATACACCATAGCACCATACACCTTCTACCATTGCACCATATGCCATACACCATTACACAATACACGTTATTTTGGGAAGTTTACACCATCCAAGGGCTGTACAATAATTCCTCTGATTTATTTTATAATTGTGTTACTCCGCTGATCGAAATAGGTGGGCGTGTTTACTAACAAACACTATACTTGTCCTTGTCACGGCTTTTGTCATTTTGTGTTGATCATTAGTGTCTTTAAATGCATTCAAAACTTTTTTAGATTATTTATTTAATCTTGTATAAAGACTTGTTTATTGATGAGACCTATATATTAAACTTAAAATACCTTTAAATTTTTCATTGAAGTGTAATTATTTCATTGACCATGATTTTAAAGCCACAAATGTGTTATACTAACATTTAACCTTTCCTTTAACATGATTCGGAAATTACCTGCACTGATATATAAGGTATATTATGTATAAAAGAAAACACAGGATAAATGCAGGGATGCACCACTATTCATTAAATTGAGTTCATTCAGATCCACGCAAAATAGTAATATCCTGAAATATCATCAAAACTAATTCTATATGTTTTAAATTGTGTTTTAACTAAACATGTTCCGTACTATTTGAATGTAAGTGGTAGTTATTTAATAATTAAAGTACTAGTTTTCAATATTCATTTGAAAAATATGAAATTGTTTTTCATTATTAAACGAAAAATAAGCGGCAAATGTGGTTCTTTTGAATGCTATAATTTAAGCATTTCATAATAAAATCTAGCACTTAAACTGTCTAAGATGTATTCGTCAATACAAATATGGATTTGATAAATATCACCCCGCCCATTGGTCAGTACGCCACGTGCAGGTAACGTTTTTTGTTAATGTCATTTGAGCGAGAATACTACTTCAATGTTGTTGGATTAATGTAGGCGTATCAGAGAGTTGCAACGGATAGTTGGGTCAGATATACCTACATTTTTCGCATGACTGACTGATTAAGGTAGACATATTAAATGATTGGTTGATTGTTGGTTGTTTAACGCTCAATGGTTCTTAATTTTCATACGTTCAGTGGCCAATGTCGTGCATGTTTATGAAGAGAAAAAAAATTAACAATTAATGCAATAACGTGCAGCGACGGTTACCTTTTTTCTGCAATAACGGAAGAACATCAATGGATGACCATATTTCTATGCTCCAGTCGACCTAACAGGAAAGAAATATTCGAATACAATTTAGACTACAGAAGTTTACAAAAAACAGTAAAATAGCAAAATTACCGAATCCAAAATGGAAAGTCTTTTATCAATTGGCAAAATCAAAAGCTCAAAAGAATGGAAAACAACTGTCATATTCCTGACTTTGTACAGGCATTTCCCTAATAGAAAATGGTGGATTAAACCTGGTTTTATAGCTAGCTTAACCTCTCACTTGCATGACAGTCAATACGTCAATTTCATAAATCGATATAGTAAATACAAATCAAGGTAACAAAAAAAAAAAAAACTGAGTGAATCTCATGAACAAAAAAAATGAAGGAGCATAGGCGTCTCCTGTCAAGCATGCATCAACCACGATGAGTAAAACAAAAGACACATATATGCTATTTCCTGTTTGTGCTAAACTAACAAAAAGCGGTCATTTTAATCGTTTCAGTTTAATAGTATCAATTAAAATTTAAAAACTATCATTTGTCTCCTTTTCTCATTAACGTTATAGTTATAACAAACCCGATTTAATTCAGGTCATACTACATTAGCTTTATTTGACAAAAACTGTTCGGAATTTAGGGTCCTCAATAGTCTTCCACTTCCTACTTCGTTATTTATTTCATTCGAGCGTCACATTTTTATATCGGCAGATAGAAAGGGGAAAGCACTGTTCAAAATAAGGTAAATTTACGATGACGAGTTATATTTGTGAAAAGTAATATAAGTCGTACCTAACACAATACACTCATAGGTTATCATGATGAATTTTTTTCTGACTTTTTTTTTTATCTCAAAATACCGAATACAAAAAAAAAAAAGAATTAGTAAACTAATATTCATATAATGAATGTAATGAGTATATACAAATCTTTACGACGTGTTTCAGTTTCAATCTGTTATTCGTTTTCCACTAAGCAATATTTGATCATCAAGAAAAAAGTTTGCATTTTCCTACAAAAATGACTCGTATGCCAACAAGTCCTTCAGTATTGCATAACTATACTTACTAATACTTCGATTTGGATAATATAATGTATTCCATAAATAATATATCGAAAAGTAACATGCATAATGTCTATAAAAAAAACAAACAAATCGTATCCTAACAGTTATTCAACGAAAATATAGTCAAGTAAATAAATATAATTTAAATTCCATATTATTGTGTACAATTAGACGTAAATTTTAGGACTTAAAAACACTACAATTATATGTTTTAATATAAATTCTATACCCCATTATATTGGCAGTCGATAGAATAGAAATACACACGTAGTTAAAACCAATTTTGTAACGTTTAAATAGAATAGAAAGAAAAGAAGATGTTTATTTTGATTTGACTTCAAATTAATCGTTTAAAAAAAGATCGGTGGTGAAGGTTAAAAGTTCATCAAACTACGGGAGACAGCTGTCAAATACTAGCTGCATCTGAGTACGGTAGTGTTTAACATATAGAATAGGATTAAACAGAATTAAAAAAAGTGAATAGTCAACGAGTTATATTGTTTGAAGAAGTGAAATTACTATATACATATAGATTGTCAGTAAAAAAGTATCAAATTCAAAACGTCGATCAGTTTTTAAAAACCCAAAACAAAATCACTTATGTGCCCTAGAATTAATGCTAATACGCTTATAAAGTAACAAGAACGTTAAATCGACCAGACTAAATATTTACATAGTATGTCACTAAATAAGTTAGCTATATACATGTAATCATGTACTTAACCAGGATTGATTGATTGATTGTTGGTTGGTTAAAGTCCAGTGGCAAATATTTCATGCATGTTCAGGACGAGAACAAATTAGCAATAAATACAATAGGTAGGTTCTGTAATGAGGCCGTCCGGGATGAAGGTCGGGGAAACTTAGACTGCCACTGAAAAAAAAAGCATATTGGATAAGACATAAATTTTTAGCCTTGCTACAGGCCACCTACGGACCCCAAAAGAGTTGTTGCAAGGGTTCTAAACGTGCAAAGAGTGTGGCACTACCTTTAAGCGAGGTATCGGATTTTACGTCTCAATTTTGACCGGACGGGGCTGCATATTTGTATCTCCCGCACAGCCAAACGGACGCCTCACTTTGGCGAGGGTTTAACTGCCGGCCTGATGGAGACCAATGTTGACCATATTTCTATTCCCCAGTCACCCTTAGGGGTTCTAACCAGGAGGTCAATGTGGTGTTAATTAGAAAAAATACATCAATTATATTTCGGTAAAGACCGACATAAGGTCATGAGGTCATGAGGTTCCTTCAGGACTATTTTGCGTTACCTTGACTTTTAAAATCGGTTAACGAGTTTTTAAACATAGGTAAACTTCTGTCACCTGTATACCAAGGTGCTCTTTAAATATTTAAAAGGTAATAGTTTTCCGATTTTAAGAATCATCAATGATAAGTTATAGCACGTGTTGTATATGATACATCCAAGGACATAACTTCTTTCCAAATAACGATAGTTACGGAATAATCATATTTAAACACTGATCAATGAAAGTGGAATACAGTTTTTGCGATCATGGCCAAATCTTTATATTTAGCTTCAATGGTCCATTTCGTATTTACTTTTGGAGATTGATTGATTGATTGTTGGTTGCTTATCGCCCTATTTTTCTAATATTTAACTGTTTTTATTTTAATGTGTCTAAAGAATAATTAGGGCATTGTATTTGATGATATACACAAATATACTTTCTACAAAGAGAGATGTCTCGCTTTTTGTAATTTTGAAAGTAAAATGCAAATGTTGATAATAAATGGAAAATATTTGCAAAAAAAACAAAAAAAAAATCTAGAGGCTCTAAAGAGCCTGTGTCGCTCATCTAGGTCCTTGTGCATAATCAACAGTGGACTCTCTCCGACATTGTAGACAAGAATATAATTCAGGAAAACAAAATTTTTTTGTTGATCTTATATTGCTGACCATTTTTACTGTTTAGTTTTTCTCTATTTTCTTTATTTTATTATGTTGGGTAAAAAATCCTCATTAAAGGACAATCACTCGTATGAAGAGTGACAGTCTACTAACTTTATAAACAAAATGTGACTTGTTTTTGGATCTTGCCTTACTGATCATATTTTTTATTAAAATTTCTATTTATCTATTACAATTTTTATCATAGATGCAAAAAATAAAAGGTAAAATCGTCAATAAAGGGCAATAACTCCTATAAGATGTCGACGGAAATTTACTTTATATTGCCTGAAATGTTGATCTAGCCATGATGATAATTTTTGCTTATTCAAATTTCTATCTATCTATTTTAATTTTTAAGATATAAGGTAAAAACGCAAAATATTGGCAAAAATTGTCATATAAGGGCAATTACTCTAATAAGGAGTCGTCTGACGATTTCGACTATGCATTCTTATTCGTAGATCTTGTTTTGCTGATCATCTTTGAACTTAAAGTTTATCTCCATCTATTATAGTTTTCAAGATAAAATGCAAAAATGAAAAAAATGAAACAATTTGCCTGTAACGGCAATAACTCCTATAAGATGTCGCCTGACAGTTTTGACGGCATTGAACAATTGGTAGAGCTCAACATTCTGAATATTTTTGTCCAGGTCAGATTTCCCCTTTTTATAACGGTTTTTAAAATAATAGACAAAACTTGCATTTTACTCCTATGTTCTATTTTAGCCATGTCGGCCATCTTGGTTGGCAAGCGGGGTCATCAGACATATCTTTTAAACTAGATGCCCAAATGATTATTGTGTCTAAGTTTGGTTAAATTTGGTCCTGTAGTTTCAGAGAAGATTTTTGTAAAAGTTCACGACGACGGACGCAAAGTGATGAGAAAAACTCACTTGGCCCTTTGGGTAAGCTAAAAAGATAATGTCCATGACGGAAGGTTGAGGGCGATATAACCTCCATGGAAATGGTAAATGTCAATGCTTGTAAAACAGAATACATGTACCAAAGACCATTGCCTTATCAGAAGTAGTTCCCTTTAATTACTTGTAAAAAATGCAAAGGTTTTAAAGTCAATAAATACAATATTGATAGGTATGGGGCCATATAATCTCAATGAAAGTAAACTTGCAAATGTTCAAACAACTCCATAATATTGACTTCATATATATCAGTGTTTATCTTAAACTAATCTAATCACAAATTTCACATTTGACATGTCAACTAAGGACACGTTTCAAAGTCAATATGCCATGACAATTGGGGGCTAAATAATATCCATGAAAATGCGATGAGCAAATGCTAATACAACTGTATACAGAATTCCATTTACAAACCACAAGTGGTTCCCAAAAAATTGACCTAATCACAAACTATTACATGTAAACTTCTGAAAAGTTTCAAAATATGTAAACCATGACTAAAAGAAAGGGCTAAATAAAACTCCATGGCAATTAGATGTGCCGATTATGATACAACTGCATACCGAATATCATAGATCTATCTCTAGCGGTTCATATCAACTGGTCTAACCACACTAATACTAAATTGACGACGCCACTGACGGAAAGTGTACGATAAGTCTCGCATTTTGGCCCCTTTGAAGTTAACAAAAGACGACGAGTTTTGACAATAGGTAACTGAAAACTTTGAATCAGGCCAGCAATAAATCAAATTCAAATATTTGCCCTTCGCTTAAAAAATTACATATCAAAATCATAGTAGCGAACAATATCCCTAAAGCCATTTTATTTTATATTACGATACATATAATTTGGCTTTTAAATAATTGGCTTTTGATTGATTGATTGATTGTTGGTTGCTTAACGTCCAGTGGCAAATATTTCATGCATATTCAGGACGAGAACAAATTAACAATAAATACAATAGGTAGGTTCTGTAGTAGAGGTGTCTGGGGTTGAGGTCGGAGAAATTTAGACTGCCACGGGAAATGAGGGTATATTGGATAGGGACAGAAATTTAGCCTTGCAACAGGTCACCTACGGACCCCTCCAAGAGTTGTTGCAAGGGTTCTTAACGTGCAAAGAGCGTGGCACTCTCTTTACACGAGGCATCGGATTTAACGTCCCCATTCTGACCGGACGTGGCTGCAAATTTGTACATCCCGCACAGCCAAACGGACGCCCCACTTTGACGAGGGTTTTACCGCCGGTCGGAGGAAGACCAATGGTGACCATACTTCTATTCCCCAGTCACCCTTGGGGGGAATTGGCTTTTGATAAAAATGCTATTAGCAACCAGTCTGCAATTATATCATCCAAAACAATCAACAAGGGGGTCATCGGATTTGATTTTAACTTAGTGCCCTTAAAAAAAAGTAAAATGTATGCCATTTGTTTCCCATGCCTTTAACATGTTTAAGGAGATGTTATATTTTGCCATTTGATGAAGGACTTTCCGTTTTGAATTTTCCTTGGAGTTGGGTATTTTTGTTATTTTACTTTTGATATCTATTAAATAATTAAATTATCAATAAGAAAGTAGGGTACTAACCAAGCCCACAAGTGTGGGAAATTGCTATGATTGCTTTTGAAAGTTTTTTTTTATATAAAAAATATTCTTCTTGATTAATCGGTAACCAAGAGTCTGCTTCTTGCCCCGCTATTGTCGCCATTTCTTTTGTCGTCCCGAACATGCATGCAATATTTGCGACTGGACGTTAAGCAAATATCAATCATCAATTAAACTTACATCAATCACAGACATTTTTTTGTCAACATGTATTTTTTTTTAACAACCATACATTTGTAGCAGGAACAATTCTGCTGGGGATTCAGAGATGCGGATCACAGCTAATACTAGCGTATTGACTGATTGACGATGAATGCCAAATGTAATAACGCTTAAATAATCTAAAGTCAATGAAACAAAACCACAGTATATACAAATATATAATTTAATTCTTCAATACCATTTTCATAATATCAAAATCCAATTTAATCGAAATTGAACATTACATGGTATTATAGGTATGTGGCAGATGCACTAACCTTCATGTTGGAAAACTCGGCCTTCCTCAAGAAATATGACAAAGTTAGCTGAATAATATTTATATAAATGTCAAAGTTTCTAACTGTTAGTCATCAACATCTTTACACCTTAAAAAATCAAGAAAAAAATATTTCTGAAAATTAATAAATGTCTTCATAATCAAATTATAAATACCATTCAATTTAACCCAATTGTAACGATTAAACATTAAATGACATATTTATCAACCAATACGAAATTTGGAGTTAAAAGGGGAACTGATACCTATACTTCCACATTCCTCTCCCTAAGACAATCGATAAAATGTATATCAAAATAATTTAACCTTTACAGGCTTATCAAAATAAAATATTACGCAACAGATAAGCCGCATAAAATGTAAATGTTTAGCGTAATAAATATTTGGTTACAACAATTAACATACAAAATGAAAATAAGTCAATGTGTAGAACAAAATTAGGATAAGTGTTTGAAAAAAAAACCAATTGCCATTGAAACCCTGGTCTTTTTTATCAAATGTTCTTTGTTAATTGATTCTTTTTACCTATAACCTGCCTCAATATTAGGCCTATTTATTGTTGCTATTGGTATTATCATGACATATGTACGGTGGCAGTAGTCATGTTCTTGTTGGCATAAACTAACCATGTTACAATTATAATTGTCCATCTTGAAATGTTTTGTTAATTGCGAGTCTTTACCAAAAACAATATACAATGTTACCTGAAGTTACCATTGTGACATAGATTTGTTCAATTCCCAAGGGCCAAGGACAAGTTAAAAAACGAAGTAGAAAAGTACATGTGAGTAGTCAATAAAGATATGTTTTTGAACGTCAGTATTATATTTATATCTTATAGATTTGAATGAATGAACGATGATTCATACATTTAAAAGGTATTACATTTTGTGAACCCCTCTATTCATCTTCCACATAGCTTAATATCGTGGATAATAAGTTTTATTTTTTAAATAATTTCAAATTTACAATTAATCTATTCAGTAAAATGTGTTCTTGCATATATTAGTCATGATAATTTATTTCATCACTAGAGGATTTGATGTTTAAAATTGGTATTGTCACATTTGGCATGCTATTGATCCTAATTTGAAGTTGTTCGTCTGTGTCATTATAAAGAGCCAAAAAATGTCGACAGAAAGATTTATATTTCGCTTAGATAAATAAGATGCAAAAAGGCAAACCTACGTATTTTTTAAGATTCTTTTTCGTTTTGTCTTTGTATCACAATAATCTGGCCAAAAGTGACTGTGCATTTGTGTTTAGGTCCCTGTACTGACTCATCATGACTGTGTATTGATGTTTAGGTCCATGCACTGACCCATCGTGACTGTGTATTGGTGTTAAGATCCCTTTACTGACCCATCGTGACTGTATATTGATGTTAAGGTCCCTGTACTGACTCATCGTGACTGTTTATTGATGTCAAGGTCCATGTTCTGACTCACCGTGACTATGTAATGATGTTTAGGTCCCTGTACTTACCTGGCGTAATTATATATTAATGTTTAGGTCCCTGTTCTGACTCATCGTGACTGTGTTATGATGTTTCAGTCCCTGTTCTAATCCATAGTGACTGTGTAATGATGTTTAGGTCCCTGTACTGACTCATCGTGACTGTGTAATTATGGTTATGTCCCTGTACTGACCCAGTGTGACTGTATTGATGTTAAGGTCCCTGTTCTGACTCATCGTGAATGTGCTATGATGTTTACGTCCCTGTACTGAGTCATCGTGACTGTGTAATTATGGTTATGTTCCCGTACATACTCAGCGTGATTATGTAATGATGCTTCGGTCCCTGTTTTGACTCATCGTGACTGTGCTATGATGTTTATGTCACTGCACTGAGTCATCGTGACTGTGTAATTATGGTTATGTCCCTGTTCTGACCTAGCGTGACTGTATTGATGTTTATGTTCCTGTTCTGAACCATCGTGACTGTGTATTGATGTTTTTGGTGTAACACCACTAATTAGGGCCCGGACAGAAAGCACATACCAGAAAGTAGTACATATTTACACAAAATAGTTCCTACGCAAATAAATTTGGAAAGTGTATGAAAAAAATTTGCAAGTTATACACTGTCCACACTAGGGACTAAATCTAAGTACGATAACTGTGTCCTCGGACCTTATTATCTAAATGTATAACAAAGCAATTTACAACAACAACACAACGAGCCGACCGACATGAACCAACGACAACCACTGAACTACAGGCACCCTGCAAACATGTCACGAACACATCTTTTTCTTCCAACAAATTTTCTTCGTGTTTACACTTATTATATAATTACATCTATGCCAAACACACAGAACAATATGATTATACTCATGTCGTACCTTAATTTTCTTATCAATAATCGTAAACTTCATTTATGTAATTTAGAATAATAAATCACTGCTATATTCGACGGGAAATTGAATTTTTGTTTTATTGCTTCTTTGATCTCCAGAATACCTTCAGACGAGGTATAAGGCTTTGGTCCGAGATAATTAATGAGAAGAAATTGCAGTAGTTTGACAAATTTGGAGGAACGACCGGGGAGGGGGTATGTTTTATTTCCTAAACAAATATTCTGATCTTCAATTTGATGAAAAAAAAAAATATTCTGGTCATATGACAAAAACCAAAAATAGTCTGAATCGAGCTTTTTCCCAAATCTTATATAGTGTTAAATATTGAAAAAATAATTTGATTGAAAGCGTCGAAAAATAAATGAAAATGTTTTTACTGAGAAAAAAACATAACCCCACCCCCTTTTGAAGTTAAATGGTTGCTCCCTAAAACAAACATTATACAATTATTAATAAGTCTATCGATCTCTGATGATATACTTGTCATTCTATTTTCAATACACTTTATTTATACCTTAAGGCTAAAATACATGTACTTTGGCATGTATGTTTATACACTAAACTGTTAATTGTTTATTCGGGTTTTTGATGAGGAGGTGTGATATTATATAAGATGACTAAAAAATTCTCAATTTTCAATGTTTTTCGTTCTTCAATTATTACATTTATATCTAAAATATTTGAACGTTTTCGACACTATGATGTCATATCTGAATGATTTGTAATTCTGACTTTGATCAACTTCTATCCAAAGGGCGCTATGGGGAATTCTGTTATTTTTTTAAATGTGAGTGTTGTTTTTTTTTAAACTAATATTCGTTTCTAATGTTACGCCTTATTTATGCGATATTGCAATTAATGAAGATGATGCACATCTATTTTTATTTTCGACGTAAGGAAAAGGGGGTCCTGCATCCAGAGCGCCGGCGTGTTCTTTAAACTCATTCCTGATCCTTTAAAGATTTCCTTCCAATTTTGATTTTGAGTTACATCTTTGAAAATTTAACCCTTTTTAATTCACGAAAAAACTCCAAGGAGCCTGATCTTTACTTTTATAAAAAGTAAAATCACAAAAATACTGAACTCCGAGGAAAATTCAAAAAAGGAAAGTCCCCAATAAAATGGCAAAATCATAAAAAACAAACACATCAAACGAATGGATAACAACTGTCATATTCCTTACTTGGTACAGGCATTTTCTTATGTAGAAAATGGTGGATTGAACCTGGTTTTATAGCTAGCTAAACCTCTCACTAGTATGACAGTCGCATCAAATTCCATTATATTGACAACGATGCGTGAACAAAACAAACAGACACAATAGGTAAAAATGTCAAAAATAGGGGTACAGCAGTCAACATTGTGTTATCATCTTAAACACTATAAAAACAAACAAATGTAACGAAGAAGCACAAAAAGGCATACATCAAATTTAAAATCCTCATTTTGCTTATATTATACGATTTTATTTATCTATGTAAAATCCACCCATAAAGGATGGAAGGTTTTAAGTACTGACGTAAAATCGCGCGTTTGAAATTCGCACAGGTAGACATAAAATAATTTTGTCGTTCAAAGTATGAGGGGATACATAAATACAGAGTCACGTAAAATGGATATAACAAAAAACAGACTGAACAGTAAAAGTAATATTAATAAATAAAATAGAATAATTGTGTGGTACAAAGTATGACGATATACATAAGTACAGAGTCACGTCAAATGTATATCACAAAAAACAGACTCAACAGTAGGACCAAGGACACAGTTATCGTCCTTTGGTTTTCGTTGTCTACGAATATAGTCCCTAGTGGTTAAAATGAAGTAATTATTTGCATTGCCGACAATGTTAACATTTTCACCTCTCACTCACTTACCCTAGCTTTAAGGAGGAATTTGTCTTTTGAATCACAGAGTATCATACATTTGGGTGTTGTTCAGTACCAAAAAACCAAATGTGCCGCAGCTTTTTTTACTTTAAATTTTGGTTCTTAACAACTACCGTCTGGCTTGCACCTAATTTTTGTGTCAAAAATTGGGACGTTCACCTCTACAACAGATAGGTTAAGAAAATTATTACTGATTCAATAAAATTATTTAAATGCATACATAATGTTGCATAAATACATACCTTTCTTCCACCAAAGTCATTTCTTTAAATATCATACATATTCATAAAAAAAAATTTATATTTACTTCTTGGCTTTATGTTGGATGTAAAAACCAGGTGGCGCACAGAACTGTATTTACTTCCTTGTAACCTATACCGATTCCAATTCTGTTCGAATAATATAAGTTGTGTGTTTTTTAAGTACGGATATATGAATGTAACAAAATAAAATCAATCTTAATTTAGTGTTTGTCATATTTCCTGAGAAATTACATGAAAAGGGGAGTAACCCCAATTCGACGGAATATGCAAAATTTACTGAGATTTTTCCACTCATCAACTTTAAGAACCATTCTGACAACTTCACTCTGACTTTCAATCCATATTTCAATATATCATTAGATACATACATGTCAGTGCTTATATAAAATACATATAAAAAAATAATTGCATAAAGCAATCTGCAAAAATTTTAAAAAGTAATGCTTAATACTGAAAATAGCATTGTTTCATCTATTTTTGACAGTTTTCATGTCACAAAAGGTGTACTAAAGTTAAAAAAGACAACTTCATTAAAAATAAAATGTGTACTAAGATAACCTGCATTCCATGACAGTGTTTGTTTACATCAGTCCTGACATTACATTACACATACTGTACTTAAAGGTGATGCTGGTGTTGGATGAAAGATAAAGGCTAATAATAGATTGGGTGCCTATATCTCTGAGTCAGACTCCCAGAGATGACAATATTTATATTTAGACATTTTTTTGTGTTAAAAAATAAAATCACTGTTTCAATTTATTTAGAAAGTCAAGTTTAATTATTCTGCAAGTGTATATTTTTTTGCTATGCCTGTGACAAAATTCAGAAAAGGAAATAAATATTCCTTCAATATAGGACACAATCCATATAATAAAGACCAGAAAAGATCTGAGGAAACATTGACTGGAAAAGTTTTAAGAAATAGAACCACTACTCACTATAAAAATGCAAACTCAAAGAAATCTGTAGCTGGCGGCCTGAAAACTGTTGGCAAAGATGATAGGTCTTCCTCGGACTATTCTCTCCGCAAAAGGGAACCAAACCAAAATCAGGAAAAATCTGTCCAGACTCCTATTAAAACAACAAAGTATGAATAAATTATTATTTAAAATGTCTCTTGAAATTATAAATTAACAAGTTATGAATAAATGTCAATAAAATATCCTTTCTTTATATAAGTTAAGAGATATAAAGTTCTGACTGTCTATTTAAACATTAAATTCTGTTTGAATACAAGAATTCAATTGAAATAAAACATATATCAGGTGACAAATACATTAAAAATATAAAATCATCATTAGATTTACACAAAAGTAGGCAGAATTCATTTTTCAAGATAGTAAAAGTAATAAAAGAGCACAATTTTAAATATGATATAAGGGAGGTAATTCACATTTATATGGAAAATATTCTCACAATGCATTTTGGCAATGCTGTTAAGTACAACGGCGACCTAATCTCACTTTCAGGGACACAAGAGATAAAAGAACAAGTGCCACCTGGGAAAGAGAAAGCAGATCAAACCGGTATGTCCATATTAACCAAAATGCAGTAATGTGGAATACAGCTTTCAAGGAACATGCCAGTATATCCCCAGTGTGTAATGAATTTCTCCACTGGGACATGAAAAAAGAAGAAATAAGAGGATTAGGCTGTAGAGAACAGATGAAATGTACACATTGCACATATCATTCTAAATTTTTTTCATTGTACGAAGAAATTGCTACCAACAAACCTGGCAGGAGACCAGCCAAAGTTAACGTTGGACTTGCTGTTGGACTGAGTAAAACACCAATGGCTGCAGCAGGTTACATCCGACTCTGCTTAAGTACCAATCTGCCACCACCATCAGCTCGAGGTATCCAGGATGCGTGTAATAAAATACTCCCTGAAATAGAAGAAATAAATACGAACGATATGAAAATGAGGCGAGAAAGACTTAAAGATATACAACAACAGAATGGGAAGTCAAGTCCAAACGTCATTAATGCGCAATCCGATGGAATGTACAACAACAATTTGTATTCCGGAGTGGGAAAAACACCTTTTCAACCTGCCACTCAAGTTATATACAGCTTGGCAGAAAATGTCACCAAGCAGCATGACATTATTGGATTAGTTGTGCACAATAAACTTTGCTCAAAAGGTAAACATCTCAGACCATCAGATGTGCACCAATGTTTGGGTAAGGACTGTTCTGCCACAATCCCATTTGAAAAAAGTATCGGCGATGAAAAAACATGGGCCAAAGAGTTACTACAAGAGCTGAAGGAGTCGAATGACATGGAAATCGAGTATCTTACAACTGATCCAGACAGTGGTGCATATCAGGCAGCAACTGATTTACATGAAGCAGGCATAACAAAAACTAAACCGACGCACCAGCTTGATACCCGGCACATTTCAAAGAACCACCGTCTTTTCATAAAGAAAAATAACAGGTTATCTGAGATCTTGAAAGGGAATACTGCTTAATTAAGGACTCAAATTCAAAACAAACTTGCAATCGATCTATCTGAAAGGTGTCACGGTGAAATATGTAAAGCGTTTGAAAAATATGGGAATGATATAGACCTGATAAGAAATAAATTAACATTTGCGGCCGATGCAATTGTTGATTGCTATCAGGACTGGCACCTTAAATGTGCAACACACTCTTTACTATGCAAAGGTTTAAGAAATAACAACTGGTTAGGAAAGAGAGCTTTACTGGGGAAAAAATTTGGAATAAAGCATACAAAGAAATCATCAGAGATTCTGCGTGAATGTGTGAACTACAGAATGTGCCCAGCAATGATGGAAAAAACTAAACTAAATTCCAACACGCAGAAAGTTGAAGCCTTCAATCGTGCTTTACGAACATCTATACCTAAAAATGTCACATTTTCAAGGAACACCTCTGGACGGGCGCATTCTGCAGCACACACTGTCAATGTAGGGATGGCAAACTCAATATTTACCCTATGTGACAAACTTGGCTGTTCCATAACTGCAAACAGTAAAGTTCACCAATCTGTTAAACAAGTTAAAAAAACAACAAATATGTTAAAAAATTATAAAAAACAATTGATGCCTGTGTTTCACGTTCAGAAAGGCGGGCAATATTATTCGATTTATACGAAAGACACCAAGAGGGAATAGCGTACCAAAACAATATGCTTTTGCCGCCCCCAAAAGAGAAGGCCAAATATGAGGACCACCCCTATAGCAAGTCAGCAAAAAACAAGAAATCCAAATAAAACCATAATAACCTTTATAAAGTGCAAAAGGGTTGATGTGATTTACAACAAATTCCCTGATTCTGACAGTGTATGCGTTCTTGATTAACATCATGTTTTTCAAATACGACATGATGTACATTTATACAACATTTATTTCCGCATAAATGACTGCATTCCAACTCCTCAGGACCTTTGAATTTTGGAATTTCATTTCTTGTTTTCTGAAAATGAACCATGTATGCAAATCTATGGATTCTCTCTCTACTTTTTTCACCAGATGGCCATTTAACCTTAGTATAACCATAGCCAGATGCATAAGTTGCACCAGTCCATACTATACACCCCTTTTCATTGTGTGAATTATCAGATTTATACAACAATTTCAATTTCTGCTTTTGCCAAAATTCGTCCATAATGTTTCTCTTTCAGATTCATCAACAAAAAGGTTAATATAAAAAAGGATTTTTAGAAAAAAGGAACTTAACTTAAAAATTTGGAAATCCACCTTTAGGTTAAAATGAAGTAATTATTTGCATTGCCGACAATGTTAACATTTTCACCTCTCACTCACTTACCCTAGCTTTAAGGAGGAATTTGTCTTTTGAATCACAGAGTATCATACCTTTGGGTGTTGTTCAGTACCAAAAAACCATATGGTGCCGCAGCTTTTTTTACTTTAAATTTTGGTTCTTAACAACTACCGTCTGGCTTGCACCTAATTTTTGTGTCAAAAATTGGGACGTTCACCTCTACAACAGATAGGTTAAGAAAATTATTACTGATTCAATAAAATTATTTAAATGATACATAATGTTGCATAAATACATACCTTTCTTCCACCAAAGTCATTTCTTTAAATATCATACATATTCATAAAAAAAAATTTATATTTACTTCTTGGCTTAATGTTGGATGTAAAAACCAGGTGGCGCACAGAACTGTATTTACTTCCCTGTAACCTAGTGTGAACAGTGTATAACTTGCATTTTTTTTTTGATACACTTTCCATATTTATTTCTTGATATTTTATGCATGAAATATTGAGTAAGGGGATGAAATTACATGTTAAAAAAATTTGGGTGCGGAATCTTTATGTTAAGTAGTGATTTGGTCCAGTTAAAAAAGGTCAAAAATTAGAATGTCTGAAGCTGTCAAACTGAATTTTAGCCCCCCTTAACACAGAATTGTCAATATTTTGAGTTAGAGCTGGTAGAAGTTTCTATAATTTTGATATTATTTGTATCAATAGTAGTACACTACACTATACAAATCTTTTTGAGATAGAGCAGGTGCGATTTTTTTAATTTGAATTTATTGTCTAAAAGAAATGCACTACGACATAACTGTGTTCTCGGGCCTAAGAGATGAATTCCGTAAATGTAGATTCTGTACTTTGGCAACTTTCCTGAATGGTTTGCTGGTTTTAATTTGTCAAACTCAATAAAAGTAAAGGATTTACATCTTTGTTTGACAGAAATTCTGTTAAAATGTCCCATTTTGGCATTATACGGCTAAAATAAGCATTTTAAAGCAGTTTCCATTTTATGCCTAAGAGCCATGCTGAATTTCTATCTGACAGCTTTTTATGTTCCTGATATTTGTGTGTCTATGCTTAAATCAAATTTAATTAACCATTTGTGAACTCTGAATCTAGAGAAAAGTAGATTATCACAGAAAAAATGTGCAGTATATTTGTATTTATGTCCCTGGTTAAACGGCCTGTTTGATGTATGTGAAATGTGAAGAGCTTTGTACATAAAATCTGTAGTCCATCACAAATATTTCGTAAAAAAAAACCACTTTACAATGACCAGTACACCCTATTCATTTCATATGCTACCATAATTTTCTTCTTTAGGATAGTAAGTGGTTCAAATATATGCCAATTGAGACTAAACTACATGAACGTTTTCCATTGAAAAGTGAAAAACTGGTCATCAGACCATACTGTCTTCAAAAAAAAAGTTAAATTCAAGAGTCCTTTTGCAATTAGACTTCTTGTATCATAACATCTTAGCATAGAAATGAGCAAAAAGTAACAAATTTCCATTTCTTATGGCCTCTGTGTGCATTTTTATATGTAAATATGGGCTACGGCCTAAATCGACTCTAAATAATTCTCAGTCTTAAATGGCCTAAGACCATTTTATACTCATGTTGTATGCTTTTTGTAACTTTTCTTTACATTTAAAGTACATTTAATATATATGGAAAAATAATGTATGGTTAAAAAACTTCAAAAACTTCAAATTGGTTGAAAAAAATGCATGTTTATGTAAGGCTTCCCCTAATTCGAAAATCTCTGTTTTCAGGCACAGGCTCATATAAATTTGACTTTTGAATAACTGTGATAAATCTGATAAATCAAATGAGTGTTCCGTTGCTTTTAATACTTATTATACTATATTCAAGAGTATTTAAAAAGCAAATTTTTGCAATATTTAAATTTTTTAGGCCAAAATCTTGACAGTTGAAAATATTTGATTTAAACGTCAAAAATAAACATCCAAATTTCAATATTAAAATGACCCTAGTTTCTATAATATATATCCTATGGCCATAAAACTTGGCCAACTATATTATAATTGCCTAAGCTTAAGTCATGCAAAGTTTTATTAAAATTGGTCAAGTTTTTCTATCCTATTAGGTTCAAGGACACAGTTATCGTCCTTTGGTTTTCGTTGTCTACGAATATAGTCCCTAGTGTGAACAGTGTATAACTTGAATTTTTTTTTTTATACACTTTCCATATTTATTTCTTGATATTTTATGCATGAAATATTGAGTAAGGGGATGAAATTACATGTTAAAAAAATTTGGGTGCTGAATCTTTATGTTAAGTAGTGATTTGGTCCAGTTAAAAAAGGTCAAAAATTAGAATGTCTGAAGCTGTCAAACTGAATTTTAGCCCCCCTTAACACAGAATTGTCAATATTTTGAGTTAGAGCTGGTAGAAGTTTCTATAATTTTGATATTATTTGTATCAATAGTAGTACACTACACTATACAAATCTTTTTGAGATAGAGCAGGTGCGATTTTTTTAATTTGAATTTATTGTCTAAAAGAAATGCACTACGAAATAACTGTGTTCTCGGGCCTAAGAGATAAATTCCGTAAATGTAGATTTCTTTACTTTGGCAACTTTCCTGAATGGTTTGCTGGTTTTAATTTGTCAAACTCAATAAAAGTAAAGGATTTACATCTTTGTTTGACAGAAATTCTGTTAAAATGTCTCATTTTGGCATTATACGGCTAAAATAAGCATTTTAAAGCAGTTTCCATTTTATGCCTAAGAGCCATGCTGAATTTCTATCTGACAGCTTTTTATGTTCCTGATATTTGTGTGTCTATGCTTAAATCTAATTTAATTAACCATTTGTGAACTCTGAATCTAGAGAAAAGTAGATTATCACAGAAAAAATGTGCAGTATATTTGTATTTATGTCCCTGGTTAAACGGCCTGTTTGATGTATGTGAAATGTGAAGAGCTTTGTACATAAAATCTGTAGTCCATCACAAATATTTCACTAAATCTGTAAAAAAAAAACACTTTACAATGACCAGTACACCCTATTCATTTCATATGCTACCATAATTTTCTTCTTTAGGATAGTAAGTGGTTCAAATATATGCCAATTGAGACTAAACTACATGAACGTTTTCCATTGAAAAGTGAAAAACTGGTCATCAGACCATACTGTCTTCAAAAAAAAGTTAAATTCAAGAGTCCTTTTGCAATTAGACTTCTTGTATCATAACATCTTAGCATAGAAATGAGCAAAAGTAACAAATTTCCATTTCTTATGGCCTCTGTGTGCATTTTTATATGTAAATATGGGCTACGGCCTAAATCGACTCTAAATAATTCTCAGTCTTAAATGGCCTAAGACCATTTTATACTCATGTGGTATGCTTTTTGTAACTTTTCTTTACATTTAAAGTACATTTAATATATATGGAAGAATAATGTATGGTTAAAAAACTTCAAAAACTTCAAATTGGTTGAAAAAAATGCATGTTTATGTAAGGCTTCCCCTGTTTCGAAAATCTCTGTTTTCAGGCACAGGCTCATATAAATTTGACTTTTGAATAACTGTGAAAAATCTGATAAATCAAATGAGTGTTCCGTTGCTTTTAATACTTATAATACTATATTCGAGAGTATTTAAAAAGCAAATTTTTGCAATATTTAATTTTTTTAGGCCAAAATCTTGACAGTTGAAAATATTTGATTTAAACGTCAAAAATAAACATCCAAATTTCAATATTAAAATGACCCTAGTTTCTATAATATATATTCTATGGCCATAAAACTTGGCCAACTATATATTAATTGCCTAAGCTTAAGTCATGCAAAGTTTTATTAAAATTGGTCAAGTTTTTCTATCCTATTAGGTCGAAGGACACAGTTATCGTCCTTTGGTTTTCGTTGTCTACGAATATTGTCCCTAGTGTGAACAGTGTATAACTTGAATTTTTTTTTTGATACACTTTCCATATTTATTTCTTGATATTTTATGCATGAAATATTGAGTATGGGGATGAAATTACATGTTAAAAAAATTTGGGTGCTGAATCTTTATGTTAAGTAGTGATTTGGTCCAGTTAAAAAAGGTCAAAAATTAGAATGTCTGAAGCTGTCAAACTGAATTTTAGCCCCCCCTTAACACAGAATTGTCAATATTTTGAGTTAGAGCTGGTAGAAGTTTCTATAGTTTTGATATTATTTGTATCAATAGTAGTACACTACACTATACAAATCTTTTTGAGATAGAGCAGGTGCGATTTTTTTAATTTGAATTTATTGTCTAAAAGAAATGCACTACGAAATAACTGTGTTCTCGGGCCTAAGAGATAAATTCCGTAAATGTAGATTTCTTTACTTTGGCAACTTTCCTGAATGGTTTGCTGGTTTTAATTTGTCAAACTCAATAAAAGTAAAGGATTTACATCTTTGTTTGACAGAAATTCTGTTAAAATGTCCCATTTTGGCATTATACGGCTAAAATAAGCATTTTAAAGCAGTTTCCATTTTATGCCTAAGAGCCATGCTGAATTTCTATCTGACAGCTTTTTATGTTCCTGATATTTGTGTTTCTATGCTTAAATCAAATTTAATTAACCATTTGTGAACTCTGAATCTAGAGAAAAGTAGATTATCACAGAAAAAATGTGCAGTATATTTGTATTTATGTCCCTGGTTAAACGGCCTGTTTGATGTATGTGAAATGTGAAGAGCTTTGTACATAAAATCTGTAGTCCATCACAAATATTTCACTAAATCTGTAAAAAAAAACCACTTTACAATGACCAGTACACCCTATTCATTTCATATGCTACCATAATTTTCTTCTTTAGGATAGTAAGTGGTTCAAATATATGCCAATTGAGACTAAACTACATGAACGTTTTCCATTGAAAAGTGAAAAACTGGTCATCAGACCATACTGTCTTCAAAAAAAAGTTAAATTCAAGAGTCCTTTTGCAATTAGACTTCTTGTATCATAACATCTTAGCATAGAAATGAGCAAAAGTAACAAATTTCCATTTCTTATGGCCTCTGTGTGCATTTTTATATGTAAATATGGGCTACGGCCTAAATCGACTCTTAATAATTCTCAGTCTTAAATGGCCTAAGACCATTTTATACTCATGTGGTATGCTTTTTGTAACTTTTCTTTACATTTAAAGTACATTTAATATATATGGAAGAATAATGTATGGTTAAAAAACTTCAAAAACTTCAAATTGGTTGAAAAAAATGCATGTTTATGTAAGGCTTCCCTTAATTCGAAAATCTCTGTTTTCAGGCACAGGCTCATATAAATTTGACTTTTGAATAACTGTGAAAAATCTGATAAATCAAATGAGTGTTCCGTTGCTTTTAATACTTATTATACTATATTCGAGAGTATTTAAAAAGCAAATTTTTGCAATATTTAAATTTTTTAGGCCAAAATCTTGACAGTTGAAAATATTTGATTTAAACGTCAAAAATAAACATCCAAATTTCAATATTAAAATGACCCTAGTTTCTATAATATATATTCTATGGCCATAAAACTTGGCCAACTATATATTAATTGCCTAAGCTTAAGTCATGCAAAGTTTTATTAAAATTGGTCAAGTTTTTCTATCCTTTTAGGTCCAAGGACACAGTTATCGTCCTTTGGTTTTCGTTGTCTACGAATATTGTCCCTAGTGTGAACAGTGTATAACTTGAATTTTTTTTTTGATACACTAGTCATATTTATTTCTTGATATTTTATGCATGAAATATTGAGTATGGGGATGAAATTACATGTTAAAAAAATTTGGGTGCTGAATCTTTATGTTAAGTAGTGATTTGGTCCAGTTAAAAAAGGTCAAAAATTAGAATGTCTGAAGCTGTCAAACTGAATTTTAGCCCCCCCTTAACACAGAATTGTCAATATTTTGAGTTAGAGCTGGTAGAAGTTTCTATAGTTTTGATATTATTTGTATCAATAGTAGTACACTACACTATACAAATCTTTTTGAGATAGAGCAGGTGCGATTTTTTTAATTTGAATTTATTGTCTAAAAGAAATGCACTACGAAATAACTGTGTTCTCGGGCCTAAGAGATAAATTCCGTAAATGTAGATTCTGTACTTTGGCAACTTTCCTGAATGGTTTGCTGGTTTTAATTTGTCAAACTCAATAAAAGTAAAGGATTTTCATCTTTGTTTGACAGAAATTCTGTTAAAATGTCCCATTTTGGCATTATACGGCTAAAATAAGCATTTTAAAGCAGTTTCCATTTTATGCCTAAGAGCCATGCTGAATTTCTATCTGACAGCTTTTTATGTTCCTGATATTTGTGTTTCTATGCTTAAATCAAATTTAATTAACCATTTGTGAACTCTGAATCTAGAGAAAAGTAGATTATCACAGAAAAAATGTGCAGTATATTTGTATTTATGTCCCTGGTTAAACGGCCTGTTTGATGTATGTGAAATGTGAAGAGCTTTGTACATAAAATCTGTAGTCCATCACAAATATTTCACTAAATCTGTAAAAAAAAACCACTTTACAATGACCAGTACACCCTATTCATTTCATATGCTACCATAATTTTCTTCTTTAGGATAGTAAGTGGTTCAAATATATGCCAATTGAGACTAAACTACATGAACGTTTTCCATTGAAAAGTGAAAAACTGGTCATCAGACCATACTGTCTGCAAAACAAAGTTAAATTCAAGAGTCCTTTTGCAATTAGACTTCTTGTATCATAACATCTTAGCATAGAAATGAGCAAAAAGTAACAAATTTCCATTTCTTATGGCCTCTGTGTGCATTTTATATGTAAATATGGGCTACGGCCTAAATCGACTCTAAATAATTCTCAGTCTTAAATGGCCTAAGACCGTTTTATACTCATGTGGTATGCTTTTTGTAACTTTTCTTTACATTTAAAGTACATTTAATATATATGGAAGAATAATGTATGGTTAAAAAACTTCAAAAACTTCAAATTGGTTGAAAAAAATGCATGTTTATGTAAGGCTTCCCTTAATTCGAAAATCTCTGTTTTCAGGCACAGGCTCATATAAATTTGACTTTTGAATAACTGTGATAAATCTGATATATCAAATGAGTGTTCCGTTGCTTTTAATACTTATTATACCATATTCAAGAGTATTTAAAAAGCAAATTTTTGCAATATTTAAATTTTTTAGGCCAAAATCTTGACAGTTGAAAATATTTGATTTAAACGTCAAAAATAAATTTCCAAATTTCAATATTAAAATGACCCTAGTTTCTATAATATATATCCTATGGCCATGAAACTTGGCCAACTATCTTATAATTGCCTAAGCTTAAGTCATGCAAAGTTTTATTAAAATTGGTCAAGTTTTTCTATCCTATTAGGTCCAAGGACACAGTTATCGTCCTTTGGTTTTCGTTGTCTACGAATATAGTCCCTAGTGTGAACAGTGTATAACTTGCATCTTTTTTTTCTTGATACACTTTCCATATTTATTTCTTGATATTTTATGCATGAAATATTGAGTAAGGGGATGAAATTACATGTTAAAAAAATTTGGGTGCTGAATCTTTATGTTAAGTAGTGATTTGGTCCAGTTAAAAAAGGTCAAAAATTAGAATGTCTGAAGCTATCAAACTGAATTTTAGCCCCCCTTAACACAGAATTGTCAATATTTGAGTTAGAGCTGGTAGAATTTTCTATAATTTTGATATTATTTGTATCAATAGTAGTACACTACACTATAAAAATCTTTTTGAGATAGAGCAGGTGCGATTTTTTTAATTTGAATTTATTGTCTAAAAGAAATGCACTACGAAATAACTGTGTTCTCGGGCCTAAGAGATGAATTCCGTAAATGTAGATTCTGTACTTTGGCAACTTTCCTGAATGGTTTGCTGGTTTTAATTTGTCAAACTCAATAAAAGTAAAGGATTTACATCTTTGTTTGACAGAAATTCTGTTAAAATGTCCCATTTTGGCATTATACGGCTAAATAAGCATTTTAAAGCAGTTTCCATTTTATGCCTAAGAGCCATGCTGAATTTCTATCTGACAGCTTTTTATGTTCCTGATATTTGTGTTTCTATGCTAAAATCAAATTTAATTAACCATTTGTGAACTCTGAATCTAGAGAAAAGTAGATTATCACAGAAAAAATGTGCAGTATATTTGTATTAATGTCCCTGGTTAAACGGCCTGTTTGATGTATGTGAAATGTAAAGAGCTTTGTACATAAAATCTGTAGTCCATCACAAATATTTCACTAAATCTGTTAAAAAAAAAACACTTTACAATGACCAGTACACCCTATTCATTTCTTTTGCTACCATAATTTTCTTCTTTAGGATAGTAAGTGGTTCAAATATATGCCAATTGAGACTAAACTACATGAACGTTTTCCATTGAAAAGTGAAAAACTGGTCATCAGACCATACTGTCTGCAAAACAAAGTTAAATTCAAGAGTCCTTTTGCAATTAGACTTCTTGTATCATAACATCTTAGCATAGAAATGAGCAAAAAGTAACAAATTTCCATTTCTTATGGCCTCTGTGTGCATTTTATATGTAAATATGGGCTACGGCCTAAATCGACTCTAAATAATTCTCAGTCTTAAATGGCCTAAGACCGTTTTATACTCATGTGGTATGCTTTTTGTAACTTTTCTTTACATTTAAAGTACATTTAATATATATGGAAGAATAATGTATGGTTAAAAAACTTCAAAAACTTCAAATTGGTTGAAAAAAATGCATGTTTATGTAAGGCTTCCCTTAATTCGAAAATCTCTGTTTTCAGGCACAGGCTCATATAAATTTGACTTTTGAATAACTGTGATAAATCTGATATATCAAATGAGTGTTCCGTTGCTTTTAATACTTATTATACCATATTCAAGAGTATTTAAAAAGCAAATTTTTGCAATATTTAAATTTTTTAGGCCAAAATCTTGACAGTTGAAAATATTTGATTTAAACGTCAAAAATAAATTTCCAAATTTCAATATTAAAATGACCCTAGTTTCTATAATATATATCCTATGGCCATGAAACTTGGCCAACTATCTTATAATTGCCTAAGCTTAAGTCATGCAAAGTTTTATTAAAATTGGTCAAGTTTTTCTATCCTATTAGGTCCAAGGACACAGTTATCGTCCTTTGGTTTTCGTTGTCTACGAATATAGTCCCTAGTGTGAACAGTGTATAACTTGCATCTTTTTTTTTTTGATACACTTTCCATATTTATTTCTTGATATTTTATGCATGAAATATTGAGTAAGGGGATGAAATTACATGTTAAAAAAATTTGGGTGCTGAATCTTTATGTTAAGTAGTGATTTGGTCCAGTTAAAAAAGGTCAAAAATTAGAATGTCTGAAGCTATCAAACTGAATTTTAGCCCCCCTTAACACAGAATTGTCAATATTTGAGTTAGAGCTGGTAGAATTTTCTATAATTTTGATATTATTTGTATCAATAGTAGTACACTACACTATAAAAATCTTTTTGAGATAGAGCAGGTGCGATTTTTTTAATTTGAATTTATTGTCTAAAAGAAATGCACTACGAAATAACTGTGTTCTCGGGCCTAAGAGATGAATTCCGTAAATGTAGATTCTGTACTTTGGCAACTTTCCTGAATGGTTTGCTGGTTTTAATTTGTCAAACTCAATAAAAGTAAAGGATTTACATCTTTGTTTGACAGAAATTCTGTTAAAATGTCCCATTTTGGCATTATACGGCTAAATAAGCATTTTAAAGCAGTTTCCATTTTATGCCTAAGAGCCATGCTGAATTTCTATCTGACAGCTTTTTATGTTCCTGATATTTGTGTTTCTATGCTAAAATCAAATTTAATTAACCATTTGTGAACTCTGAATCTAGAGAAAAGTAGATTATCACAGAAAAAATGTGCAGTATATTTGTATTAATGTCCCTGGTTAAACGGCCTGTTTGATGTATGTGAAATGTAAAGAGCTTTGTACATAAAATCTGTAGTCCATCACAAATATTTCACTAAATCTGTTAAAAAAAAAACACTTTACAATGACCAGTACACCCTATTCATTTCTTTTGCTACCATAATTTTCTTCTTTAGGATAGTAAGTGGTTCAAATATATGCCAATTGAGACTAAACTACATGAACGTTTTCCATTGAAAAGTGAAAAACTGGTCATCAGACCATACTGTCTGCAAAACAAAGTTAAATTCAAGAGTCCTTTTGCAATTAGACTTCTTGTATCATAACATCTTAGCATAGAAATGAGCAAAAAGTAACAAATTTCCATTTCTTATGGCCTCTGTGTGCATTTTATATGTAAATATGGGCTACGGCCTAAATCGACTCTAAATAATTCTCAGTCTTAAATGGCCTAAGACCGTTTTATACTCATGTGGTATGCTTTTTGTAACTTTTCTTTACATTTAAAGTACATTTAATATATATGGAAGAATAATGTATGGTTAAAAAACTTCAAAAACTTCAAATTGGTTGAAAAAAATGCATGTTTATGTAAGGCTTCCCTTAATTCGAAAATCTCTGTTTTCAGGCACAGGCTCATATAAATTTGACTTTTGAATAACTGTGATAAATCTGATATATCAAACGAGTGTTCCGTTGCTTTTAATACTTATTATACCATATTCAAGAGTATTTAAAAAGCAAATTTTTGCAATATTTAAATTTTTTAGGCCAAAATCTTGACAGTTGAAAATATTTGATTTAAACGTCAAAAATAAATTTCCAAATTTCAATATTAAAATGACCCTAGTTTCTATAATATATATCCTATGGCCATGAAACTTGGCCAACTATCTTATAATTGCCTAAGCTTAAGTCATGCAAAGTTTTATTAAAATTGGTCAAGTTTTTCTATCCTATTAGGTCCAAGGACACAGTTATCGTCCTTTGGTTTTCGTTGTCTACGAATATAGTCCCTAGTGTGAACAGTGTATAACTTGCATCTTTTTTTTTTTGATACACTTTCCATATTTATTTCTTGATATTTTATGCATGAAATATTGAGTAAGGGGATGAAATTACATGTTAAAAAAATTTGGGTGCTGAATCTTTATGTTAAGTAGTGATTTGGTCCAGTTAAAAAAGGTCAAAAATTAGAATGTCTGAAGCTATCAAACTGAATTTTAGCCCCCCTTAACACAGAATTGTCAATATTTGAGTTAGAGCTGGTAGAATTTTCTATAATTTTGATATTATTTGTATCAATAGTAGTACACTACACTATAAAAATCTTTTTGAGATAGAGCAGGTGCGATTTTTTTAATTTGAATTTATTGTCTAAAAGAAATGCACTACGAAATAACTGTGTTCTCGGGCCTAAGAGATGAATTCCGTAAATGTAGATTCTGTACTTTGGCAACTTTCCTGAATGGTTTGCTGGTTTTAATTTGTCAAACTCAATAAAAGTAAAGGATTTACATCTTTGTTTGACAGAAATTCTGTTAAAATGTCCCATTTTGGCATTATACGGCTAAATAAGCATTTTAAAGCAGTTTCCATTTTATGCCTAAGAGCCATGCTGAATTTCTATCTGACAGCTTTTTATGTTCCTGATATTTGTGTTTCTATGCTAAAATCAAATTTAATTAACCATTTGTGAACTCTGAATCTAGAGAAAAGTAGATTATCACAGAAAAAATGTGCAGTATATTTGTATTAATGTCCCTGGTTAAACGGCCTGTTTGATGTATGTGAAATGTAAAGAGCTTTGTACATAAAATCTGTAGTCCATCACAAATATTTCACTAAATCTGTTAAAAAAAAAACACTTTACAATGACCAGTACACCCTATTCATTTCTTTTGCTACCATAATTTTCTTCTTTAGGATAGTAAGTGGTTCAAATATATGCCAATTGAGACTAAACTACATGAACGTTTTCCATTGAAAAGTGAAAAACTGGTCATCAGACCATACTGTCTGCAAAACAAAGTTAAATTCAAGAGTCCTTTTGCAATTAGACTTCTTGTATCATAACATCTTAGCATAGAAATGAGCAAAAAGTAACAAATTTCCATTTCTTATGGCCTCTGTGTGCATTTTATATGTAAATATGGGCTACGGCCTAAATCGACTCTAAATAATTCTCAGTCTTAAATGGCCTAAGACCGTTTTATACTCATGTGGTATGCTTTTTGTAACTTTTCTTTACATTTAAAGTACATTTAATATATATGGAAGAATAATGTATGGTTAAAAAACTTCAAAAACTTCAAATTGGTTGAAAAAAATGCATGTTTATGTAAGGCTTCCCTTAATTCGAAAATCTCTGTTTTCAGGCACAGGCTCATATAAATTTGACTTTTGAATAACTGTGATAAATCTGATATATCAAACGAGTGTTCCGTTGCTTTTAATACTTATTATACCATATTCAAGAGTATTTAAAAAGCAAATTTTTGCAATATTTAAATTTTTTAGGCCAAAATCTTGACAGTTGAAAATATTTGATTTAAACGTCAAAAATAAATTTCCAAATTTCAATATTAAAATGACCCTAGTTTCTATAATATATATCCTATGGCCATGAAACTTGGCCAACTATCTTATAATTGCCTAAGCTTAAGTCATGCAAAGTTTTATTAAAATTGGTCAAGTTTTTCTATCCTATTAGGTCCAAGGACACAGTTATCGTCCTTTGGTTTTCGTTGTCTACGAATATAGTCCCTAGTGTGAACAGTGTATAACTTGCATCTTTTTTTTTTTGATACACTTTCCATATTTATTTCTTGATATTTTATGCATGAAATATTGAGTAAGGGGATGAAATTACATGTTAAAAAAATTTGGGTGCTGAATCTTTATGTTAAGTAGTGATTTGGTCCAGTTAAAAAAGGTCAAAAATTAGAATGTCTGAAGCTATCAAACTGAATTTTAGCCCCCCTTAACACAGAATTGTCAATATTTGAGTTAGAGCTGGTAGAATTTTCTATAATTTTGATATTATTTGTATCAATAGTAGTACACTACACTATAAAAATCTTTTTGAGATAGAGCAGGTGCGATTTTTTTAATTTGAATTTATTGTCTAAAAGAAATGCACTACGAAATAACTGTGTTCTCGGGCCTAAGAGATGAATTCCGTAAATGTAGATTCTGTACTTTGGCAACTTTCCTGAATGGTTTGCTGGTTTTAATTTGTCAAACTCAATAAAAGTAAAGGATTTACATCTTTGTTTGACAGAAATTCTGTTAAAATGTCCCATTTTGGCATTATACGGCTAAATAAGCATTTTAAAGCAGTTTCCATTTTATGCCTAAGAGCCATGCTGAATTTCTATCTGACAGCTTTTTATGTTCCTGATATTTGTGTTTCTATGCTAAAATCAAATTTAATTAACCATTTGTGAACTCTGAATCTAGAGAAAAGTAGATTATCACAGAAAAAATGTGCAGTATATTTGTATTAATGTCCCTGGTTAAACGGCCTGTTTGATGTATGTGAAATGTAAAGAGCTTTGTACATAAAATCTGTAGTCCATCACAAATATTTCACTAAATCTGTTAAAAAAAAAACACTTTACAATGACCAGTACACCCTATTCATTTCTTTTGCTACCATAATTTTCTTCTTTAGGATAGTAAGTGGTTCAAATATATGCCAATTGAGACTAAACTACATGAACGTTTTCCATTGAAAAGTGAAAAACTGGTCATCAGACCATACTGTCTGCAAAACAAAGTTAAATTCAAGAGTCCTTTTGCAATTAGACTTCTTGTATCATAACATCTTAGCATAGAAATGAGCAAAAAGTAACAAATTTCCATTTCTTATGGCCTCTGTGTGCATTTTATATGTAAATATGGGCTACGGCCTAAATCGACTCTAAATAATTCTCAGTCTTAAATGGCCTAAGACCGTTTTATACTCATGTGGTATGCTTTTTGTAACTTTTCTTTACATTTAAAGTACATTTAATATATATGGAAGAATAATGTATGGTTAAAAAACTTCAAAAACTTCAAATTGGTTGAAAAAAATGCATGTTTATGTAAGGCTTCCCTTAATTCGAAAATCTCTGTTTTCAGGCACAGGCTCATATAAATTTGACTTTTGAATAACTGTGATAAATCTGATATATCAAACGAGTGTTCCGTTGCTTTTAATACTTATTATACCATATTCAAGAGTATTTAAAAAGCAAATTTTTGCAATATTTAAATTTTTTAGGCCAAAATCTTGACAGTTGAAAATATTTGATTTAAACGTCAAAAATAAATTTCCAAATTTCAATATTAAAATGACCCTAGTTTCTATAATATATATCCTATGGCCATGAAACTTGGCCAACTATCTTATAATTGCCTAAGCTTAAGTCATGCAAAGTTTTATTAAAATTGGTCAAGTTTTTCTATCCTATTAGGTTCAAGGACACAGTTATCGTCCTTTGGTTTTCGTTGTCTACGAATATAGTCCCTAGTGTGAACAGTGTATAACTTGCATCTTTTTTTTTTTGATACACTTTCCATATTTATTTCTTGATATTTTATGCATGAAATATTGAGTAAGGGGATGAAATTACATGTTAAAAAAATTTGGGTGCTGAATCTTTATGTTAAGTAGTGATTTGGTCCAGTTAAAAAAGGTCAAAAATTAGAATGTCTGAAGCTATCAAACTGAATTTTAGCCCCCCTTAACACAGAATTGTCAATATTTGAGTTAGAGCTGGTAGAATTTTCTATAATTTTGATATTATTTGTATCAATAGTAGTACACTACACTATAAAAATCTTTTTGAGATAGAGCAGGTGCGATTTTTTTAATTTGAATTTATTGTCTAAAAGAAATGCACTACGAAATAACTGTGTTCTCGGGCCTAAGAGATGAATTCCGTAAATGTAGATTCTGTACTTTGGCAACTTTCCTGAATGGTTTGCTGGTTTTAATTTGTCAAACTCAATAAAAGTAAAGGATTTACATCTTTGTTTGACAGAAATTCTGTTAAAATGTCCCATTTTGGCATTATACGGCTAAATAAGCATTTTAAAGCAGTTTCCATTTTATGCCTAAGAGCCATGCTGAATTTCTATCTGACAGCTTTTTATGTTCCTGATATTTGTGTTTCTATGCTAAAATCAAATTTAATTAACCATTTGTGAACTCTGAATCTAGAGAAAAGTAGATTATCACAGAAAAAATGTGCAGTATATTTGTATTAATGTCCCTGGTTAAACGGCCTGTTTGATGTATGTGAAATGTAAAGAGCTTTGTACATAAAATCTGTAGTCCATCACAAATATTTCACTAAATCTGTTAAAAAAAAAACACTTTACAATGACCAGTACACCCTATTCATTTCTTTTGCTACCATAATTTTCTTCTTTAGGATAGTAAGTGGTTCAAATATATGCCAATTGAGACTAAACTACATGAACGTTTTCCATTGAAAAGTGAAAAACTGGTCATCAGACCATACTGTCTGCAAAACAAAGTTAAATTCAAGAGTCCTTTTGCAATTAGACTTCTTGTATCATAACATCTTAGCATAGAAATGAGCAAAAAGTAACAAATTTCCATTTCTTATGGCCTCTGTGTGCATTTTATATGTAAATATGGGCTACGGCCTAAATCGACTCTAAATAATTCTCAGTCTTAAATGGCCTAAGACCGTTTTATACTCATGTGGTATGCTTTTTGTAACTTTTCTTTACATTTAAAGTACATTTAATATATATGGAAGAATAATGTATGGTTAAAAAACTTCAAAAACTTCAAATTGGTTGAAAAAAATGCATGTTTATGTAAGGCTTCCCTTAATTCGAAAATCTCTGTTTTCAGGCACAGGCTCATATAAATTTGACTTTTGAATAACTGTGATAAATCTGATATATCAAACGAGTGTTCCGTTGCTTTTAATACTTATTATACCATATTCAAGAGTATTTAAAAAGCAAATTTTTGCAATATTTAAATTTTTTAGGCCAAAATCTTGACAGTTGAAAATATTTGATTTAAACGTCAAAAATAAATTTCCAAATTTCAATATTAAAATGACCCTAGTTTCTATAATATATATCCTATGGCCATGAAACTTGGCCAACTATCTTATAATTGCCTAAGCTTAAGTCATGCAAAGTTTTATTAAAATTGGTCAAGTTTTTCTATCCTATTAGGTTCAAGGACACAGTTATCGTCCTTTGGTTTTCGTTGTCTACGAATATAGTCCCTAGTGTGAACAGTGTATAACTTGCATCTTTTTTTTTTTGATACACTTTCCATATTTATTTCTTGATATTTTATGCATGAAATATTGAGTAAGGGGATGAAATTACATGTTAAAAAAATTTGGGTGCTGAATCTTTATGTTAAGTAGTGATTTGGTCCAGTTAAAAAAGGTCAAAAATTAGAATGTCTGAAGCTATCAAACTGAATTTTAGCCCCCCTTAACACAGAATTGTCAATATTTGAGTTAGAGCTGGTAGAATTTTCTATAATTTTGATATTATTTGTATCAATAGTAGTACACTACACTATAAAAATCTTTTTGAGATAGAGCAGGTGCGATTTTTTTAATTTGAATTTATTGTCTAAAAGAAATGCACTACGAAATAACTGTGTTCTCGGGCCTAAGAGATGAATTCCGTAAATGTAGATTCTGTACTTTGGCAACTTTCCTGAATGGTTTGCTGGTTTTAATTTGTCAAACTCAATAAAAGTAAAGGATTTACATCTTTGTTTGACAGAAATTCTGTTAAAATGTCCCATTTTGGCATTATACGGCTAAATAAGCATTTTAAAGCAGTTTCCATTTTATGCCTAAGAGCCATGCTGAATTTCTATCTGACAGCTTTTTATGTTCCTGATATTTGTGTTTCTATGCTAAAATCAAATTTAATTAACCATTTGTGAACTCTGAATCTAGAGAAAAGTAGATTATCACAGAAAAAATGTGCAGTATATTTGTATTAATGTCCCTGGTTAAACGGCCTGTTTGATGTATGTGAAATGTAAAGAGCTTTGTACATAAAATCTGTAGTCCATCACAAATATTTCACTAAATCTGTTAAAAAAAAAACACTTTACAATGACCAGTACACCCTATTCATTTCATATGCTACCATAATTTTCTTCTTTAGGATAGTAAGTGGTTCAAATATATGCCAATTGAGACTAAACTACATGAACGTTTTCCATTGAAAAGTGAAAAACTGGTCATCAGACCATACTGTCTGCAAAACAAAGTTAAATTCAAGAGTCCTTTTGCAATTAGACTTCTTGTATCATAACATCTTAGCATAGAAATGAGCAAAAAGTAACAAATTTCCATTTCTTATGGCCTCTGTGTGCATTTTATATGTAAATATGGGCTACGGCCTAAATCGACTCTAAATAATTCTCAGTCTTAAATGGCCTAAGACCGTTTTATACTCATGTGGTATGCTTTTTGTAACTTTTCTTTACATTTAAAGTACATTTAATATATATGGAAGAATAATGTATGGTTAAAAAACTTCAAAAACTTCAAATTGGTTGAAAAAAATGCATGTTTATGTAAGGCTTCCCTTAATTCGAAAATCTCTGTTTTCAGGCACAGGCTCATATAAATTTGACTTTTGAATAACTGTGATAAATCTGATATATCAAATGAGTGTTCCGTTGCTTTTAATACTTATTATACCATATTCAAGAGTATTTAAAAAGCAAATTTTTGCAATATTTAAATTTTTTAGGCCAAAATCTTGACAGTTGAAAATATTTGATTTAAACGTCAAAAATAAATTTCCAAATTTCAATATTAAAATGACCCTAGTTTCTATAATATATATCCTATGGCCATGAAACTTGGCCAACTATCTTATAATTGCCTAAGCTTAAGTCATGCAAAGTTTTATTAAAATTGGTCAAGTTTTTCTATCCTATTAGGTTCAAGGACACAGTTATCGTCCTTTGGTTTTCGTTGTCTACGAATATAGTCCCTAGTGTGAACAGTGTATAACTTGCATCTTTTTTTTTTTGATACACTTTCCATATTTATTTCTTGATATTTTATGCATGAAATATTGAGTAAGGGGATGAAATTACATGTTAAAAAAATTTGGGTGCTGAATCTTTATGTTAAGTAGTGATTTGGTCTAGTTAAAAAAGGTCAAAAATTAGAATGTCTGAAGCTGTCAAACTGAATTTTAGCCCCCCTTAACACAGAATTGTCAATATTTTGAGTTAGAGCTGGTAGAAGTTTCTATAATTTTGATATTATTTGTATCACCAGTAGTACACTACACTATACAAATCTTTTTGAGATAGAGCAGGTGCGAATTTTTTAATTTGAATTTATTGTCTAAAAGAAATGCACTACGAAATAACTGTGTTCTCGGGCCAGTAAAAGTAATATTAATAAATAAAATAATTTTGTCGTTGAAAGTATGACGGGATACATAAGCACAGAGTCACGTCAAATGGATATCTAAAAAAAAAAAAAAAAAAAAAACCAGACTTAACAGTAAAAGTAATATTAATAAAGATAAATAAAAGAATACTATAACACGTTATTAAGATGATAAACAAAGTCAGTACGCAAAATCTATACTTCAAGACCATCGTGTATTATATGTGAAGTTGATACGGAATATTTATCAACAAGTTCTTGGTACCTTCCGATGAACTTTTTTAGAAAAAGCACGAGACGTTCTTTGACATATTCTGGTTCATCAACTTTCTGCTCAGACACTGGTGACGTTTTACAAAGTCTGAGTAGGAGCTGCAAGCTCTTGAATACCGAATAAATTGGGAAATGTATATCCCATATGCAGGTGAAGTTGGTATATTGCTACTAAGGTGGTGGAAATTGATAATTTCAAAATTAAAATCGTCTCGTTTGTCATAGATTCTGGTACTGAGATGACTGTGTATGTCAAATTCGAGGTATAAGTCTAAAAATGAGGCGGAGGAAGCCGTGTCTGTTGTTTCTTTAAATTCTAGTTCTGTTGGATATATTAATGGAACCCAATCAGAAAAGTTCGGATTGTTAATGGAAAGAACATCATCAATATATCTGAAAGTGAAATTAAATAACCTGGCTTCTTTGATCTTCTTGTTTTTGACAAGTGTCTGAAGGAACTCCGATTCATATGAAAATAAGAAGAGGTCGGCAAGGAGAGGCGCACAGTTCGTTCCCATAGGAATGCCGAGAATTTGTTGAAAAAGTCTACCTCCAAATTCAACAAATATGTTGTCAATAAGAAACTCCAGCATACTGATCATTTGTTACTCTGTGTAGCATGTTTTACCCTTTTGTTCACTATCAACAAAATATGCCTTATGGTATCCCAAAGTAATAAATGTATAGCGTATGCTTCCATTTTTATGATGAAAAGCATTGTGGATTATTTCTTTTAGACGGTTTTTCAATTTCACATGGGGAATGGTGGTAAACAAGGTTGAAAAATCAAAAGTTTTGATAGAACTAGTTTCAGAAAAAGACCGAGATTTAAAATTATCCAGAAGTTCTTTAGAGTTTTTAAAAATCCACATATGGTTAATACCACTACGCGAGTAAACAGTTTCACAGTATTTCTGAAGACCCTCTTTCACTGTGGACAGAATTTTAGTCAATCTAATGGACAATTCTTCAGTGGAACATGTAGATGAGCCGGCAATGTACCGTTGTTTGTACGGAATTTTGTGAAGTTTAGGTATCCAATACAAACAAGGTAAGTCATCCGATTTGTTGTTCAATGCAATGTTCATTGAAGCCATGAAGGACTTATGATTCGCCAAAATCTCATCCTTGTCAAATGATATGTTTTTGTATGTGGGATTACCTGAGTGCTCATTTATTCCTAATTCTTTTACAAGACACTCGTAGTAATACGATATACATATAAAGACAATATTATTTGAAGCTTTGTCCGCAGGAACAACAACATACTTATCTTGAAGAGATGATAGACATTTCACAGCCTCTTTGTTTCTGAAAACGGACTTTGGTCGATCATTCACACAGTTTTTCAACTTATGAATGCGACGTTTTATCAGACCTGATTGTTTTGACCCATTCTGACAAAGTGTCTAGTTGAACTTCTTCTCGTTTAGCCCATGCTCTGGCGTAGTCCTCAATGGAATCCATAATTATTTTGAAGTTATGGTTCCAATTGTTGTTTTGGGGTTCTCTAAACTTAGGACCATGAGAAATCACCTTTCGGAGATTTTCATTGTGAATTATGTTTAGATCCCATGTAATAACATGGCCAGAGGGGCCGTAATTGTAAGGCGAGTGGGAACAGTCACATGTCAGAGGGTTTTTTAGGTATTGTTCTAAATCAAGGTCCTGTAATGCTTTGACTTTTTTTTTTGAAAAGAGGGCTTTCGTCCGAAGTAAAGATATGGTTGTATTTCTGGTTCAATCCAAACAGAGACATTGCCAAGGTCATCAATTGAATGCATATTAATAAGTCCAACAAGTTAAAGTATCAAAACATATTTTTATTTTCAAAATTGTGTGCACGATAGTACAACAAGCACCGTATGTGAGCGTTCATATAGTGAGCTCTTGCTCCTATTTTTTTATACGGAGTATTGCCAAATTGTGGTTTACAGTTTGTGTGCCTGTGTGACATGTGTAAATATGTACAGATTATAAACATATAATATATGAAAGATATTAATACACCCGGCCCAATGGACCTATAAGTCACCTGAAATGATATTGAATAATATAAACACTTATATCCCGTTATTAGAAATAACAAAGCTATATGAAAAGAAAAGAGGACTAATGAATTAGAAATTGCATTTTATGCCAAAAATGAGACAACTCTGCAAGAGACCAAATGACACAGAAATAAAAAAAAATATAGGTCACCGTATATACTTGTATATGTCTCTGAAAGGACCTATACATAATCAAATCCAATGATTAAATATGTTAAATATAGCTAAAGAAAAATATAACAAAGAAACACGATATAAATTAATCCAAGTGTAGTATATCGATTAATACTATTTTTTTTATTTTTCGAAAACTGCAGTTGACCATGTCTAGGTGTTCGGTGTTAAATTGGTGATCCGTGTCGGTTCACTCTATCAAGTGTGCTACCAACCTTTGAAGACACATATACACGTGTCCCTGACGCTATACACGTACGACTATCGTCTTAACAAATTAACAAAAACGGTAATTGCCATTCCAATCACATATACACAGGAAGTCCACCTCCGGCTATCACCACATGTTTAATACATTCAGCTGTAAGTTATCTGTGTATACATGTATATAGCTTTTAACTTTTATTTTTTAAAGAATCAATGCAGATGTACAGATAGATAGTTTTCTCCCATTAAAACATGAATACAAAATAACAGATGTCATAACATAATAAAATATTTAAAAAAAAGATAAAAGAAATAAAAGTAGATAAAATAAATAAAAATAATAAACAAATAAAGCAAATTAAGATGTTTAAAGAAATAGTTTCAGTGTTTAAATATTTTGAAATTATGGTCAAGAAGAAGGAGTAGTTTTACTGTGTATACATCTTATGAAATTGTTTTTAGAGTTCAACAGTGTCTTGTATTTTAAAACATTATGTCTGCTACATTAGTTTGTTTGGTATCACTCAATTTTTTTCCTTTCATCTTCTAAAGCCGAGGAAACAAGAAATTCGTGATATTCGTTTCCGATATGTCCATTCTGACATATAGAACACATTCTGTCACTTCTGTCACATGATACTATCTCCCTATATATATATATAAGCTATATACATTTTTGCACATTTTATTCTGATTTTAACCCATTACCAAACACGTTTGATTCTTCCAGACTGACTATTTCAACTCTGTAAGGACATTTTTTTAAAGATTAAAAAAGATACAATTTATCTACAAATGGGGGGAGGGGTGTGTTTAATAAAGACAGTTTTAAAAACGTGTTATCGTGTTACAATCAAATATGCACAATGCAAGGAATGCACATAAACTCGAGAGATAGGATTTTCGTTTAAATATGCGGCATATAATAATTTGATTTATACTCTTTAATAATAAATAATCATAGTTTCACAGCTTCACGTATATATTATAATTCGTCTAATAAACTATATATGTGTGTGCGCGTTATATCTTCAAAACATAATGTCATCTATGATTGGTTGATAATTGCTTAACGTACAGTGGCAACTATTTCATGCATGTTCAGGACGAATGTATAAGATCTTTGATTGTTTCTGTTTAATTAATTCTTGACTGTTTTATATATATATATACATTATACCGGTACACCTGTCTACTGTTAAAGCCTTATGTTGGTATTAAAATGTCTTCTAGATATTGGTGTCGTAGAGTTGCTGTCATATTGATGTACACCCAATATATTCTTAAATTCACAATGCATGTCGGGATAAATAAAAAAAAAACCATTATTATAGATAAAGTCTATTTGCTCAGTTAAAATTTAAATACCGGACATTCGTTTACTTATTTGAACAACATAACTGCCAAGTAAATCCTCAAAAATGTTATTTTTACGTAATTTTCATTTAAAAGAACAATCCAAACTCATTACAAGGAGAAAATAAACAGATAGCTTGAAACAAAAGATTATAGTTATACTGAAACATTTATCTATTAATATTGTTATTCATTATAAACGGTCACTAGCATTGACAGACTTATTCAAAATATAAATAAGAAGATGTGGTAGCTATGAGACAACTATCAACCAGTTCGTTCGTCCACCGACAAGAAAATAACAAAACTTCCGAGATCTTGTGGTATAAAACTATTTCTGAAGAAATGTGTATATTCATTTAGTTATCTTTGGTTCTTAGGTCGAGTAAAAAAACTTACATGTAATACATCTATAGGAATAATCATACGAATTTAATTTTAGGGGCGGATCCAGGATTTTTGAAAAAGGACTGCATGGGGCCGGGGGGGGGGGGGGGAGGCTTATAATTAATTTCAGAGAACGTATTTGGTTAGACGATGTTATATGCTACAATGTCATATATATTGATCGCAAGAAACATGAAATTTTATTAACAATCGCGATCAATAGCCATCTACATCTCCCCTGTATTTCTAACCTGATTTTACTATAAGAGTGTTATACTATCGATTCAAGGATTTATATAGGATTCAATCCTAACTGGTTGCATCTAAAGTAAAAAACATAATTATAATATACACAGCACAGTAATAGAAAGACATATTAGTAAAAATATAAATAAAATTAAATTTCAAAATGCTCTTCAAGTCCTTTTAGAGGAATAAGAGCATTTTGAATAAGGCTAGGTATGATTGCCAAGGAGAAACTAAACACCAGAGACCAAAGGCCGTTTTTCTTTTTTCTTTATATTTTTTGTTCATTATTCTCTATTAAGTTTTAGCACCTCATTGTTCTCTTTTCTTAATTTTTCTGTCGATTTTTCTTCATTCTTTTTATTCGTACATTCTGCAAACCCACATCAAAAACCCTCTCACATGTCTTGCATTTTTTATGGTAAGTATTTGTTTCAGGAAGTTTTGATAACTTTTTTATTTTTTTATTATGAAAGATCTTTTAGTTGTTTAAAAGAATCATAGTGTAATCAGAAAAAATACATACATACAAATTTGTTCCACTTATTATATAATCTGTGTTTTGAATATATTTTTAATGGGATTTCGATTACGTGCATAATGTCGTCTTCATTTTTTTATATCTTTATATATACAAGTTGATACAAAAATGTCTTGGACAGTTTTAGTATTATATATTTATTTTTTATCATATGTCATAGATTGATTTGTTCACTGATTCATATAAGGTCAAACTCTAAATCAAGTTGAAGTTTTAATGACGTATTTGCAATATTTATAATGGGGCTGATTTGATGGGTCACATTTAACAGATGTATATACTTAAATTTAATGACCATGTACTCGAATTAACATAAAACAAATATAATTGAGTGAATGAATGAAATTTATATAGTCACAGAGAAAATTGATATTTACAATTATCGATTTATTTATATACAGTTCTAAAATTGTAGAACCCGAATTGTGTGAATGAGCTTAAAGTTTGCATTTAATTCAAAAGCCGTTTCCGTCGTTAAATTAAAGATTTGTACAAAAAAATACGCAATTCCGACATCAGATTTCATTTTCATTGTAATTTATATTAACCACATTGTAATTTATAACCATTTAACTTTCAAACAAAGCAGAAGTAATTTTCACTGAAAGAAATCAATATCATTGATGTACTAAAAATTAGAGTCCAAGCGCGAATGAAGGGAGACAAACCTTATAAATCTGCACAAACTATTTTATGTCAAAATCGGATGATTTACCTGGCACTGAACAGTACTGAAAATTCCCAGACAACTATTTTATCGATGTACGAAAACGTTCTTGACGCTGCTGGATCGAATGCAATGCGTTTTCTCTTAATTACCTGAGTCAGTACTGAACTGTACTGGATTTCCAGCACGGATCAGGGTACTGAACACGTACGGAATAACTGAAAAAGATCTTGACATTTTTCCTTGCGATTAATTCAGGCAATTAAGAGTTGTTCAGTTTAAAATGACCGTTTCAGTAATAAAAACAGTTACTACTGCAGACAACTAAAACATAATTTATTTTGATTTATACTTTATGTTTTATAACACATGTAAATCTGATAAAAAAATCCCTTGATTCTTATTTAAATAAATGTATGAATATTGTGGATATTCGAATATCACTTTTTGAAAATAGTTCAGAAGTAAATAAAAGAGTACATAATACGCCTTTTTCTAGAATAAGAAATAAACCTCAAAAACTGTCAGAGCAGTTTGTTTTGTACCGGCCGACAAAACAGCCAACAATGTGGTGGTGGTATGCCATAAATACTACACGGACGTTCTTACAAATGAAATTTTAAATTCACCGACATTCAAGTCCGTGCGCTCCACAGAGAGTTATATAGCAAACAAACGTATCATAACCACATCACAGCTTAAGGCCTCTTCTGAACATTTGAAGGTCCCTACTATATATTGGTTACCTAAGTTACATAAAAAACCAGTAAAATATCGTTTCATCTCGGTCTCTAGTAAGTGCTCTACAACTAATCTTTCAGTGCTTTTAACTAGTTCTTTAACAACTATCAAAGAACTTGTCATTAACTTTTGTAATAAAATATATGAAAATAGTGGAATTAACTCTTTTTGGAGTGTAAAAAATTCTTTGGATCTTTTAGATAAATTACGTGCTTTTGATGGTCCTTTTGATTCTGTTGACAGTTTTGACTTTTCAATTCTTTACACGACACTTCCGCACAATCTTAACAAACAAAAGTTTTCCTATTTAATTAAATGGTCGTTTGTTAACTCTGAATGCAAATACATTTGCTGCAACTCATTTAAAGCCTTTTCTAATGAGAAAGGCAAATATGCTTGATATCCTTACTGGAGGTGTGATGAAATGATTGAAGCTGATAATTTTCTCCTTGATAATATTTCGTTTCAGCAACAAAGTTTATCGACAGATTGTAGGTATTCCTATGGATACTATGGACACTAAATGCGCCCCTTTAATTGCAGACTTGTTCTAGTACTGTTATGAATCACAGTTTATGACCAAACTCGGTAGAGACCCGTATAAATTGCATTTAATTGATAAATTCAACAACACTTACCTTTATATTGTTGCTATCTGGGTATTTTTTTTCATTAAATAATCAAGAATTTTCTAAATATACTGCTGAAATTAACCCAAAGGAACTTACTTTAAATAAATCAAATATAAACGGTAATTTAGATATGTCAGTTTAACACGGAAAACTCCACACTAACATTTACGAAAAAAGGGACGATTTTTCGTTCCCTATTGTTAATTTTCCTTTTTTGGATGGTGGTGTTGCTTTGACACCATCTTACGGTGTTAATATATCACAACTCGTTCGCGATGCCCGTGTCTGTTGTGACGTTTTGGATTTTAATGAACGTAATATATGTAAAAAGAAAGGCAACAGTAGTATACCGGTGTTCAAAAGTCATAAATCGATTGAGAGAAAACAAATCTGGGTTACAAACTAAAACCGAGGGAAACACATCAAATATAAGATGAAAACAAATTATTAAGTCATGGTTTTCATTACCACACATTACTTAAAACCTTTACTAAATTCGTCCATAGATATAAAGATTTGGTTTTGAATTTTGGTTGTACCTGTAGAAAACTTACTTCAAACGGGATATCACATCCTCAGTTTTACGCAGATATTGTTTACCGTGCCCGGAAATTTAGAAACGATCCTGGTAAACTTATCGATCCTTTAAAAAAACTTATTCTAAAGGATAACCAGTTCAACACTGTAATTTGATCTTTGAATAGTGTTTGTATTGGTATTAATATTGATTTTGTTATCAGTAAATTAAAAGCAAACTCAATATTATTGTTATATACATGTGCATATTAATGGCTCTACAATCTGTCGATACCTGTATCTTGGCATTGCACAAGGTCATGTTTTTCTCCGACTGTTTATGACGTCTTTACACTAAATCCATTGGATGTTGGATGTATACTAATTAATGATTTAGTCTTAGATGCATGATTTTTTTATAAGTTGTTACTGGCTTTGAACTAGCTGTCAGTAACTGCGAGTACTCTCAGATCTGTACTTTGTGTCTTTTTGTTGTTGGGATGTTAAAGTACCCAGCCACGTCCACTCTGTGTTTTTGTTAGATGCATTTCTATTTGTATCCATCTGATGAGTTAAGCCTTTTTCAACTGATTTGTATAGTTCGCTCTTATGTTGTACTGTTACACCACTGTCCCAGGTTAGGAAAGATGGGTCCCCGCTAACATGTTTAACCCCGCCACATTCTGTATGTGCCTGTCCTAAGTCCGGAGCCTGTAATTCATTGGTTGTCGTTTGTTGCTGTGTTATAAAAAAGAAGATGTGGTATGATTGTTAATAAGACAACTCTTCACAAGAGACCAAATGACACAGAAATTAACAACTATAGGTCACCGTACGGCTTTCAACAATGAGCAAAGCCCATACCGTTACATATTTGTTTTTCGTTCATTATTTTGTACATAAATTAAGCCGTTTGTTTTCTCGTTTGAATTGTTTTACATTTGTCATTTCGGGGCCTTGTATAGCTAACTATACGGTATGGGCTTTGCTCATTGTTGATGGCCGTACGGTGACCTATAGTTGTTAATATCTGTGTCATTTGGTCTCTTGTGAAGAGTTGTCTCATTGGCAATCATACCACATCCTCTTTTTTTATAAATAATAATATTGGGCGTGAAAATGATGCAATTTCCTAATTTACATAATTTTAATTGGCATAAGAGGTGGGTACAAATAATTCTAGGACATTTAAACAGGTTGATTATTATACATATAGAATTTTATAACTTTTGTAAGATATACTTGAGAATATAAAAACTTGAAATTATTTATTTATTTAAGACAGACAGACAATATTCAGTCTTTGAAACATTATTTTTTTTTAATATTTAAATGTAAGACAATTATCAGAATTTATAAAATAGATTTTTTTTCATATACTTTAAGTATAAGATCATATTCAGAATTTACAAATGAGAATAAAAGAAATGTGTTATATTGTAAGACAACTTTCAGAATTAATAAGTTAAATAAACCCTGACGCGCTAAGTCGAAGTTTTAACGTGCGTGTTCACATTGTAGCAGTCTGGAGGAGGACATGTTACCTTACCCGGACATATTATTCTGACTTAAAATGACCCCTTAATAAAATAAAAAAAAAAAAAAAAAAAATAGCGGGTATGCGTCAATCAAAAATATCAAGTGATCAATATTCTACATTTGTCAGCAAAACGCAATTGTGATTACAATAAGTCAAGTTAATAATCGCCTCTAGCCGAAATAAGTTACATATATATCATATTCTGAATGAGTTACATTTTTGCATAAAACTGCAATTTTCATAAGAAAATTCCATTCGCCAAATATAGAACACCGATTACTTATAGCATTTGATTAATAGACAAAAGCATGAAACGTAACATTTACCAATGAACCATTAAAATTCAGTCTAAACCCTGTATGACGGACACGTTAACCTTGCATGGATCCCATATGCCAAACATAGTTATCCTATATTACTCATAACAAGTGAGTATTTCACATGATAAGAGATCATGATAAAATTTTCAAGCAATCGCTGAACCTTGAAAAATGAGATCAAAGACACTGGAAATATGACAGACGAAAACTTAGCAGATGCGGATCCAGGATTTTGAAAGGGGAGGAGGGGGTATGAGCAGTCAATGTTTGGAGTGTTACTTGTAAAGTCTTTGCATTTATCATATGTGAAGCTCCATAAAGAAGGTGGGACGGGTCACCTACCCCTCCTAAATCCGCCTCTACTTAATAACATAAAGCTTCTGAATACAAATGAAGCATCTACCCTCTGAAATATAAAGCTTCATATAACTAGTTTACGCCACCGGCGCCGGATAGTTATACCCATGTCTCGCATTCAGTGGCTTTCGTAGCAGGCGACACAAAAACTGATTAAAAGAAGAAAACCATTGGAGCCTGACTTTATATTTTTATAAAATTGAATCAGTTAAGGCTATGATCCAATAATTCGTTGATGGTCATGTACCCACATTTTTTATTTCATTTTTTAAAGCAGGAGATAATTTTATTTTTCATGTTGAATGTTGAATGTTGATTGGACCGTATGATATTAGTATTGCTAAGAGCCGCCCACATACCGAGCAAGTATCGTCTAATTTAAACCGGTACAAACCGGTTCTTGTTTCTCTGCACAGAAATAATTCCTTCTCGTGCACCTAAAACTTCAACAACAACAATTAAAAAACAAATGGAGGATTAAAGTTAAAAAAAAATAGAAATGTTTTTTAACCTATATTTCTATATTCTTTATATTTCAGCACCCCATATTTCTCTATTCTTTATATTTTAGCTCCCCATATTTATCTATTCTTTATATTTTTGCACCCCATATTTCTTTATTCTTTATATTTAAGCAACCTATATTTCTATATTTTTTATATTTTAGCACCCCATATTTCTCTATTCTTTATATTTAAGCACCCCATATTTCTCTATTCTTTATATTTTAGCACCCCATATTCCTCTATTCTTTATATTTTAGCACTCTTATTGCTCTATTCTTCATATTTTAGCTCCCCAAATTTCACTATTCTTTATATTTTTGCACCCCATATTTCTCTATTCATTATATTTAAACACCCTATATTTCTCTATTCTTTATATTTTAGCTCCCCATATTTATCTATTCTTTATATTTTTGCACCCCATATTTCTTTATTCTTTATATTTAAGCAACCTATATTTCTATATTTTTTATATTTTAGCACCCCATATTTCTCTATTCTTTATATTTAAGCACCCCATATTTCTCTATTCTTTATATTTTAGCACCCCATATTCCTCTATTCTTTATATTTTAGCACTCTTATTGCTCTATTCTTCATATTTTAGCTCCCCAAATTTCACTATTCTTTATATTTTTGCACCCCATATTTCTCTATTCATTATATTTAAACACCCTATATTTCTCTATTCTTTATATTTTAGCACCCCATATTTCTCTATTCTTTATATTTCAGCACCCCATATTTCTCTATGTTTTATATTTTAGCACCCCATATTTCTCTATTCATTATATTTAGTACCCCATATTTCTCTATTCTTTATATTTTAGCACCCCATGTTTCTCTATTCTTTATATTTTAGCATCCATATTTCTCTATTCTTTATATCTTTTGCCCATATTTCTCTATTCTTTATTTTTCTCGCCCATATTTCTCTATTCTTTAATTATTGTTTTTTGTCCATTATTCTCTATTCTTTCAACCTATCCACACCCTCCTATATGAATATAGATTGATCAAATACAATATCCGTGTATTTTTTTAAGATAAACATCAATTACGACCGCGGACTTTTCAAATATATAGATAAGATATATATATTAAATGAGAATCACGACTAGTTTTATTGCACCTTGACTATAAAAATAAATCCGAACATATAATTAATATAAAGTGTGTACAGTGACAGCACCAGGTGCATGGGGGAATACACACATATTATTAACAATCCCTATTGATATGGCTTCTTGGTTTTTATCATTATTATTAATAGGTATCTTTATTTTGATTATGTACATGTGTTATACTACAACAGAGAAACTTATCAGTAGAGTGCTATGAGTGTCATCATTCCGACTTTTCGGATTAACCTATTCAGTTGTTTACTTTTTTTTTCGTTGTTTGTTTTGTGTTCCTTTACCTTTTTCATTTCTTCCCGACTCTTTTTGATCGATCATATTCGCCATTTGTTTTTGGAATGTTAGTTTCAATATCACCCATCCGTTTAGTTAAGATGTCAGAAAATTTATTCATGCTATTGGCTAGTCCCACCACTATATTCTTTAGCTCACATATATCATCGAATTTGTCTGAACAGTGTTTATTTTGTGTACATTGATCATGAGGTGAAATTGAAAACCCGTCAATAAAATTTACATGGTTGTATTCCTTAAACTGGGAACATTTTATGATATTTTGTGGACAATGTAGATCTTAAATTAGTATTTAAAAGTCATACAAGATAAAAAAAAAAATTGTAATTTCCATATATACCTTAATATAAGACAAGGTACTTAACTCGCATTTTTGAAAAATGTCATCCGGTCGCGAAATTCCGTTATACATGTATTTCGATTTCTCGGTTGTCAACCCCACTAAAACTTGTTATGCCGTAAATCTAAATTGATTTATCTACACAATCTTATATTTCCAATCGGGTGTTGGTAGACGAAATAATAACGGTTGACATACTTGGGTAGGCCTGCTATGAATGATTCCGACAATAAAGGTATGCGTGTTATACACTGTTGTGTAGATAAATCAATTTAGATTTACCGCATAACAAGTTTTAGTGCGGTTGACAACCGAGAAATCGAAATATAACGGAATTTCGTGACCGGGTGACATTTTTCAAAAATGCGAGTTAAGTACCTTGTGTTATGTTAAGTTATATAGGAAATTATTTTCTTTAAAAAACCTGTGTACCTGGTAGATACAGGAGTGCTTTAGCCAAATTTAGATGTGGTGTAGCACCCATCAGAAACTGGTCGTTTTGAAAATATTGATATTGAAAATAGAGTATGTTTTAACTGTACTGATGACGTTAAAGATGAAAAACATGTTTTGGTAAACTATATCCAGATATTCGTAATGTTATTTTTAATTATGCTAGAATTGTTGATGAGAATTTTTTACATATGTCAGACAGTGAAAAATTGTTATTTCTTTTTACAAATGAAAATATGGTATTTTATGCTGCCAAAATCTGCAATGAAATTTTAATTAGCGGAAATGTATTTTATACTCATAAAAGTTGACTTGTATTTGTATTATAATTTAAGAAAAATTGTTTTATAGTCTGTCATAACTCTTTAAAGAGTGGTTCTTGTTGTTAACTTGTGTTTTAATATGCTGTATATTTTATATGTAACAAATTAATTTTATTTAATAAAGTAGTTGTCTTGTCTTGTCTTGTCTACAAAACACGCTTTCTCTTTTTCTTTTACAAAGTTGTTAATTGATTAACTATGTCGTAATTGGTCTGATTGCTAGGTAAGTCGTGGATTCAGGGGGCGACAGAGCGTACGCTTCTCCTTTGATTGGAAAATATATCATTTTTAGCATAATTAAAATCATCAAATTTGTTTTATCCTCGCTACACTCTGCGTTATTTCTTCATCTGTATATCACAGCTAGTGAATTAGTCTTAATTTCCATCAAATGTATAGTAATATTTCTTTTTCATCACTTTTATATTCTTAAGATATATATAAGCGTTGTCTTTTTTTTATGTGACAAGCCCGTACAGGACTTTAGCGTTAGTATAGAAAGTCCCTGGCCCACAGTAGCAACAATATCCTTTTGATGATCAATTCTTTATAAAAACTAAACTATGTGGACAATGTTCAAGCATCATCGCACACAGGTTTGTTTGTTTGACAAAACAGCTGATTGGATAAATGTGATATATTGGCACGCCTACATTAAACTGATGTCCAATCAAATGCCTTCAGAAACCCGTCAATAAAAGAATTACTGCAAGCATGGATAAGTTAGAGATTTGATTGTGTATTCGATATTTGAAAAAAAGTGTTAGATAGTTACTATTCATTCAACATTACATTGCGAGGAACGCGTCGTGTAACAACCCTCCCCCTTTTTCCGTTTTCGCCTTCTTAATTTTACACTTTCTTTTTAAACAGAAAAGTATAAAATATGACCGTACTGCAAGTTTCTGAATTTTACAAGAATTCTGCAAAGCGACGTGTGATTCCCGGGAACGTCATATTTTCAAGATTTGACCGACCTCTGAAAAAAGTTAGATCATACAAGTTTCATCTATCATGTATAGAAAAAAACACCACAAAATTGTATTCGCAAATTGAAAAAGATTAAGAATAGTTTTATATCATACTAAAAATCCTCTGCAATTATTTGAAAAAAAAAAACAAAAAATATTTTCTCTCTACCTGAAAGCAATCGAAAGCAAATTTTCATTTTATTCTTTATCTATTTGCAAAAGACGAAGAATTCTCCTTAAAACTGTAAATTATTAAAAAAAAAAGACTAAGGATAAATACAAGTGTGTACAACCATCCAGGGTAATAAGTTTTCCATAAAGTAACTAATCCTTAATGCACAACCGTCAAAACTCTGGATTCATTTTTTTACCTGAGAGACCATAAAAGACATACATGTATCTTACAAGAACTTCGACGGCAAAAATGAAAAATAAATGTTTTCTTTTTTGGTAGACAAGTAGCAAATTGAATAAGGAATTTTTAAAATTAAGATATATGACCATCATTCTAAATAAATTGGTAAAAACACGCATATAGAGTTACGTAGATGCAAAAGAATTATTATATTAATAGTCATTTACGACTATTTGATAGATTAAAGGATTATAGGTCAAACACGACACACGATTCATGATTTCCAATGTACATAATTTAAAACAGGTTTATTTTTTTTTATAGATTGCATTCCGAAGTGCACATGCTTGGCTATCATCGTTGAATGTTCAGCGAACAATATTACATGATATGCAGGATGATATTAATCAGAAGCGAAAGAGAGATTTTATTTTTGAAATCAGAGCATTCCTTAAATTCAACATTAAAAATATAAAATTGAGAATGACTGATGTACTTATAATTTTATCTAACAATTAGCATTGGTAGTTTTGGCAGCTTTCTCTCCCTGGGCAAGGGAGGTCCTATTCTTCACGGTAAGCGGACAGAAAGTCACAGGACAAAAAGTCACAGGACAGAAATTCAAAAATTTGATAGGACAAAAAGTCACAGGACAAAAATTGTTTAAGGAATGACTGTAATATTTTTTATGTTATTTCGAATAGACAGAAAAAATATTACAGTCATTTCTTATAATTTAATTCTAAATTCCATTTTAAACCGGAGTAAACCATGAAAAAACGTTGATGAGGTCACGGTCACATGACAAAATTATGTCTATGAGCTGATAAACAAAACAACGTCAGCCAATCAGAAGACGCGTTACATCCAAAATTAAATTATTTGAGTATAGAAGAGAAAAATCTTAAATTATTACTTTTTATTACATATATTCTTTTTACAGTTTAAGAAATTGTTCATTATCCTTGATAAATGAAGATTTATTAAATTCTAATCATGCAAATGATATATTTCTTAGCACCATGAAGCCGTTTAGGTACCAAGCCACTTTGACAGTTTGTTTTCTAAATTATTATTTGATCATTTAATAAATGTGTTTACAAAGTTGGTTTATGTATACAATAGTTCAAGACAAATACAAAAATGTTCTTTTTTTAAATAAGTATTTTTTTATTCAAAGAAAATAGTCTCAGAAACTAAACTGTGACTTTTTGACTGTGACTTTCTGTCCTACATTCTGTTCAACAACCCAACATAATCATTCGAGATTGATATTTACTTCTTTTCCACAAACACGCATTATTTATGAGTAAAGTTCGAACATAGGTCAATTTTGGCGCATTGCATATGCGCCAATTTTTTCAAAATCTAATCTTTCATTTGCGCCAAAAAAAAAAAACTACATTTGCGCCATTTATAAGAATAGTATTCCCCCTGGGTAATCAATTGAGTTCATACTCATTTCTAATACAAAACTGAGAGTCACTTTGGTTTAAAATTATATAATGTTCACATTTTTGAGGTGTCAAGATGGACATAGTCAATTCTGGGACAAACATAGACAATTAGTCTGTAATTTATGATGACCACACTTATAGAAGAGGGACGACAGATACCAGAGGGACAGTCAAACTTATAGATCGAAAACAAACTGACAACGCCATGGCCAAAAATAAAAAGACAAATAGACAAATAATAAAATTTAACATAGAAAACGATAGACTAAGCAACACGAACCCCACCATAAACTGGGGGTAATCTCAGGTGATATGTAGGTTATTTAATGTTCTGAAAAATGGATACAAGCCGTTTAGGGGTTCAAAAAAAATTGCAAAGCCAGAATCACAACAGATATGAACAACAACAAAAATATAAAATATTTGAACGAACACAACCATGGTTTTCAGTGCAACGTATCAATGTATAGTGCTTTCATTAATTTCTGATGAATATGTGTTATAATGCAAACAACAACTGTGTTTAAAATTTTTATTTAAAGTTTCTTGAATAAATGGTTTTTTTTTATCTTATTTACCTGTAATATTGGCGCAAATGAAATGTTTTATTTTTGGTGCAGATGAAATATGGTTTGTGGCGTAAACGAAAGACTTTTTTTGGCGCAAATGAAATGAGAATTGGCACCAAAGCAAAACACCAGTCAATTTGGCTCGGATTCACAACAATTGTCTTCTGGTAAGTATGACCTTTTGTCGACACACGCTCTCCGTGTCAGGCTAGAAAAAATCAATGCATTTAAATGTCACCTGTGTCTTTTCTTCGACCGAATGTTTAAAAAATATAAATAATGGTTACAATTGTAGCGTAATAAACTGCATTTGAACCTAGTCTAACTTTAATTTTCTGTTGAATCAGTTGAACATTTAAGTGGTCGATGTGTAATACTTGAAACTGGACATTATTTTTACGATCGATACAATACAATCAATGTATTTCTATCAATCATTTACCTTACTTAAAGACTTTTGAATGTAACAATATGGTACAATACATTAAATTTACTTAATTTGCATATTTTTTTTTATCGAAATGAAAATATTATAAACTGCTCCCGGTTAATATTAATAAGAAGATGTGGTATGAGTGCCAATGAGACAACTCTCCATCCAAGTCACAAAGTATAAAATAATTATAGGTCCAAAGTACGGCCTTCAACACGGAGCCTTGGCTCACACCGAACAGCAAACTATAAAGGGCCCCAAAATGACTAGTGTAAAACAATTCAAACAGGAAAACCAATGGTCTAATTTATAAGTACACGTTATTTCGTTACGTTATTTTATAGCTTTTTGGTCAATTCCGAAAAATCAAGAAAGCGTCTCACTGTTTTCAAAATGAGAAGTAAAACTGGTGCTATAAAAACAAATTTGATACGAAACAGAAATATAAACCGTACTCTAGATTTATAGTTTTGTACATTTTCTTTTTATCAATCGTTTCTTAACTTATGCTGTTTTATATTTCTATAATATAATTCATTCTTTTATTAGTTTTTGCTAAAAAAAACTTGATGGTAAAATATGTCAGAGAAGTATCAAAATCGGTCTTTATAGGTACCTAGTGGTAAATATAAAACTTTTAACTAAGTTCTTAAAATATGCTTGTATTATTGTTGCGTTTATTTAGGGAAAAAAATGTTTTATTTGTAAATGTAATAATTTTACCCGGTTTATCCTTATATATGATAAAACATGGAAATACATTTAATTTTACTTCCATGGATATCGCATGGGTAATTATTTAGATAGTTTGTGACAATCCGTTTCGGTTGACTGCTCAGATAATCCGTTTATTGAAATGTAAATAACTTTCAATAAGCATCTGTCATCTGTCAAAAATTTAAAAAAATAATAAAGTAAATCAGATACTAGTACTCAGAATATATTTTTCTTGACAAATTGTATATGGCTAAGAACAATTATTTTACATTACAGACAAAAATTTGTTTAGGAACATTTTTGAGATATATTACTTATCATTATATCTTTACAGGCGGAATGAATAAATACAGGATTACTTTATGTCAGAATGCACGACTGCAAAGTTTTTATGACTTACACATTTTCCGGTAACAACAATTATTCTTTGTTTATATAACCAATTAAATGTTAAAAAATCTATCGGAAAAAAATTGTAAGTTTGCATACGTTATTTAATGAAACAGATAAACAGTATTACATTAAAAGACTACAAAATAAAATCCTCCAAGCTCTGCCGATTTTATTCATAAAGGGGGAGCAACCCCTGATAAACACAGAGAAAGTTTCGCCCGTTTTATGTAAAATATTTAAAATCTTAACACGATCTTACAAAAACTAAACAGAATTTTTACCTTTGGTCTGGTTTGATCTAAACGTGGTCTGATCAAGTCTTAATCGAATGCTAGAACAATCTGTCTTGTTTATCTTGACACGACTAAACGGACTGAACACGATATATCGGAACAGTGTTTGAAAGTCTGAAAAGGTCAACGTTTTTCCCTAGCGGTAAATTCAGTCGATTAAGACTTGATCAGACCAAAATGACCGTTTCAGACTGAAATCTTGCTACTTGTGCAAGCCATCCGGGTTCTTAACCAGTCCATGTTATTTTCCATTATAGATATACTGTCCTCCACATTTTTCTTCAGCATTAACAGTTTTACGGGGTCTGCAATAGTTTGCAAGTTTTTTTGCGGGACTTGAAGACCGTCACCTTTTAAGACTATCAGCAGTTTATTTAAACAAGATCATGTTAACTTATTTTTTTCTGACCAATCAACTATTTTATCCTTCAATGACAAACATGGCTCGTAGTATCATAGGAAACATATACAATGTCGTGCTCTGAATCTGACATTTCGACTTCCTCCACAAATCCAGTCTAATTTGCCGCTTGAATCAGTTAAAGTTGTATTTCCATCAGTACATGCTCATTTGCATCCACCCTATTACATGTATTTCTTCTCTTTTATTTCCAGATGCATTTTCTTCTTGACTCTAAATTACTGATATATTATCTTCAACTGCACTACTGGTACCAAGAGCAAATGCTCTAGCATCAGCTCGAACCTCTCGCCAACGCTTCAAGTATGACATGCTTTACAAACCTTGAAAATGTTAAAACATGCGCATGCAACAATAAAAGTTTTTTGTCTAAGATATTATTTTTCTAACTGTGCCAAAAAAAACTTTCACTTCTCGCATGTGATACAATATATCTGCTTTCAGTGTTAAACCTTATGCTGTCTCGCAAACATCAAGCATTGTAATTACAAAAAGTATATATACTATGAAAACCTGAACATATTTAAACATACAGATGTACCTATTCGTAGAACATAGACATGTCTGATCAGGCGAATGGAATGTATGGGCGAAACCCGGAAGGTCTCATGTATGTTAACCTTAATTACTTCAGGTGCAGGAAAATTAATCAAACTATATATTTCCCGCATAATATTAGTGCATGTATGTGAGGCATTTTATAATATTCGCAGTGAAAATAAACTTCTTGTCTAGGCAATACTTTTTAATAATACGTCTAGAATAAAAAGCGTGATTTTTTTAAAGAAAAAAAACACGTACAATTTATGTATACTCACCATTTTTAACATCTTTTCTTATGACATGATTTTCTGCTATGTAATACATGACAGAATAACAAAAGCACGTATTCCTATTTAGTGGATGTAATTGAGGTTCAAATAAAGATAACAACAGCATATATACCCTAGCTGGATATCACACATGTTCCTGTAAAACTTTGACCACTTGCACAAGACATGGTAGAGAAAATGTCTGACGCCGAAAAATAAAAGTGATTGTTGTATGAACACGATGAAGCCAACAGTTTGTGTGACTCAAATGCTTGGGGCAAGTGTCAAAGTTTCTCAAATAGTGAAAAGGTCTATTGTAAAATAGGAATACATTACATTTTGAACTCGGGCTGTCTATGACGACAACTCAGACGCCGTCGAATAAGTCAACTCGGACTGGCTATCAATTCAGCTCGGGCCGTCAATCAATTTAACTCGGACTGTCTATCAATTCAACTGGAATTGTTTATCAATTCAACTCGGACCGTCTATCAATTCAACTCGGACCGTCTATAACATGTATAATGCAAACTCAGACAAAGTATAAAAGGACAATTTTTACTTATACATATAAAAGAGGGACGAAAGATACCAGAGGGACAGTCATAGATCGAATATAACTTATTGAATATTTTCGACGATATAAACAGTCTGAAGAGAAGTCAGGCCTTCTATAATGTGAAGAATAAAGGAAACGTTGTTTTAACTATAATTGACGAAAAACACCTCGGACCGTGTAAGCTGATTGTATAGACCGTTTCAGTTGACTTTTGAAGGGGTCTGACCGAAATTTTAAGAGGATTATTAGCCAAAACCATATCTCTGATATCGCTATTATGTGGATTATATGCAGTAATACAGTTTTCAAATTCTGATTCTCTGAGTATTTCAACCATTTTTTCAAATGATGTTAAGGAAAAGACAAACTGAAATTAAAAACATGAAACTTTACGATTTATGTACAATCCTTTTATTCATCTCTAGCTGGTTGCACTAATATTGATGATTGTCTTCTAGCTGGTTTAGTTTATCTTTATGATGATATTCTTTCTGGTTATTTTAATCTTGATGATGATCGTCGTTACTTTTCCACGATTCCGCGCCTAGTTTTCAAATGTTCCGTCCGTAGTACAATGCATCATGATTACGGAATATATGGAATATAAATACCTTGAACTCGACTATCAAATAGTCTCTACACCGCACACACAAATAATTATTTATCAATTATCCGTGCATACACATCACACTTAACTGTACCTATCTATTTATTTGCACAAAAACGAATAAACCGATTATAATACGAACAGTCAAAACTATCAATTAAATCTTTTAAAGGATAAATTGATGGTATTGCGTGTTTTATTTATTAGAGTGAAAGGATAATATATAATTTAACATGGTACTATTTACACACCTTTTATTCTCTTCCAGCTGGTTTAAATTAACTTCATGATGATTTTATTCACTTTTTCCACTAGTTCGCGCCTAGTTTTCAAACCAATTTTAATGTTGGTTCCTTCCTTAGACTATGCATCATGATTATGGAATATAAAATCCGTGGAAAAGACTCTCAAAAAGTCTCTAAAAAGGACGTATAAATGAATATTTATTGAATATCTGTGCATAAACATCACACTCGACTTTACTTTTTTATTTATTTGCACGAACGATTACACCGATTATAATAAGAAAATTAAAAATGATTCATTAAATCATTCAAACAGTGTATTGATGATTGTTTCTTATAAAGTGGCGCAAAGGAACCTTGTAAATGTGTATGTTGTTGTAGTCTGGCATATCCGATGTTATTTATTTTAGAAGCGGGCTATGTTAAACTTTTAACTTAAGGTTCATTAAATTATTTATATAACAATAGGATACAAACAGTAATGTGAAAGGATAATATAAAATTTAAGAATTTATGTTCGTGTACACGTGTGATTTCAATATTTTAGATACAATGAGACTTTCGACCGGCATATGGCATCCGCCTTTGTGTTGACGTTCTATAAGTTCTCGACAAAAAGAAAGGTAATACTGTGGATTAATTATTATTCGTTGGGTACCAATTTTCGTGGATTTCGTTGGTACAGACCAAGAGAGACGAAATATACATGAGGGACATTCAAACTCTTAAGTCGAAAATAAACTGATAACGCCATGGCTAAATAGGAAAAAGACCAACAAACATAAGTACACAAAACACAACATAAAAAAACTAAAGAATAAGCAACCCGATCACCACCAAAAAATTGGGGTGATCTCAGGTGCTCCGGAAGGGTAAGCAGATCCTGCTCCACATGTGTGAGCAGCAAACTTGTATCAAGAAAATCATGATAAGAAATACAAGCCCAGGAATATCGTATCAATTGGGAGATATATACTCCGTATGCAGTCGCTGCTTGAATGTTGCTACATAGAAATGGAAAGTTTACAATTGGGAAGCTGGTATCATCTCTTTTGTCGTAAAGTTTTGTTTTCAACCGACCCTCATTGTCAATTTTAAGATGCAAGTCAAGATACAAAAATGTATGAGGCAGCCTTAACTGTATCTGTTGTATCCCTTATATCAAGTTCGATGGTGTAGATGTGTTCAACATTGTCACAAATTTTTAATTATTTAGTGAAAGCAAATCATCTACATAGCAGAAAGTAAAGTTACAGGTGAACCACGAATTTAAATTGTAAAGATGGAATCATCTCTCTTGTCGTAAAGTTTTGTTCTCAACCGACCCTCATTGTCAATTTTAAGATGCAAGTCAAGATACAAAAATGTATGAGGCAGACTGAACTGTATCTGTTGTCTCCCTTATATCAAGTTCGATGTGATAGATGCGTTCATCATAGTTATTAAAATTTGAATTATTTAGTGAGAGCACATCATCATTATAGCAGAAAGTAAAGTTAATGGTGAACCAAGAATTTAAATATTCAACGAACTGCAAATTTTCTTCAGGGTTGTATGCAGACTTGGCAAAACCACGGAATCAAAGATCCACGAAAATGCATTTTTTTTATCATACACGAAAATTGGTACCCAATAAAATAAATGAATCCACAGTATAGATGTCATTATAATAAATGAATCCACAGTATAGATGTCATTATAATAAACGAATCCACAGTATAGATGCCATTATATAACTTCGGTACAGACGTTTGCCAGCCGACGTTGCGACCTATTGTCAACCAAATATCCAAGTCTGTTAGCCTCGGGTGCCTGCTGGGGTAGTTTTAGTCACATTTAAAAAACAATCATTTATTTTACAAAAACTAGAACATGATCTGTTTTCAGCATGCCAGGTCATTACTCTTTTGTTTGGATTATAAATAATGAACGTTATTGTTCCGTATGCTTTCTTTCAAAAGATTCCTTGAATTAAAAATAAAAACACATAAACTTTGAGATCTGAAATATGTTTAAATCCATCTTTTTAAAGTTTAAACTCAGTACATAAATTCGAGTTGTTAAAAAACATTTATACAATTCTAATTTAGGTCAATGTTAAATATCAGACTTCAAACTTTAGTTCAAATATCATTTGCATGGTCTGTCAGTTTTCTATTGAAAGATATAAGGTATCATATTTAAAGTTTGATTTAAATTTCAACCAATTATTCTCCATTCTTTATTTGTTGCAACGTAAGGTACAAAAAATACATTAGAAATATCGAGGATTTTCCACATGAAACAGAAACTATCATTTTCAAGTTCAATAAAGACAACAGTGCGGAATCCATTGTGTTAAAAGGGAAGTTATGTCAAATAATATTTCACGTCAACAATAAATATATGATGATATTGCACAATAGACACTTTGTACTTTCAAGTCAATAATTTATAATGGACAATATTAAACATTGATTTCAGCATCTTTGTCTAATTTGACTCTGGATGAAGAAGTCTCTGGTAAGCATATTTATTTTTATAAACATTGTCATTATACGTATGATTAATCAACAACAAAAAAACAAATTTTAAAAATAAAACAACAAACACAAATCAATTACATAATTTCGCTATACTTGAATATTCAATCTTGATCAACTGATTTGATTGTAAATGTCCGCAGGGAGGTCTAAAATAATGAAAAAACTAGGTGTAAGCATAATTATAAATATTGTTTAAAAACTTCACGATCATATAACAAAACTGATGTCGCGTTTAAGACGTGAGTTGATGATTCTTTATGAATGATAAAGGGAAAAAAAATGATGCTTAGGGATGAAAAACATAAAAAGACAGTAGTGATTATGTTCATTTTCTTAATTACATTTATGAATTTGAGAGTTAAGTTTTTTAATAACCAACAAATCGCATAGTGCATAATGAAATTGATATTGATTATATGACAAACAAAAACCAATTAATTTCCTGCCGACGTTATTACGGCGTGGTTTACACTTAAATATCCTTTACTTTAAATCGTTTATAAGCGAGAATGTACACCTGCCCTCTTAATAGGAGGTTAAATACTATAATTAAATAAAAATTTTTTTCAAAGGCCTCTCTTTTGTTAAAAAATATCGAATACGGATTTTCTTTTTGTAGAAAAGTCAACAATAATGAGAAATGTCAGTAAAAAGAAGTCAAGGCTGAATTAAAAGAGTGCATTTTTCATAATCTATTTACTCGTTTCATTAGATAAAATCAACGCGAAAAAACATGATACCTCAAGTAAATGCAAATGAAACAGCATCCGCCATGCGAATCTAAAATCAAATAAAAGACACAACCGTTAAAATTACAATTCAGACGATTATTCTGATATCTAAAGATCTCAGAACGCGCAACATGTCGCTTGAGTATTGAGACATTCAATTCGTGATTGTGACCGTAAAATTTTAGTCGCTCTTCTCCATACCTCTGTTAGAGCAGTTTTTGTATAAATTGGGTAAAATCTATAAAATAAAAATTGTACAAGGTTACATATAAAACCGTAAACGAACAGTAGTTGAAATAAATTCTGCAATTTTAAACATGCTTCCAGAGTAAATATCTTTATTTGTAATACAAGTTGTAAACGTTGAAAATTACAGGTAATATATAAATTATGGATGTATCAAAGATCTTTGTCATTTATAAATCCATAACTTTGTCTTAAAACTTCTTTTCATATGATCAGATTATCATTCGTGTTAAATTATAAAACGTTATCATATTTCAGTTCTTAAGATCGTTATGCTTTTGTTAAGAATGCCAAAGACATAACACGATATGTTTTTTTAATGCATTACAACATATACCTACTTCAACAAATACATAAAGGTCAATCCAATTTTTCAAATCGATTCAATGAAGAAATCACAGTTCTACGCTTCTTTTGTTATAAGGAGTTTATTAATACTATAGTAAATTTAAATGGGAAGATTTAAACCGATTATGTTCGCCATACCTTGCCAACATTTGAAACATATAAAGCGTCTATTGACAGTCCTTCTAGGTCATTTTTTAAATACATTTGATTGTTGCAAATGAGTTCTAGTTGTCTTTATGTACATTTATGGTACATTGGTTGTTCTAGGTTAAAGTAAAGGAATTTTATTTGGTGTATCACTTTATGGATTCCAATCCCTAAAAAAGAGCTTTTATCTCCATCTTCTACTTCTATGTGGATAATCTGAAGTTATTTATTTTAATAAATCCGTTAACTTCTGACTCCCGTGGGTATTTCAACCATTTTTTCGAGTGAATTAAAGGAAACAATCAACTGCAATTTAACAAGAAACTATACGATAAGAGTACAAACCTTTTATTATTTTTAGCTGGTTTAAATTAACTTGGTGATGATCTTCTTTACTTCTTCTTCCACGAGTTTGCGCCTAGTTTTCAAACGAAATTAAATGTGTGTTCCTTCCGTAAAACTATGCATCGTGATAAAGGAATAGAAATACCGGGTACCAGACTTTCAAATTGTCTCTAAACCGCATGACCTTGAATTTAGGTCGCCGACGTTGCGACCGATTTTCAACCAACTATCCACGTCTGTACAACATAGAATGCCTGCTGGGGTATTTCTAAACACATTTTCAGAAGAAATTCATTTATTTTACACAAACAAGAACATGATCTGTTTTCAACATGTGTGGACATTACTCTATTGTGGGATTATAAATAATGAACATTAGTGTTCCTTATGCTTTCTTTCAAAAGTTTTCCTTAAATAAAATAATAAAAACAGAAACTTTAAGATCTGGACGATTTTTAAATCATGTTTTGTAAAGTTTAAATTCAATACCTTAATTCGAGTGGTTAAAATACATTTTTCAATTCTAATTTAGGTCAATGTTAAATTCAAGACGTCCAACTTTAGTTCAAATATTATTTGCGTGGTCTGTCAATGTTCTATGGAAAAAGATCAGGTATCCTGTTTAAATTTTGATTTAAAGTACAACCAGTTATTCTAAATCTGTGGCAATGTAAGGTACATAATACAATCATTGGGGTTTGTCAACACAAATCATAAAATATCATTTCTATGTTAATATGCGGAATTCGTTGTGTTAAACGGAAGTTATATCAAATAACATTTCACTACAATGATGAATATGTGGTGATATTGCACAATAAGCACTTTGTACTTTCAAGTCCATATCATATAATGGACAACATAACACATTAATTTCATCATCTTTGTCTTATTTGGTTCTGGATTAAAAAATAATTTGAATATTTTTGAAATGTTACCACTAAAAAAAGTCATTTATACGATTTCACTGATCATGAATATTCAATCTTGATCAATTTATTTGATTGTTTGTGTCCTCAGGTCTTTCTTCATCCATCTTTACTGTAGAAGCTAAGGCAATAATTCTTGCAGTGTATTGCTACTTCTGAGAAATCACAGTTTATCATATGTTATGATTTTCCATCATGTCTTCAAGCAATACAAAATACCAAAATTAAAAACCCGATAATTCTAAAAATCATTAGCGTAATGAGAAATTTGAAAAATTTTCATTTTTAAAAGAAATTGGAATATTTTCCAAACCACACCATTGAGCAACCAATCAGAGCTAGTTGTTTTTGAATAATAATTCGATTTCCATGTAACATTTTGTAAGATTGCATTTTTTTTCACTTGAACATTCTATATCATTCCTTCAGCTGAATGTATAATGATATCTTCTCAATTATATAGATGGATAGATGTATGTAAATTTCGATTTAAAAAGACAAGATAAATTTCTAATGATCTTTTACATTCCATGTTCGCTTTATTTTACGGTTAAAAAAAATCTTCTTTCTTCTTTTGTATACTTTATAACACACTTTAACAAATAGATACTATGTAAGTTTACAATTTTTAATTGATACGAGTAATTATTGAGTTGGTGACATCACTAATATTCTCTTTCTCGATCATGTGATTTTAATTTCCACAGGTGAAGTATTTTGGCCTTTAAAAATTAAAAATGGCGAAAATATAGAATAATGTAGTTTTACACTTGACTAGGATATTATATTCACTGATCAAATCGAGGTGTACCACACCAAAAAAAGATAGAATACTTCAGACAGTAAGTCTTTTTTAAATTAATCAAAAATATTTCAAAATTTTGTAAATGTGTATCTGAGTAAACAAACGGTTAGTTTCTTTTTTGAAACGATCATATCAAGTTTTCCTTTTTTAGCTCACCGGGCCCGAAGGTCCCCATGTGAGCTTATGCCATCATTTGGCGCCCGTCGTCTTCTGTCGTCGTCTGTCGTCGTCGTAAACTATTTCAAGAAACTTTTCCTCTGAAACTACTAGGCCAAATACCTTCAAACTTTAACTGAATGTTCCTTAGGGTATCTAGTATATAAAAAGGATCCGAAGTTTCGATCCATCAACAAACATGGCCGCCATCGTTAAAAATAGAACATGAGGGTCAAATTGCAGTTTTTGGTTGATATCTCAAATCTAAACCATTTAGAGCAAATTTGACAAAGGGGTAAAAATGTTCAATAGGTCAAGATCTATAACCTTGAAATTTTCAGACGAACCGAAAAACCCGTTGTTGGGTTGGTGCCACTAAATTGGTAATTTGAAGGAAATGCTTTTTGCAGTTTTTGGTTATTATCTTGAATATTATTGAAGATAAAGATAAACTGTAAACAGCAAAAATTTTCAGCAAAGTAAGATCACCAAAATTGTCAATTGACCCCTTAAGAAGTTATTGCTCTTTAAAGACAATTTTACACAATTTGTTCATCATGTTTGCTAACATTTAAAAATCTTCTCCTCTGAAACTACTGGGCCTAATACTTCCAAAACTTTAACTGAATTTTCCTTAGGGTAACTGGTTTATACAATGATTCCGAAATTTTGATCCATTAACAAACATGGCCGCCATAGCTAAAAATAGAACATAGGGGTCAAATGCAGTTTTTGGCTTTTATCTCAAAAATTATAGCAGTTAGGGCAAAGTGACATGACTTATAGTGATGAATAAGTCAAGATATATCTGCTTCGAAATTTTCAGACCAATTGGACCACCCATTGTAGGGTTACTGTCCGACATAGTTTATTTTTATGAAATTTTACTGTTTTTGGTTATTATCTTTAATATTATAATAGATAGAGAAAAAGTGTAAATGGCAAAAATGTTCAGCTTAGTAGGATCTACATATAAATTCAATGATCAAAATAGTCAATTGACTCTTTACGGAGTTATTTACATTGAAACGTTTATTTTTTACATTTTTTCGTGCAAGTCTATTACTTTTTCAAAAAAACCTTCTTCTCTAAAACAACTGGGCCAAATACTTCCAAACTTTAATTTGAATGTTCCTTAGGATATCTAGTTTTATATTGTATCCGAAGTTTTGATCCATTAAGAAACATGACCGCCATGGCTAAATATAGAACATATGGGACAAAAGCAGTTTTTGGCTTATATCTCAAAAACTACAGCAGTTAGAGCAAAAGTGAAAGGGAGTTTAAGTGATAAATGGGTCATGATCTATCTGTTATTAAATTTTAATACAAGTTCGACAACCCATTGTTGGGTTACTGTTGGAAATAGTTTATTTTTATTGAATTTTACCTTTTTTGGTTATTTTCTTTAATATTTTAAAAGATAGAGAGAAAGTATTAATGTCAAAAAAGGTTCAGCCAAGTAAGATCTTCCACTGAGTCAACATGATCAAAATAGTCAATTGACCCCTTAAGGAGTTATTGCCCTTAAAACGTTTTTTTTTCTTTTTACAATTTTTGTGAAAGTCTAATTACTTTTTCAAAATTCTCCTTCTCTAAAACTTTTTGGCCAAATACTTAAAAACTTAAATTGAATGTTCCTTGGAATATCTAGTTTGTGGTTTGTATTCGGGAATTTGATCCATTCAAAAACATGGCGGCAGTTTTTAAATATGGAACATAAGGGTAAAATGAAGTTTTTGGCTTTCATCTCAAAAACTAAAGCAGTAAGAGCAATACTGACATAGGTGAAAGTGTTAAACAGGTTTAGATTTACCTGTCAAGTAATCTTCAGACCAATAGGACAACTTATTGTAGGGTTACTGTCCCGAAATAGTAAATGTTTAGGAAAGTTTACAGTTTTGGGTTATGTACTATCTTTAATATTATTATAGAAAGAGAGAAAGTGTTAATGACAAAATTGTTCAGCAAAGTAAGAACTATAAATAAGTCAAATGCCTGAAACTGAAATTACAGGTGAGCGATATCAGGCTCTCATGAGCCTCTTGTTTAATGTACGTCTACTCTCTAAAACCTTAACATTGTGTTTTCTTTTGAAGTGATTTTTACTGTGCGTATTGCTGTGTGATAGTTTATTTTACATTGGCTAGAGGTATATGGGGAGAGTTTAGATCTCACAAAACATGTTTAACCCCGCCATATTTTGTTCGGAATGTTTTTAGTGTGTCCTCCATGTTTGTTGAGCAAGTATTCATTTTTGTTCAGGGGCCAGCTGAAGCCCGCCCTCGGGTGTGGGTTTTTTCCGGTGTGTTGCAGACCCATTAGTGGCGTTGGGCTGTGTTCTGCTCTTGATCGGGTTGTTGTCTCTTTGACACATTCCCCGTTTAAATTCTCAGTTTTATTTCAAATGCTTACCGAATCTAGTCTTAAACGATCTTCTCAACTTCATTCTTTGTTTGGTGACATATTGTCTTACTATTGGAATAGTTACTGCACGAACCATTTTGGATATGTTAAAATGAACAGAAAGATAAGAAACGGCTTCGATATTAAGGCAGCGCCCTTCGAATGTTCTATGTGACGTCACTAGAAACGAAAATATACATAAATAAAGTATGAAGAAATCAAAACTATGAAGCCAGGTATATTCTTTTGCAAATTTAAATGAAGCAAGTGTGACATAAAATGAAAATATGATTTAAATTTATCATTTCAAAATCATGACCAATATATGTTTCTTGCTCTGCAGAACATTTAAAACTTTACCCTAGATAATGTGACATGTAGCATGCGTAAACGACCTGATGGAATATTGCATATTTATACCTTTAACTATTTCAATGATAATGGTTCAGTAGTTTTCCATTGACCTTTGTTCGAAATACACATAGGATCCATCATTCATTTAAGTCTAATAAGGCACATGCAACCAAATAAAGTGTATATATTCTTGACATATTCGATTTTTCTTATTATCAAATTGAAGGAAAACGTGCCGAAAAAAAGCAACACTAGATAGACTGTCTTAAACAATACACTCGTCGTAGATACTAGGCTTACCATTTTTCCCAAAATAATCATTTCATGAACACATTGAAATTATGTGAACATTTTTTTTTACGATTAAATGATACATCTGTGTAGGGTTCTTTTTCAACATTTTATTCGAAAAGCACCTTGTACACCCCTCCCCATTTCGGTACCATACAACCAATAAATAGAGAGTTGGTACTGACATGCTTATTTCATTCTTTCTAACTTGATCCTTTGCTTTTTTACTGATAATTACATGTTTGTGAAATGTTTATTAATTGCGTTCACTATTCCCCCCAAAATGCAGACTCAACTCTTAACTGAACTAATTATAGTATTTAAATATCATATAGTTAGCAATAAATTCATTTTATTGTAGAAATTTTAAAATTTAAAGATCCGTATATATATAACAAATAACACCAATTACAGTGTGGTGATAAATAAACACATTGGGATAGTTAAACCTTTTATACCTTACATTTCAATGTAAATGGCTCAGTAGTTTTCTATATAAATGTGTTTTACTGAACCACTGCAATTAAGATATTAACTTGTATATTTCACTTTAATTTATTTTTATTTTTAAAGCAGCAGAATGGGACATTTTTAAATAAAATGGTCGTAGACAACTAATTGAATTATACACGCGCATATCTGTCTTAATTAAAAAAAAATTAAACTTAATATAAATCAGTGCTATGAATAGTTTACTTGTTTATTCCACTCAGTGTGGTTGCATTATTACAAAGGAAATAAAAGAAAATTATTAATTAAGAATTATTGAATCTATGATACCTATCTTTTTAGTTTTTATCTCGACATTTTCTTAATTTTTCTCAAAATGGAACAAACCTCAATGTATATTCTAAAACAAATTCGATAGATACTGATACCTATACTTGCTTGTATAGTGGTTTGTTTCAAAGAACTCTCATGTAAGCAACTAGTATATTAACCTTATAGATTAAAACATAATACATTAACACATTATCTTATAGGAGAAACCTAAATGAAAAGAAAATATGAAACGACTTTTTTTTTTATTAACCTTATGATTTTATGTTTAACGGATGACTTTAATTACCATTTTGGCCTTAACAAATCAAAATGGTGAAGCAAAATAATTATGTAGGTATTTTTGTCTAAAATATTAAATTCATACCAAAGGAAAAATACATCAGACAGAAAGTTTTTTTTCAATTACATTTTAAATATTTTATGTTTTTGTCAAATTGTTTACGGTAAAATGGACAGTTGGTTTCTTATGATGCACCGATGATACCAAGTTTTCCTTTTTATCGTGCACGTAAACTCTAACAAACCTTATAAAGACAACAGTAGTATACCGCTGTTCAAAAGTCATAAATCGTCTTTGGATCATCAGTTGTTTCTGAATTGATGGAGAAGATATACCCTTTAAAACGTTAAGAAATTGATAATGAATTTAGGTTTCCGCTTTCCGCCAGAATTGGTTTTTAAAACTTAAAATTCTTTTTTTTTTTGTATTAATACAAATCGTCAGTGCACGGACCTCTCACATTGATGATTATGAACTTAAGGTAATACACCTTCACTGTTCAGATAGGGATAACAATTCCATAAACATTCTTTTTTGGTATAGTACAGGTCTGTGAATATCAAACAATTCACAGAAATAAGATGTTTAGAAAGCAAGAACCAGAAAACCAGTAATGTTCTTTTACAGGCTTTATGAGGCAAGTATGACCCGAAATTAAAATATGTCTAAAATCATTGATATAAAACATTGTTTATTGTTATGAAGATCTTTTTAAAATTACCCTAGATAATTTCAATATAGCATGCGTAAACAACCTGGTGGAATATGATATCTGTATACATTTAAATTAAATCAATTTACTGGCTCAGTTGTTTTCCATTGACTTCTGTTCGTAATACAAATATGATACAATAGTCGGTTTTGTGTAATAAAGCTGATAGACACGCAGAGTAATGGTTTGAAAGGATTGTCAAAACGAGAAAAAATGTCTTTCGTTTTAGTAAAAGTTTGAAAGAATAAACATCTTGTTCCTTTTTTTCTTTAATCTTCAACCAAAGGCAATTGTACTATAATGTTACTCATTGAATAATACATGATTGATTGATTGATAAGCATGTTTTCTAAAGATATCCGCGTGGAGTCCACAAATTTCAACCTGTATTTGGTCACCTGGTGTTAATTTCAGATAAAATTGTCCAGTTCAAATCCGTTGTTTAAACTTTCCTTTAGTATATTGTTGCATATCAGTTATATTAGCAGCGTCTTCCCCCCCCTTTTTTTTTATTATACTCGAAACATTATTGTAAACATTTTTTCTGTGGGACATTTTTATGTTTTTAGTCGGCATGCAATGAAATTTTGGTAAAATATGCTGATTAGTTTGAGAATATATAAATTCATTACTCTGTTCTTTGATTGACTTCTATCTAAAAAAATTCAAGTTATCTGGGACTATATCATTAGAAGGAGACTTCCCTTGCATCAACAAACTTGTGAAACTTGCAGAAATTTTGATAAAACTGAGAAAAAATGTATTACATTATTATCAGCTGAAGGACGCCTCCGGGTGCGGGAATTTCTCGCTGCATTGAAGACCTGTTGGTGACCTTCTGCTGTTGTCTGTTCTATGGTCGGGTTGTTGTCTCTTTGACACATTCCCCATTTCCATTCTCAATTTTATTGTAAAAGTGTCCATTGTATGATGACCTGTGAACTGACCTTATTTAGAAACAAATTGTTAGAACATCAAAACTTACAAAACGAACATTAAATATGATCAATCAAATCATTTAAACAGTGTATTGATTCTTGCGTCAACTAAAGGGGCGGAAAAGTTCCTTGGGAAAAGAGGCGTGTGGTGGTAATCGGGGTTTGCAATAAACACTAGAATAAGATGTTGTTTATCTATACTACACTTTATTTTATAGTTCATTTTTAGATAACGAAATAGAATACGTATAGTTATGTGAAAGGATAATATATAATTTAAGACTTGATGTTCGTGAACGTATGATTTCAATATTTACGATTAATTTAGACGTCCCACCAACATATGGCATCCGACGTTGTGTTTATTACGTTGTATAATGTTGCGACCAACAAAAAAAGGTTATACAGATGTTGTTCTATAACGTCTGATAGACGTTTGTCAAACAATGTTGAACCGACTTTCAATTTAGGTCGCCGACGTTGCGACCTATTTCAACCAAATATCCACGTCTGTACAACATCGGGTGTCTGCGGGATAGTTATAAACACCTTTTCAAACAGAAATCATTTATTAACACAAACTAGAACATGATCTGTTTTCAATATGTTAAGTCATTACTCTATTGTTGATATTATTGATAAAGAACATAGTTGTTCCGTGTGCTTTTATTCGGAAGTTTTCGTCAATTAAAAAAAAACAAATAAAAACACATAAACTTTAAGATCTGGACGATTCTTAAATCAACTTTATAAGTTTTACATTCAGTGTCTAAAATCGAATTATTAAAATACATTTTTACAATTTTAATTTAGGTCAATGTTAAATACCAGACTTCAAACTTTAGTTCAAATATCACGTGCATGGTCTGTCAGTTTTCTATTGAAAAATATCAGGTATCGTGATCTTATTTTGATTTAAATTACAACAAGATATGTTAAATATGTAACAATATACGGGACAAAAATATATAATAAACTATAAATATTTGAGTTCGTCCACACGTATCATAAAATACAATTTTTCAAATTTAAATGCGAAATCCGTTGCGCTAAAATGGAATTTATATCAAATAAAATTATACTACAATGACGAATATGTGATAATATTGCATTATTGGTACTCTGTACTTTCAAGTGAATTTCTTATAATGAACAACATGAAGAAATCATTTCATCATCTTCGTGTTATTTAACTCTGTATGAAGCAGTTTCAGTTAAGCATATTAAGTTAATAAACATTGTCATTCTACGTTTTATATATCTTAAAAAGCTTCTTTTAATATCTTAAAAATGTTACCATAAACTAAAGACAATCACACGATTTCACTAAACATGTGCAGTCAATCTTGATAAATGGATTTGATCGTTTATGTTCTTAAGTCAGTCTAAAATGACCTCCTGCTGCATCTATCTTTTCTGCAGAATGTAAGGCAATAATTCTGTCCTTGCAACTTCTGAGAAATCAACGTTTATCATATGTTATGATTCGCTATCATGATTCACGCAATACAAAATATTAAATTAAAAAACCTGTAAATTCTAAAAACCCTTTACGATCCATTTTTAAAAGAAATTGGAGTATATTCCAAACTTTAATATATTCAATAAATGTAATGTGATTTTAAAGATTTAATACTTTATCTTATTTCTTAATTTTATATGTACATGCATGATTTTGTTTTGAACTAAAGTTGAAGTAAATTAAAAGACCTTTTGTCTGAATTAAAAAAAAAAAAAAGGTTTTTCATAATCTGGTGCAGTTACATCTGCTTCAAATACGATTTGGTCTCTGGTGGAGGAATGTCTCCTTGCCAACCATACAGCATCTTCTTTTTTTTTAATATTTAAATACGATTGTCTGAAATATGCTTCAATGTTTTATTAGTTCATGTCTAAACGACGCCTGATTTTGGTTTTCGAAAATTTGTTCACTGCTGTTATAATTGATAATACAAATAACCGCTCGACTTCCCTTTTTACAGTATTTCCCACCCAGCTACTGATTTCTATTGTATGAAATACTTATTGCATTGATTGTAAATTTGGTCTCGTTCTGAAGATGCATGAAACATATGACACTGGAAATCAATCTATAAATTGTATCTCTTAAGAGCTTATGACGGTAACCTAGGGTATACACATTTTTTTTTGTATTCGTTTTGTATAAACTACGCTAAATGTACTTTCTTTGTTTAACAAATAAATGTTTGGTCAGCTTCAAGTAAAGCAACAGTGAACAGAGCTATCATATTTCATTTTGTATATTATCAATAACCGGTGATATGATATACACATCATACTTAAGTAATTAGTAGAAAAAAAACTAATCGTGTAATGAAGATTATGCAAAGGGAATGTATAATAATCAATGAAATGATTTTGACTATCAACGCTAATCAAGCAATACTGATCATATTCTTCGAGTCTCAAATGCATATCGTGTATATAATTTCTTCTCCCCTTTCTTGACGTCTTCCATATAGTAAAACTAATTCAAGCCAAAGGAATCTTAGCCACACAATTGAGCAACCAATCGCAGCTAATTGTTGTTGAGTAATAATTCGATTTCCATGTTACGTTTTGTAAACTGCATTTTTTCACTTGAACATTTTATACCATACCTTCAGGTGCATGTATATTGATATCTTCTCCATTATATAGATGGATTGATATATGTAAATTTCAATTTAAATAGACAAGATTAATTTCTAATGATCTTTTATATGTTAGGTTCGTTTTAGTTTACGGTTAAAAAAAAACTCCTTTCTTCTTTTGTATACTTTATAACACACTTCAAACAAATAGATACAATTTAAGTCTAAAATTGGTAATTAATATGGGTATTGAGTAACAGATTAAAAACTGGTCTGAAGAATTTAACTAGTTGGTGACATTACCAACATTCTCTTTATCGATCATGTGATTTTAATTTCTACAGTTGAAGTAGTTTGGCCTTTATAAATTCAAAATAGCGAAAATAGAGAAATATGTATTTTTATAACTAATTCAAGCCAAAGGAATGTTAGCCACACCATTGAGCAACCAATCACAAGTAGTTAGTTTTATTTTTTACAGGTTTATATTCACTGATCAAATAAAGGTGAACGACACCAAAACGGAAGAATACTTCAGACAGTGAGTTTTTTTTTAAATAATTAAAAAATATTTCACAATGTTGTCTGTTTGTCTCTGAGTTAACAGACGGTTAGTTTCTTTTTTTGCAACGATAATATCCAGTTTTCCCTTTTTTAGTGTACGTCTACTCTCTAAACCTTAACGTTGTTTTTCAATTGTTAAAGTATAACATGTATAACTATCCTTTCATGATACAGTTTATGTTCTTCTCGTAAAATTTTATGATGATATGATACTAAACCCTTAACGAAAGAGATTATGCTTGATTGTCATATGATGAAGACATGATTTTTCAATCAGTTTAATTGAGGTCTGGAGCTGGCATGTCAGTAACTGATAGTAGTCCTTTGTTAATTTAACATGTTGACCATTGTCATTTTGCTTAGTTTTTTCTGTTTCCTATTCTAACATAGGACTCAGACTTATTTTAAATTGAGTTTTACTGTGCGTATTGATGTGTGTTAGTTTATTCTAAATTGGCTAGAGGTATAAGGGGAGAGTTGAGATCTCAAAAACATGTTTAACCCCACTGCATTTGTGCACCTGTCCCAAGTCAGGAACATCTGGCCTTTGTAAGTCTTGTATGTTGTTTTTTTTTAAATTTTGATACATTTATATGTTTCGGAGTTAAGTGTGACGTCCATTTTCGCTGAACTAGTAAACATTTTTGTTTAGGAGCCAGCTGAAACCAGCTGTGTTAAAGACCCAGGTGTGGCGTTGGGCTGTTTTCTGCTCTTTGGTCGGGTTGTTGTTTCTCTCGACATTTGCTCGTTTTCATTTTCAATTTCATTTAAATGTTTACCGCTTCTAGTCTTAAAAGATCATTTTAACTTTATTCTTAGTTTATTGACAATAGTGTCTTACTATTCTTAATAGTTATTGCACGAACCTTTTTGGGATATGTAATAAGGAAAAGAAAGATGAAAAAAATGCTGTGAAATTAAAGCAGCGCCCCTCATATTTTCTCTCTAAGGTCACAGGAAACGAATGTATACAGAAATAAAGTATGAAGAAAACATAACTATAAAGCTAGTTATATTCTTTTGCAGACTTAAATGAGGCAAGTATGACACAAAATAAAAATAACGATCCAAATTTATCATTTAAAAATCATGGCCAACATATGTTTCTTGCTATGCAGAACATTTAAAACGTTATCCTAGATAATTGGATATGTAACATGCGTAAACAACTTGATGGAATATAACATATTTATACCTTTAACGTGTTTTGTTAGTGTATATATTCTTGACACATTCGATTTTGTTTATTACCAAATTAAAGGAATACATGCCGAAATAAGAAACACTAGATAGACTATCTTAAACAATACACTCATCGTAGATACTAGGCTTTCAATTTTTCTTCAAATAATCATTTCTTAATTTTAACTTTTTAAAATTATGTTAAATATCTAAAACGATTAAATGATACATCTTTGTAGGTTTCTTTTTCAATATTTTATTCTAAAAGCACCTTGTACACCCCTCCTCCTTTCGGTACCATCTACCAAATAAACAGAGATTTGGCATAGCATGCTTGTATCATTTTTTCTTACTTTATCCTTTGTTTTTTTTACTGATAATCACATGTTTGAAATTTGTATTGATTGCGTTCACGATTCCCCCCAAATGCAAACTTAACACTAGAAAAATTGAATTAATTATATAATATTTTGTAAATCACAGTCAGAAATATATTTACTTTATTGTACAAATTTCAAAATTTAAAGATCCATATATAAATGACAAATGACACTCATATACATTGTGGTGGTAAATAAGCACCTTGGGATATTTAAATCTTTTATACCTTAAATTTCAACGTAAATTGCTCAGTAGTTTTCTATATAAGTGTGTTTTACAAGGTCATTCCAAATAAGATTTTAACTTGGATATTTCAATTTATTTATTTAATTCAATTATTAACGCAGCAGAATGTGACTCTCATGTAAGCAACGAGTATATGAATTATAAACGTCTTATAGGTAAACATAAACAAATTCTCTATTAAGAATGTATGGAAAAAACAAAAAATAAGAGAAAATGTAAGAAAAGGAAGTTACAAAAAATAGAATGAAAACGTAAGAAAACGAGGATCAAATGAATAGAATTACAGATGTATATTAAATGATTGATTGATTGTTGGTTGCTTAACGTCCAGTGGCAAATATTTCATGCATATTCAGGACGAGAACAAATTAACAATAAATACAATAGGTAGGTTCTGTAATAGGGGCTTCCGGGATTAAGGTCGGAGAAATTTAGACTGCCACGGGAAATGAGGATATATAGGATAGGGGCAGACATTTAGCATTGCAACAGGTCACCTACGGCAGATGTATATTAAATATGCATCTTCTAGAAACATAAGGGAATCTTGATATTGCTATGCATTATAATGCTGATGACATTAATCTGGGTGCGTTTGAAAAAAGGGAAAACTATATGACTTCCTTGAAATAGTTTGTGTGAGACTGAAAACAACACATCGATGAAACTTCTTGGTTGAAATTAAGATGTCTCTTGTATAAATATATATATATATAAATATATATATGCGTTGATTCATGAAAAACTAACCATTCTCCCTCCGTCACAACAATAACACAAACTATAATTTCTGTTACATTATATATGGTCCAGTGTACATTTATCCGTCATTTACAGATTTTACTCTCTTAAAAAGGTTACAAATTAAAAAAAAAACAATACTGTGTTATACATTCATTCGACATTTAATTCTGAAAACCAAAGATAATTTGAATGAAATATTTTTGATTTTAGGCCCAATACAATACCTTCTCTTTAAACCCAAAATGTTAAAATTGCAATTTTCATTTGCATGATGTATATTGTTTTCTCAAGGTTACAACTTTTAAAGGCTTTCATTACAGGTGCCTTTTCACGTGACCCTATGTTTTACGTATGACTTACGTGGCCTTTAAACACTCAATATGGCGAAGGAACAGACTAATTTAGCTGTGTATGTTGCTGGACTTCTCAATTAACATAATAAAAAGAAGAATTTATCAGCCGGTAAGTTTATTTCAAATAAATTTAAAATATTTCACATTTTATATATCTTATTTCAAACGAACGTGACAATTTGTTTCATCGTATACGTTCACTCTTTTACAAATTGTTTTGAATAATATAATTGTACTTTTTAAAATGTTTCAAGTGACTCAGCTCTTCATCAATTAGAACTTCCTTCTTCATTCGTGTAATTACACAATAGTAAGTGGAACTCCCTTTTTTGATATTCTAAACTTGATAATAAATCGACGAAATATAAAAAGTTTTAGATCTGGGATGAAATTCCCACTATCTTTTGAATTTTCTAAAGGAGTACACGTCTGTGAATCTACTTAAATCTGTTTAAATACTACAAGAAAGACAGTATCTTGTAGCCAGAAAGGTCTAATGCAGATTTTAAAAATCAAGTTTGAATCAAAATAAATTAATTTTATTTTTTCAGAATTATAATGATGAAACAAATGTTTATTGTCATGCAGAACATTAGAATAAATACTCTAGGTAATTTCAACTGTAAACAACTTGGTGGAAAATACTAACATTTAAACTATCTCAATGTTTATGGTTCAGAAGTTTTATATTGACGTTTGTTACCAGTATCAATATGATACTTTATTAAGTTTGTAAGATTAGATTGATTGATTGATTGATTGTTGGTTGCTTAACGTCCAGTGGCAAATATTTCATGCATATTCAGGACGAGAACAAGTTCACAATAAATACAATAGGTAGGTTCTGTAATAGATTAAGGGATTAAGGTCGGAGAAATTTAGACTGCCACGGGAAATGAGGGTATTTTGGATAGGGACAGAAATTTAGCCTTGTAACAGGTCACCTACGGACCCCTCGAAGAGTTGTTGCAAGGGTTCTTAACGTGCAAAGAGCGTGGCACTCTCTTTTACACGAGGCATCGGATGTAACGTCCCCATTCTGACCGGACGTGGCTGCAAATCTGTACATCCCGCACAGCCAAACGGACGCCCCACTTTAGCACGGGTTTTACTGCCGGTCGGAGGAAGACCAATGGTGACCATACTTCTATTCCCCAGTCACCCTTGGGGGGTGTAAGATTAGAACAATGACACGTATGTTTATGATTTAAATGCCGAGATTGTTTATTTGTCATGCTTGAAGCAACACAATTCAGTAGTTTAAACATAATCACTGTTCCTCTAAATGTGCTAGAGTTAAAGACGGCTTCAAACAAACTTGTCTCTCCCATACTTCAATGTTTTATAAATCTATGTCTTAACCACTTCAGATTAGGTCTTCCACTGCTGTTATGCATGATCATCAGTAAATGTGACAAATATCTATACCAATATTTATTTAGAAACTTAAATACTATATAAATGCAATCTTTAAGAAATGAAATCAAACAAATATGACAAAAAGAAAAACGAAGTGGCATATAAACAAAGCACATTTGGAAAAATGAAAGACAAGAAAACAAAAAATGACCATAGCACAATAACACAATGACGGAATGTATAAGTACCGAGCAACACCAATAATGGACAACAATGTGTGAACAAAAGAAGCAGACATAAAGGTAAAAATGTCAGAAATAGGGGTAATTCAGATATCATTGTGTTATAATCTTAATTTTAATCACTATAAAATCAAACAAATATTCCAACAAAGAATAACAAAATGGCAGATAATTTAAAATTAAACCCGTCTCGTTTGTCATAGATTATGGTACTGAGGTGACCGCTTATGTCAAATTCGAGATAAAGTCTACAATTGTAACAAACAAAGAAAACGTGTTCATTGATGTTAAGTGTTTATACTTTTTTGCTATTTGTCTGATTAATATGATTTTTGAATCCATGTTCAGCACACAAGAAAAGTCTGGAAACACTACCGAAATAGTTTTATATTCAGATCTTTCATTATTTGTTTTTATATGTACAAACTTACACTATATCGTTTGTCACTGTGATATTGTATAAAATTATATACAGGTCATAGCATATTGTAGAGGGAAAAGGTTGTTGATAAAAATTGGAAACAGTAGAAACAAGTATAAATTATGTCATTTTCGACACATGTTTTTTGTTTTTTTGTTTTTTGGAATAAATGTCAATTGAAAAACGTATGGTTTATTATTATTTTAATATTAATTGTATTATTTCAAATACCAAATTAACCATGTATTCATTGTCTCTGAAGGTGTAAAGTACATGCCTTTAATTCTTTCAAATAACTATTGCAGTATATTGTTCGAACACAGCAACTATAAATATGTCTGCAGAATCTAACAGAAGACTTGCAAGAATAGGCAGTATTGCCAGGAAACTATTCCCGAAAGTAATGCAAAAAATATTAAAAGAATGTATAAGTCCAAGAGGATTACAAGTGAAATATCAACTGAATAATATACCTACCGATTTCACAGAAATTGAAATAACCTTGATGGACAAACTTCCAAATTTGGATAACTTCACAATCGAATTGTGCTTTAAAATATTGCGATTTGAAAATTTATTGCATGAACCATCGTGTAAGTGGGGGAATGTTCCACACGATACAGAAGTGGAAATCGGCGATGATGTCCAGAGAATACTTAATGCAACAAATGACGTTATCAGTAGGAAGTCGGAGGAAATATCAGAGCTTTATTACGAAGAATTTCAAAACAGAACACAACAGGTGCTTAAGAGAGTGGATGAATATCTTTGTCAAGATACTTGTTTACAATTGTACCAAACAATTCGCAGCTCTGATATAAATATTACTGATATGCTTCAAGAACTGACACTGATGCAAGAAGTCAATGGTATGCCTTATTGTAGAATAAATCTAGATGTATTTACTCCAGCGTTTTTTGAGTTATTATATCTTGAACAATAGAAAATACAATGAACATACCAAATCAAACACTTTATCGCTTTAGTCAAAATTTTATAAAGTTTTCAAAACTGCTGATGCTTAATACCATAAAGTTCAGAAGAAGGAATTAACTTAAATTATAAACGGAATATTTTCAATATTAACAGAATGAATTCTTAATGCTACATCTTTTCTGACAAAAATATGTTACAGAATAAACAAATAAACAACTCCTTACGTTGAATTTGATAAGAAACATGTTAAACACGACGTCAATGAGACCTTGATTGAAAAAAAAGTAACTTGCAGAAAATATCTAGGTCACCAGACCGCTTTGAATAGATGAACCAATCGATACAAATATTTTTTCAATTCCCTCTTACCATAAATCCGGTTTACATAAATGTGAATAGTTTTCTACATAAAATAATCAAATTTCAATTTCAAAGGTGTACTATTTAATTTTTTTTAATATATCGTTACATTTGTATTACGTCACTGTAGCAAACAAGACAATATTATTTCATTGTTTTATTGAAATACAAATGAGAAAAATATTAAAGTTTATGAAACTGTTATTCTCTTGGAGTTAAATCTCTATGTTTTTATTTTGCTGAATTTATTTTTCAAATAATTGTGGAATAAAATGCACAAAATAGGATATGCACAGCAAGATATCTGTACTTTTAAGCGCTAGAATATCATGAATTTCATTTGACGAATTGCGTGAAATATAAATACCTCTTCTGTTGGATTATTTTGTTTATTTAAATTTGCTATTAATTTCGATCATGCACTGAAGCAACATTAATTTTCGAAATTCGCATCTGGTGATGTAAGCTTGATACCGTTAATGTTACAATTTGAAAATTAACTGAAATTCATACAGCCTGCTTTTTCAATCCAAAACACATGACTCATGATTACAATTACAACGGTGTCTTACCTTGGCTTGTTGGTTATGCTTACGTTCAACGTGTTTATATATTTAGAAAAGTACCAAAATCTTTCTCAAACCATTTAAACTAATGAGGACACTGGTTTACAACTTACTAAAGGCCATCAAAGATATCAAGCTTATAATTATTGGCGACAATATACTAATTAGCAGCACGGAAATTAGAACAGAAGACAAAACCAATTTCGACTACATTTGCTGTTTAATTTAGGTTCTTTAAGTTTTGCTTCTAAACTTTAGTTTTCAAGTTTACCCGTAGTTATTCCTGAAACACATGTTATAAAAACTGATATACCGATTTCAGCGAGTTTCCAAAGGTATTATTCGCCCATTATGATTTACATACAACTGTTTTTAATAAACCTTAAATGAATAAAAATGTTAAAATCAAATTACTAACAAAGAAAAAACCCAAATAAAAATTGCGTCCATTTGTCTTTGTTGTTTCATGTATTTTAGCATCCAAAAATATGTATCTCCATTGCATCTGTGAAAGTCATATTAATCGAGTTTCTTCTAAATTCAATGTTACCGGAATTGTTAAACCAATGCTCCATCTATCCTAAACTAGGTCCTGTATGCACGTTTTATTAATATTTATTACGAATCCATATCGTATTATTGATAATAAAATTTCATTCAGTGATCGTTGATTGCAAGCTTATTAACTTGCAAGTGTGTTGCCGAAGTTTACCGGATCGTGACATTGATAAACAATCAACACAGCACACGCGGAGCACGTGACGAATTCGTGATTTGATAAAGCCAAGTTATTTATTTAAAATATGTTCTATGCGTTCCCATTTGTTAATTAAACTTTTCCTAAGCAGTTGTTTACTGATTTGCTGTATTAAATTTGTTCTGTATTACTATGTACCTTCCAGCGCACGTTTGTTTACATTCTTTTATCACGGTTTCCCCTCGCACTCTCGCTATGCGGTGGCCGAAGTTCTAATGAGAGATCTAGTAGTTGAAGTCTTTGCATACAGGAACATAACGACGAATTAATGTACGGGAAGATGATTATTAAATAGCAGTACTTTTATGAAGATTTTAATAATATAAAGGATTTTATTTTACAAGAACGTTCACGTACACATGTGTGTTATAGTAAAATTTAGCCATTCAAGTATTTTAACAATATTCAACGTTTTTTTTTTAATTTGAAGTTTCATATGACTTTAAGGATATTCAAGATACGATGCATTTTGAGAGACTTGAACCAAACGTTTATATTGCATCATGTCGGCGAATGTATCAAAGTGTGACCGTAAACAACAAAAATAATGTATAAACTATAAACTGATGAAGTAACATAACAATATAATTGTGTTTTCTCTGTTCTTGCAGCTATCCACATCGTTGACGAGGAAAGTGAAAAACTAGAACGTTATTCAAGAGTTTCGCGAGTTATCACTGACACTTTCCCAAACATCCTTAGAGATATAATCAGCTCAAATAGTTCTGCAAGCAAAATGTACCAAATGTGTTTGACATATCTAAATGATTTCTCGTCTGATCAGAAAACTAGCTTAAAAGATTTAAAAGCGTCAAATTCATATGAATCAATGGACATTACATTGATCTATAAGTTGTTAAGACAGTTTTCGCTGATAAATCCTCCAACAAAAGGATGGGGAAGTAATCCAGACAAAGCAGATATAAATCTGGCAGATGACGTAGAACGCATACGTCGTTACAGAAACCAAATAGCCCACCGATGCAACACAAACATTGGAAAGGCTGAATTTGATGAATTCTTCGACAATTCTCGTCATATTGGATTACGAATGGATCTCAACTTTTTTCGAAAGAGAAATTACGAACAATTGATTGTTAGACACAAGACATGCAGTATGGATATGCAAATGCAGACCAAATACAAGAATGCAGTAAAGCAGCTAGAGAAAATAAAATGTAAGACAAATATCACAGGGTTTGAAAACATTGGTGTTAAGACAGTAGCTGATTATTGTTTATATTTTCTGAGAGTTTATGTAATTATCATTAGATATGGTATGATTGCCACGGGAGTTATTTTCATGATTTAATAAGTCGTGTGAATGTGAGATCGTTTTTTTATTCTTTATATATTTGACTGATATTTGCATGTTAATGTTCTTTCATATATTCGTGAGCTGACGTAAATCACCCTTTTTACAAGAGAGGCGAAAGACATGAAAAAAATATTCAAACTAACAAGTCGAATACAAACTGACACTCCAATGGCTAGAAAAAACAACGAAAAGACAAACAATTATAAACAAAATAACAAATCATAAAATAATCAACACAAACCCGTCCAAAAAGTAGGGGTAATTGCAGGTGCTCAAGAAGGGTAAACATATCCTGCTCCATATTTGACATCCGTCGTGTTGCTCATGAAAGTACAAACTCGGTGATTAGTCTTATTCGGTTAGTCAAATTGGAAGAAAAAAGGACGGTAAAATGGTTTCGACAATTCGAACATATCTGTCGTCATCTGTGAAAAAAATGTATCCCATTACGGTCAACCAACTCGAGATGGCGTCTGTAATCTTTTCTCAATAATTTTATTTGATATGTTTTTTATGAATTGAGATTCATGAAAGTACCGTAAAAAAACGAGAACGGACTGAAATCTGAATTAGAGGGATGCATAGAAGATGTTACTTAACATGTAGATATATCCGGTTGCGATCTTTTCAGTTTGTGTTTGTTGCCTTGATTATAATCGTCTTCAGTTATGTTTTGGTTTCTAGTATACCTGATATATCTTAAAAGAAAAAAAAAATGTGTGTGCCCACATAAATTGTTATATTCGTGTGCATTGGTTTTTTTACATGCACATCAGTGTTTTTTAATGTTAACCTGAAATCAGTGTTTTTATAATGTCAGATTTACATCTTCCGGTATTTTCTTTTAAATTTGATATAGTTGATACAGTTTTTATTTCTGCTCTGCATATTTCGTTCATTCTATATACAATTGTGATCGATAAGTCGCTTTGAGTTGTCGTTCTTGTAGGAATTATACATCTCTGGTCTAGAACATATGGAGGATTTGTGTCATTTTTGAATATATACGTTTTGTCATTATAAGCCCTGTAAACACACCATACTATGCTTTTCATTTTATTTTTATAATGTGCATTATTTTAGTTTTGATGTCTATTAATATTATAATATCTTTCAATTTTACAGTACAATTTGAAGAAAAGCCTCTAAAATTTTTCTGGGGAGAAAGTTTTGAAAACAGTTTGAGGAATTTGAGACATTTTTTAAAGAACGAAAAATCAGAAGGTAATTTGTTTGAGTGTATAGCATATTTGGTAAGGTTTGCTTTTTCAAAGAAAAGGAAAACAAGTGATTTAAAAACGAATATACTATAGAATGAATATATGATTAGTCACAATTACCAAAATATGATTGATTAATTAATTTTTGTAGTGTCAAATATTTCATAAATGTTCTAGGCAAGAGCGAATCCACAATACATACAAGAGGTAGTCCTGTAAAGAGTCCGTTCGGGATGAAGGTCATGCAAATTTGGACAGCCACTGTAAAACGAGGGGTATTGGATAAAGACAGCAATGTTGGCCTTGCAACAGGTCACCTACGAAGCCGTAAAATAGTTCTTGCAAGGGTTGTGAACGTAGCGTGGCACTCTCTCTACACTGGATTGTATATAATGTTCCCATTATGACCGGACGTGGCTTCGTACTTATACAATCCACACAGCCAAACTGACGCTAAACTTAGGCAAGGGTTTACTGCCGGTTGGGAAAAACACTAAATTCACCATATATCTATTCATATTTTGAAATGAAAGAGTCAATTTATGTTAAAAACCATAGGTAAGCAGGTAGCACATTTTTGAAAAGGAAAAAAAGAGAGAGAATTTCAGATTCAGGTTTCAAATTTAAAAATCATTCACTGGCTATTCGTTGCACTTAGTTTCTTGATAAATATGTTTTATCATATTTAGTTTGACACACATTTTCAGTTTCGAAAGTGGTTGCTGTAAAACAATGTCAACGTCTGTAGACTTAACACCAATAATGTTTAATTTACAAAGGTATATGTATTTCACCTCTTGTTTTTGAAAAGTGATGGGTGCCTTTCTTTCATGAAGGGGAAGATTTTAATAATTGTCCAGGAAATAAATATTTTCATATTCTAAACTTTAGCCATTGACTTTTTTTGATAGTGATAAACACATTGGTAAAAATTAGATTTGTAGGACAACACATTTGCCTTTCCTTATGTGTACAATTTTGTGATTATATCTTAACATTTACATGAAAGTGGTTAAAGCCATCGATTTGTGGTATGTTATATCGCCAAAGGAATGTAATGAATAACTTTATAATATTTAGAAGGAAGACGTAAAGTCCGTGTACAGATCATCTTCCAGAACGAGGAGAATGTCGAGGCAACGATTGATATTCTGAACTCCCTCAAAGACGAGATAAACAAAGACTTGAGTGGAATTGAATTCATTGTTGCCACTAAAGGGAGTATAGTTCTACATGTAGATATATTAGCACAAATGCTGGAAACAGATGAACTATTACAATCCACCCTGGCTTTATTTTTGAGAAAGATTTTCGAATTTATTACGACCTCCAATACTGAACGTTTCGATATGCTTTTGTTACCTGCAGAAGGTTTGTAATTAATGTTTCATAAAAAAATCTTAACCTCAATTTTAAATAACTATATGTTCATTTGAGTACTATATGCTCCTAAAAGATTGTTTTCGGCGGTTCCGAGTTGGTATGAATATCAACTAAATCTTAGCAAAAATTAATTATTTAACTTTATTTGGTTGTAGCTTGTAGCTTGGCAAATATTTCACACATCTAAAGGAAGATAATAAATTAACAATAAACACAATACGTACGTTCTGCAAGAAAGATTGACCAAAATGGATTGATTGATTGATTGTTGGTTGCTTAACGTCCAGTGGCAAATATTTCATGCATATTCAGGACGAGAACAAGTTCACAATAAATACAATAGGTAGGTTCTGTAATAGATTAAGGGGTTAAGGTCGGAGAAATTTAGACTGCCACGGGAAATGAGGGTATATTGGATAGGGACAGAAGTTTGGAAGTCGGAATGGAAGTCGGACCTTTTGAGTGACATTAAAAAAATGTAGGTATGAAAGATGGGGAAAAAAGTATAGCAACAAGCCATATATCGACTCGGCAGAGAATTGTTGAAAGGCATCAATAACGTACAGGGAAAAGCCTCTCCCCTCCACCCTCAAACAAAAAAAAAACAAACCCAAAAACATTGGATTTATTGTCCACATTTCAACAGGAGGCGGATGCAAGACAATGCAATTTTCCATATGAACTCCAATTACGACTAAAGCTGTGCCACTTTATATCAAAGTTTCGTTAAAAAAAACTACATTCTAGAAGGGAAAGTTGATATGTACTACTATTTTATTCAAAGGTATAGTTTCAACATTAATATGCCCCGAAATTCTAAGAGTTTAAACTTATATTAAAATTCTGTACTACCCCTCTCTTCTCTTTGGTTCTCCAAAATTCAATTTCGCCGCTATCCATGTTAATTTATAATGGTAACGTTCCAAATTATGTCTCTATGAGATAAAACAGATATCATATCTGGGAATGTAAACTAACCAAAATATATATGAACATTATACATATCCCCAAAAAGGCGTGGTTTGTGAAACAACTGTATTTACAAAATGCAACCTTCAGGTCGTTGAGGTCATTGATACAAATCAGAATTTAAAAAAAAATAAAATGAATAGGTTATGAATACACATGCTAAATCGACATTTCTTATGTTGTTGTCCACACAGAAAAATCCAAAAACATCGTTTTGTGTGTATGGTAGTCACATTACATAAACTGCTTGATAAATGAATTAGATATTGACAAATCACTTGAACACTCAAACAAATAACCCCATTACGCTTACCAAAGAAAAAATCCTGAATTATCTTGGATCTGTACCCTTTTAGGAATTGATAAATTGTACTTTGTAAGGACCACTTTAATTCGAACAATTTTATTCTGAAATTGACGTTATCCAGATCCTGGATTTGGTGATTTACAACATACTTTTTTACGTTTGAAGGACAAACAATTAGCATTCCAATAATTTACCAAGTATGCTGCAGTTCTAATTTCTACCGATTTGTTCCTTTAATCATAAGGCTGACTTCATACAAGAGCTCCTTAGGGAGAATGAAATGAATCATGCATTATCCTTTAACTTCACTGTCTGCTATATATATATATATATAACATGTATGATGTCCTCTCACCAAATATTTTGTGACTATGATGCACGAATCTGTCTTGTGGGTCATTTTTGCTTTTTCAGTTTTTATCTCTTCATTATAGTTTTATAGCAAAAATAGGCATTCAAATTTTAAACAGTTCAAAGCCGAGAGGTTTCGTCTATATAGTTGATGTCAATTTCAAACTAGAGACTTCAAGGAAACACGACAAAATCAAATTTAAAAAAAATCATATGTTATCTTTAAACCATTCCATATTTGAACAGAAATCAGTGTATCAACGGTTTCAACAATATAAACTTTACTGCTAGAGGATATATTTTTTTCTTTACCTTTACCTTTCAGAGTTCAAACAATGGAACGCACCAACAACTACAGGAGAACCAGTTTATTTAGAATTCGATATCGAGGCCGAGTTATTTAAAGCCAACGACAAAATGGAAGAGCAATTTAGAAAAATTTCGGACGCCATCATCAAACATTCAAACGGAAGTGGAACAAACAATAATATTACTGCAACACTCCTACCTGTTTGTCTTGGTAACTTATTTAAGGTTATACATTTCATAATTTGTAGAAATGCAAATACTTGTAAATATTTATAAAACAGTTAAATAATAGTGTTTACTGTTTTTTAAATTGGTATTTTCACATTAATCCTGTATTCTTTCTGCGAGCCAAAACAGCTGTCTTTCATTCAAAACAGCTAACTTCGACCTCGTAAGACTGTACGGGGACATTATACAGGATAAATACATAAAAAAAAAACCAGGAATGTGTCTATAGTAAACGGATGCTCCACTCGCACTATCATTTTCTATGTCTAGTGGATCGTGAAATTGGGGTTAAAACTCTAATTTGGCATTAAAATTGGAAAGATCATATCATAGCGAACATGTGTACTTCGCTTTTGGAAAATAATGTGTTGTTTGGTAACTCATTAAATATTACTTTATTCTATAATTATTTAATATGTATCGAAAATATCTATATTCATTTTTGTAATTTAAAAATATTTCTTTGGTTCTTTGTTTGACACGTGTATAGAAATGTTCCTAGGTGGAGATGTTAAAAAAATCCGAAACCGAAGGAAAACATTAAAATCATATATATTAAATAGCACTTTCATGTATGCATACATTTGTCTGACATAAATAACTACCTATTATTCATTCCCGTGTTCTATTTCTGTGCTTTTCGAAAGGCATACCGTTTCTACTAAAATTGGTAGTTGATTTCAAAGCAATTTTTGGATTGTATTGTTTCAGTTTTTTTTTAGTATACTACAACAACAAACAACACATGACCGATAGCCTGGCATGGACAGGCTTAAAATGTGGTACAATCTTTACCATATTTTTTTTACGTCCCTTTTTTGAAGTTTCCTTCGGTATTTGTTGTATACTTTTGTGGTATATCATTCTTGTATATCTTCCTATTAAAAGATTTACGAAATTTCCCGAGTTTAAATGTGTCTTTTTTGTAGTGTATACGTTCCGTTAACGACATACCAATAGATGATGGGATAAGATATACGACCATAAATTACGTTTTACGAGACACATTAGAATTACAAATAAGACGCTGATACCGACTGTAAACAGTTTTAAAGTATTCGATAGTCTAGACACCCTAGGTATTAAAGCACGGTTACATTCATTCAAGTCAGCTTTATTAATTCATATTATGTCAAAACGTTGAATTTAAGTTGTGAAGAAAGCACATACCATAGGATGAAACAAGAACATAACAGTCTGGAAAAGGATAGGTTAAGTTTCATTTCTGCACCAATATAATTTAAAAATATTTTCTGTTAATTTATTTAATATGAATACGTTAAGCATGTTTAATCAACTTTAGATTATATACTGTCAAGACACCATCAAGGCATCTGCTATTGTTGTTCAAAATTAACCCTTTCTGTACTTTTTGCAAAATGAAAGTATATAATAGTAGCGAAAAAGCCTTAATTAGAGGTGCATAACTACACCAATGTAGTACTCAAAATAATATGATAGTTCCACGATAATAAATCTAGTTATTACTTGTAACGGAACAAGTACATTTTCAAGCAAGTAAATAAATACTTTAACCATGTCTGTGTATGTCTGATGATGCATATTTAAAACGTAATTTGTAATAGACTAATGTTGATATGGACACCTGTTATATTGTTGCAAATAACAAACTTTTAAACGTCAAACAATAACAATAACTTCTCACAACTACAGTATGTCAGGAGCCTCTCAACGGGATGTAGATAATTACCATATACAGTCAAACCTGCCTTAACGGTCACCTGCTTCTAATGGTCACTTTCAAAACCTATCAAACGTTTTCTCTATATAATTTAACTCTTTTAACGGCCACAGGTCTAACGCGGTCAGCGGCCACCTAATTTTAGTACAAAATGGTCATTTCACAATTTAAAAAGGACATTTTCTAAAAGCAAATATCAGCATAAAAACAAAATATCTGTGTTCAGTATTGAGACCAAACTGATAATCGGAACCGAGATAGCTTAGTAGGGGTGAATTCTTTAATTTTCGTATTCCACTCCTTCCAGCTCACATTTATAACCGTATCATCGACTTTTTCTCGGCGTATATTTCCTACTAAAATTGTTATGGTCAAATTTAGAGCGCTCGGGATCCACCATTTATGATTTGTTTGCCCGCACGAACGATTACTCTTTCGATTTAAAACACTAAAACAATTTGCCTCGATCAAGGCCACTTGCAATGTTGGAAAGAAAAAGAAAAACTAAAATAATAAAGTATATATTAAAACATATTTTTCTCTCGGTTATTTAGTTTGGCTAGCCATTAAACCAGGTTCAAACCACCATTTGTTCTTGTACCAAGTCAGGAATATGGCAGTTGTTATCAAATAGTTCGTTTTTATGTGTGTTGGCTTTCGTTTTTGTTGCACTTCGGTGGTCCTGTTGTTTCCTTGTTTTCCTCTTGTGGTTGATGTGTTTCCCTCGGTTTTGGTTTGTAACCCGGATTTGTTTTCTCTCAATCGATTTACGACTTTTGAACACTGCTACTGTTGCCTTTATTTTTTTGATGATATTACCTCAGTCTGTACATAAGTTATTCTTTAAAAAAAATAACGTTTCGGTGTGATTACAAAAACTATATTCAAAACTAATTTCTATAAACTTATGTTATGAGTAGAAATGTCTTTATAAAAAGTAATCAAAACAAAAATGCCGAACTCCAAGGAAATTTAAAACAGAAAGTCCCTTACATGACAAAATCAAAACTCAACACATCAAACGAATGGAAACCAACTGTCATATTCCTAACTTTGTACAGGCGAAATAATTCTATAATCCCCATTCAGAGTCTCCTAACACACTGTAAATACGTGAAGTCATTTTAATCAACGGCCGTTGACACACATGATCAAGTTATTAGTAAGGTATAAATAACAAAATATCAGGTGTCCATATCAACGCTGTTACGAATGACATTCTATTTGGTGGTGATGCATCTTACAAAGTCTATCTGATTCAACTTGCAGTGAGGTTAACTTGTTTGGCTCCGTGTTGAAGGCCTTACTGTAACTTTCGAGATGAAAAACAGCAATACAAACGCTGCTCCTTTCCTCTTTGTGTTGTTGGCTGTACATGTACAGATTTGTTTGGCATAGATGAATACCCAATATCCTTCGTTATTCTATTATTGTAATAGAAAACAACAAGTTTGTCACCATTTAAAAGCGTCTATTTAATACTGATATTAATTCGATGGTTAATTAGATGACGTGAGATTGTTGGTTGCTTAATGTACAGTTGCAAATATTTCATGCAAGATCAGGGCGAGAACAAATTAGCAATTATTACAATCAGTAGGTCATATAATTGATGTCGTCTGGAATGAAGGTCGGGAGAAATTTGGACTGCCACTGGTAAAATATTGTTTAATATAGTATATTGGATAGGGGCAAGAAAATTTGCCTTGAAACCGCCACCTACGGACCCCTCTTAGTGTGATTGCGAAAATACCTAACGTGCAAAGAAAGCAGCACTCGCATTAAACGAGGCATCGGATTTAATGTTCCAATTCTGACCGGACGTGACTGCGTACTTGTACATCCCGGATAGTCAACGATGTCCTACTTTGGCAAGGGTTTTACTGTCGGTCGGAAGAAAACCTGTAGTGACCAAATTTCTATTCTCGAGTCATCCTTAGGGTTGATGACGACTATACAAAAATACACACGAAATGCTTATACATAATATCGAGTCAATGTATTGCTAATTGATTATTTTAGACTTTTTGTGGTTTTAATGTTATAAATCAAATATGAGAATTTGAGTCGAATCAGTGAAGATGAATTTGACAGCTTTAAAGAATGCATCTATATTCATGTTTCAAATATCGTAAAGACGAACACAGTTCTATATTTTTCTTTTAACGAAAGCAGCTTGCTTGTTCTCCCAAATATTATCATCAATTAAAGCATGATCGAACTTATAGTATAATTAAATTCTAACAACCAGTTTCATACTGTTAAGCTTCTTGAATAACTTGGTCCTACCTAATATGTAATTACCCGATATATCATTCAAGCTGATCCCAGTTTTCTTGGTCTGACATTGATACGGATATCCACTTATTTGATCGAATGTCGGACGGCGTTATGGGAGACACATATAAGTAATCATTGCCTGTAAAAAAATTTAATAAGGCAAAAAAAGTTTAACAACTCTTTTATTAGAAACTCTTAAATTATGAACATAACATTTTCGTTGACTTTTCTAATTTCCAAATTGTGAACAAAATTGCATTCCATTTCTGAGTCATCAAGTAACATAACATAAATCGGCGAAGATCAATTGATATAAAATTTTAGCTAAAAGATCAGTGTCATGCATGATATGAAATAGCACAAATTAAGAACAGATGTAATAGTCACCCCTCAAAGTGTGAGGACTGGTATGTAGGGTTTTTGGATTTTGACGGCCACAAATTGACGGCAAATGATATATAACTAAAAGTCAACTACGGCTTGCGTAAAGCGATGTTATAAGAGTTTTACTAAAGGAAGAGTGGCATTGCACTACAACAATCTTCTTATTCAACTTCTCTTTTACGTTTTGATGTAGATGCGTATTCAAACATCCTGCGCAGCTACCTTGCAACAAAACCTCACTCCTAAAAAAGAGGGATTTTAAATATTTTTTTCTATCCTGGATATGGAAGCTCCCTCATGAAACAACTACCTACCAGATCACTGCAAAAGCGAAAGACCTCATGGTATGGTGTCCAGTATTATAATTTATTGATTGATTGTTGGCTGCTTAACGTCCAGTGGCAAATATTTCATGCATATTCAGGACGAGAACAAGTTCACAATAAATACAGTAGGTAGGTTCTGTAATAAATTAAGGGATTAAGGTCGGAGACATTTAGACTGCCACGGGAAATGAGGGTATATTGGATAAGGACAGAAATTTAGCCTTGCAACAGGTCACCTACGGACCCCTCAAAGAGTTGTTGCAAGGGTTCTTAACGTGCAAAGAGCGTGGCACTCTCTCTACACGAGGCATCGGATTTAACGTCCCCATTCTGACCGGACGTGGCTGCAAATTTGTACATCCCGCACAGCCAAACGGACGCCCCACTTTAGCACGGGTTTTACTGCCGGTCGGAGGAAGACCAATGGTGACCATACTTCTATTCCCCAGTCACCCTTGGGGGGTATTATAATTTAACATTTCCCCTTATAATTGAAATATTAAATTACCCTTATTTCCATCAACAGAATTTTAGTCAGAAAGAATATACCACAAAACTAAATATTTGACACTACAAACCACAGAATAGATTTTCTTAATGATAAAAGGTTCATAAGTTATAGATTGATTGATAGTTGTCTAAGTATCGACCAGTGGCATATATTTCACACATTTTCATGACGATTGATTGGTTGAGTGTTTAACGTCCAATGGCAATAATTTAAAGCATATTTAGGACGCGAACAGATTAACAATAGATATAATAGGCCTGTATGCGGCAGTGCGAAATTACGGTCGGAGAAATTTATACTTCCACTGGAAAATGAGGGTTTATTAGATAGGGACAGAACGTTACCATGTAACAGGCAGCCTACGGACCTCTCGAAGAGTTGTTACAATGGTTCTTTACGTGCAAAGAGTGTGACATTCTCTCGACACGAGGCTTCTTATTCAACGTCCCCATTCTTAGCAGACGTGACCGCGTACATGTCAAAATGGCGTCCCACTTTTTCAAGGGATTAACTGCTGATCTAAAAAAGACCTATAATAATAATTGTTTTCCCCAATCACCCTAGTGGCATTTACGACCAGTGGCAAATGTTTAATTCATTTGAAAGACGAAAACAAATTAAGAATACATTAAATAAGTAAGTATTGTAAAATGGTGGACAATAAAACAATAAACTATCTTATCCAATTTTTTGTTAAAAAAAATCATTTCATCTATTTTAGAAAAAGAAGAAGCATACGCCCAATCTCTAATACCTGACGGTAAGTTGAATATGCGACAGAAAACTTTAACACCTGAGGGTCAGTTGGATAAGCGACAGAAAATGAACTTTGAGTTTGAATGTCCGTTTGGTATCCTTCGTCTCTCTTTAGTCTTGGCAACATTATTTTATGTTGGTTGTTATTGGCTTTGAACTATCTTCAATTGACTGCGAGTACTCTCATATATGTATTTTGTGTTTGTATTAGGGTCCTTATGTGCTTTTTTTTATCGATCTGAGGAGTAATGTACATTTCAACTGATTTTGATAGTTTGATCTTATATATATTGTATTGTAACACATCTGTCCGCGGTTTGGAAGAGGATATGACGCCAGCGAATATGTTTAATCCCGCCACACTCGGTATGTGCCTGTCGTTAGCTGCTATTCATCATATTTGGTTTTCTTTTATTATTTCAGACATAAATCAGGCTGCTTGTTTTCTTGTTTGAATCGTTTTACATTTGTCATTTCGGGATCCTTTATAGCCTTCTACAAGGTATAGCTTTTGCTCATTGTTGAAGGCCGTACGGTAACAAATAGTTATTAACTTCTATGACATGCGGGCTTTGGTGGGGAGTTGTCTCATTGACAACAAAACCACATCTTTATATTGCCGTACGGTAACAAATAGTTATTAACTTCTATGACATGCGGGTTTTGGTGGGGAGTTGTCTCATTGACAACCAAACCACATCTTTATATTGTTACATTTAAACGAGAAATCGTATTTATGCATCCCACGCAACGCCTACCTTTGGCAATGTTTTTACTGCTGGTAGGAAGAGGTTTAGGTGACCATATTTCTATTATCTCAATGGCAATGTTGTTACTGCTCGTAGGAAGAGTTGCAGTTGACCACAATTCTTTACCCCAATGGCAATGTTGTTACTGCTGTTAGGAGGAGGTTCAGTTGACCATATTTATTTACGTTATTTTCTTCCAATGGCAATGTTGTTACTGCTGGTAGGAAGAGGTTCAGTTGACCATATTTATGTACTCTCAAAGGCAATGTTGTTACTGCTGGTTTAGGTGACCATATTTCTATTACCCCAATGGCAATGTTGTTACTGCTGATAGGAAGATGTTCAGTTGACCATATTTCTTTACTCTCAAAGGCAATGTTGTTACTGATGGTAGAAAGAGGTAACGGTGACCATATTTGTATACCCCAATCATTCTTTTGGTTCATTATATATCAGTGGTATGGCATTTCATCGATGAGTAACCAAATAACATGTAAAGATTATTTTTTTTTGTTGGCTTAGAGATCATATTTGATATGAATTCATATTATGAAACAGCACAAAAGAACACATTTAAAAGTCAACCCTGAAAGTTCATCGACTGGTGTGAAAGGCTTTGAGATATTGACAGTTACAAAATGTGCGAATAGTGCCTTTAGTAAAACATCTTTCTTCGCAATATGCAACATAAAGATCTTCAAAACTACAGAGAGTCGTAATAGGGTGATCTAATTATATCACTCTATTATAGTCTGATGTTTGTTAGTACTTATACATCCCACAGATCCACCGGAGGCCACTTGCAACGAAGCCCCTAAGGGCGAGATATTTATATCTGTACCGATTTCCCTATCCTGGGTTGCGATGCTCCCTTGTGAAGCTTGCCCCCTGCCAGATCTGAACGTAACCGAAAGACATGCTGTGTTAGGGTCAAATAATTGTATTTAAATTCCCCCATTATAAAAAAAAAATATTTTAAGTCATGAAGAATAGAACATCAGAAAGTATTTCTAAATGATCAGCTCATAAATGATAAATTGTTGAATTGTTGCTAGCTTAATACGTCCAGTGGCAAATGTCTCGTTCATTTTCAAGACAGAACATGTTAAAAATAAAATTAAATTGTTAGTTCTTTACAGTAAGGCACTATTACACTTAAGCCCTTGCATATCTTGGTACTTTGATCATGGTTCTATACAGTAGTCAACTCGTATATGACTGCAATGATGAAATTTCTTTACAATTCTTATTGCAAATCCACTCTTCTATCCAATATATCTGGTGCGTTTCAATTTTTATTCATTGTGACAAGTTTTCCCAGCGTCTTGTGGTTTTTTATCAGTTGGTTCTATGATTTCCTAGAAAAAGAAACTAAAAAGACAATACATTCTTATGTATCCTTAAAAACCCAGCAATATGCTGAATAAAGTTCAAGGCAGTAGGACAAAGGTAGTCTATAGATCATTTTTTTTTCTATAACATGACATAGATAGCACCAAACAAATAAGTTCTCCCACTGCATAGGTCTATCCAGTACATAACAATGCTCAACACATTACTCTTATGTTTTTAATCTCCTTCATTAACACACTCCTTGAATTAGGGGACGATTCGCTGGGGTGGGGCAAAATGATTTTAAAACTGAAAATATTGGTCTGGTAAGAGATGAAAATAAATAACTATTCCATAAACCGGATGAAAGGAATATTCTGTAAAACAAAGTAGGGACTCTGTGGGAACGTCACGTCAATAAACTCATATCTGCCGTAATGCATAATTGGTGTTATCGACGTCGGTAAAAATTACAAAATAAAAACTTTTTCATTCGATGTCGGTTAAAAATAAAATATCACAGGAAACTTGAATTTTAGCTCTTCAAACTAGGCTAAAAGTTATAGACTTTACCCTTTTGTATCTATATTTCATAACAACTTGAAAATCGGTAATATTATCCACAACGTTTATTTTTCGCTATCATATTCAACAATTTGATATCCTATCGGGACCTAGCGCTATTTATAGAAACGTAAACAGACATCAACATTTTGCATGCATCATCCTGAAGTTGAGAACAGTAAAATTTTGTTGGTATCCTAATCCAATTTCGTCAAAAAGGTGTCTAATTTTGAAGAAAATCTACAAAATTTTGAGTTTTCACCCGAAAGAAACCCCATGTTCACATATTTTTCAAGGATCCATCGCTCCCCGCAATCTACAACATATTATCTTTACAAAAATGTCCAGTTTATGTAAATGTGTTACGAATTGACGAGGCGCCAGTGCGTCAAAGGCGGCAGGGTCCAGCATTAAAAGAACCAAAATAGCGCCGTAACGTTATATTTATTCACTGTTCACATCATCATGCAATCAGTTAAACTTTCAATTTCTGCTAAATTACACTCGAACGTAATGGTTGCGTTATTCACGATCCATTGTTGTCAATTAATAAGATTATAAATTCGAATACATATTTACTTGCACAAATACGACAAAGATTCGCTCGAAAACTAACTTCATGAAATATTGTCATCATAGATACCTGTTAAGGGTTAATTCCCTTTGTTTATAAAAAAAAGTTTGAGGTACTGTGCAGGATATTCTGTACACTTGAATTCACATAACTTAATAAAAATTGTAATGCAATAGTAAGAGTTAAGTATAAATAATCTATTTACTCAACCAATTAATACTTTCCTTTAAAGAAAAAATATATTATTATAATTGAATTCAAACAAAATATGCAATACAAGCGACGTAAATATTTTCTATTTTAAAAATTAGAATGGTCCAGGTTTTGTAAAAAATGTTGAAAAAAATAAATTATACCCCCCCTCCCGCCCATTTCCAAAAAAAAAACAAAAACAAAACAAACATAAAACAAGACGAAAAAGAAAAGTCAAAATGATTTAACGAAAAATTAAAATGAAAATAAGCAAAACAAGCAAAAAAGAATTAACAACATCATGTTTTATCTTAAAATAATATGGATACAAACAAAATAAAAATAAGGAGATGTGGTATGATTGCCAAAGAGACAACTATATCCATCAAAGTTCAAATGAAGTGGATGTAAGCAATAATAGGCAACCGTACGGCCTTCAACAATGAGAAAAAAACCATACCCTATGGTCGGCTATAAAAGCTTGTTATTGATTGTCCTCAGTTATTACCATTCAGTATTGATTAAGTTTGAAGGAACCAAGTATAATATTTATAAGAAGCATTTGATTCAACTTTGAATTTGTGTCACGGAACACATACTACATGAAACACGTCTTCTTTAAAATATTACACTTGTACGAAATTGAACTGATCTGTATTTAAATCGATCTTAAAAAGTTCGCGTTTACATTTGCACAAGCAAGATCGATCGAGATCGATCTTATCTAATCTAGTGCGTTTACACTGCAACATAAACAGAACCGGTCTGACCTGATTACTTTACATTTCGTAAACAAATAATCGTAAAAATTGATTGGAATAATAACGAGTGCATTTCGCGCGGACTATCACACACTGCAAAATTATGGAAAACATAGTTGGATCATTGGAATTTCGTATGCAGTTATCAATTATCTTTTTGGTTAACACGTCACAAGCCATTAAACAAAGAAATGCGAGAAGACTATCACTTGAAAACAAACTGTCAATGCCTTTGAAGATGAGGATTTGCAGCAAAGAACTAGAATTTATCGGTTCAGAAGAATGATGCAAAAACGGCGGAATCTTTTCCCATCCATCATTTTTAAACACGTGTGTTTTTGTCGCCGAACATGCGCAGATTTATTTTCATATCTAACTATATCATTCACTTGAAGAAAGATCGATCGAGATCGATATTAGCGTTTACACCTGAAGAAAGATCGATTCAAAACAGATCGATCTTTTTAAAACCACCTCTGGAGGTGGACTTTGTAAGTCCGATTGAAGATCGATCTTTCCCGTTAACATTAGACTAAGGATCGATCTTTCGATCTCAAGATAGATTGATCTTTTTTACAAGTGTAAACGGGGTCTTAGAAAGTAACTAAATGCTTCCAATCAAAAAACACTAAACCACTCACTAAATTCATTTCGAAATTGCAAAATTGCTGCACTTATTTGAACCAAGCGTATGTCAAAGTGTTGCATGTATATGTTTAAGATCTAACAACATTTATCAAGTTGAATTAAGATTTTTTACCACGATACAGTTTATATTAATGTGATTTAGATTTACATGTAACAGCGTTCATTCATAATAATATCATTTTTAAAACTATATATCCCTGAAAATCATAAAGTTTCTTTCAAATTATATATATTATATATAAATTAAAGAAAGATGTATTGAATCTAGCTGTTTTTAACCCAGATGTAATGTTTCTAAGCTTGAACATTTTGTAACCTGAATTAAAAATATGTATGGCTATACTATCCCTTTTTCAAACCGAATTGTTGGCCCAGGTTTTTCGGATGTAAGACCCTTATTGAGGTGGCTGTACTTTAGCTGTTTGGTATATCGGATGCATAAATACGAAGCAACAGTAAGTCAACTTTAAATTTGAAGCCTTGTTTGCGGAAAGCATTTATCTTTCTGCAAGGCAAATCCACACACATACTTAACAATCCCGCTATAACGTTTGAAGTCTTAATTTCCTGCCCTTCATTCCGCGATCGTCTATTTTTGAAGACCATAAATAAATGAATAATTTGATTTGCTAACTTATTGAGCATATATGAAATGTTTGCAACTGGACATTAAGCCAATTATAATTATAAACCACATATCGTGTCATGTATAAAGATTTATCTACAGATGAATAAGAGTTTCTTAGCTGGTTTGACTCCTTCATGTGAAATAGTTGTCATTTTCATCCACCACCACACGGATTTATTCAAATACATGCATTGTAATATTTCGATTAATATTTTTAAAAAAATAACATCTTATATATATTAAACAAGTTTTTTTACTTGGAGGTTACAAATCCGAAGTGTTCTAGAGTCTAAATCAATACATATTGAAGATTTTGCAAAAAATTTACACATATCTATCTATTAATTCAAAGGGTTATTCAGTGCTATATATTGTTGTAGGGGACAGTTTTAAAACAGTATGTATAAACAAAATATTATAAAATGATATTCAAAATTTTACATTGAAAGATATCCTTAAAACAACTAAAATGATTTGTATCTGAAATACAAGAATGAGCGTTTCTATGGAGTTTAGTGTGGCGTCCATTTCGATGAACTAGTATACATTATCATTGAGGGGCCAGCTGAGGACCACCTCCGGGTGCGAGGTTTTCTAACTGTGTTGAAGACCCATTGGTAGTCTTCGGCTTTTTTCTGCTCTTTGGTCGGGTTGTTGTCTCTTTTCCCATCCCCGTTTCCATTCTCAATTTTATTGGTTTTGGTAAAGTATGCTATTCTTCTTCATTGTTGTGGTACAAATGTACATGTGCAGACTTGTAACAATCTACCTAAGTTGCAGCTTCGACCCATAATTAGGTGATATGTTTTTAAAGAAATGTCATAATGTTGTGGTTAGACCTTCAAAGTATACACAAGAAGATATCATACTCTAAATATTGATAATAATGAACTCTTTGGAAATTGTCCTGATGTCTAATATATTCAGGGAAATTTAGCTCTATTTTTTTCAGAAGACGATACCAACATAATAATATCTGAACATGGCCATGTTAAATTAGATTAATTCATAACATATAATGAAATTGTTCATATTTTAAGTCCATATTTTGAATTGAATGTATGAAAGAGTGCCTGTACATATATATGTTACGTATATACAGGCCTGTGTTATTCTCATTTTCTGTACATACAAGACCTGTTCAGTAGCATGTTTTCATTCTTGAACCCCAAAGGTGACTGGTGGTATAGAAATGTGGTTTTCTTCCAACCACAAGTAAAACCCTTGGCAAAGTGGAGCATCCGTTTTGTTGTGTGGGATGTGTGAATACACAACCACGCCCGGTTAGAATAGGGACGAATTAAGGCCTCGTGAAGAGAGAGTACCACGCTCCCTGCACGTTAGGAATTTTTGCAGCAACTCTTTTATGGGTCCGTGGGTAGCCTGATGCAAAGGAGAAAAATCATGCCCTATCCATTATACCCACATTTTCAGCTGGTGACTGTTGAAATTCCCCTCCTTTTCCCCGGTCGATCCCTATTACAGAACCAAGCTATTACATCTATTTATATTTTGTTCTCATCCTGAATGTGTTTGAAATATTTGCCACTGGACATAAAACAAATTGTCAATGATTTTTTTATCTTGGCTCATGAATGAAAGGAGATGTATAAAGTAACAAGACAGCAAAATAACCACAAAAATAATTACAAAATCATGACTTGAAGCAAAGCTGCGTGTCTTTCTTTTTGACTCTTTTGAGTTATTATTTGCAGTAAATATGTGCATAATAAATATGATACGTGCCTGGATTAGTGTTTTTAATTTTTATTTCTATGCTTAATTCATTATTACTGTCTGAAATCTGGAAATCGTTAAGGTTGATGTAGAGAGTTTCACATGGAAAGGTGGATTGAAACTAATTTTCTTTGATTTTATCATAATAAAAAATGGTAGAAATAGGGGGGGGGGGGGGGGGGGGGGTCAGTTCTTACCCTGGACCTTAGACAAACCGACTTTTGCATCTAACAATGGTAGTCTTATTAAACACTTGCTACACTTCTAAAACAAGAAACTGCTATTTGTGTAAATCATATGGTCAAAAAAGTACATGGAAATTAAAAATTCAAAACATTTGAAAATTTCGTTTTTTAACGTTTTGTGCTAACTAGTACAGTTTCCCGTATTTTCCTGTGCGAAATAAGATTTTCACGTACAAGGGTCATACGCTATAAGAAATAGTTAGTTTTTGCATCCTTTCTGCTCATTTTGTGTATGATGTGTGCTGCGGTAGTTATAATACTAAGTTTTTTAGTGTGTTTTTATTGTAAATTGGAATGTTGGCAGACAAAAGGTATATATTCATGAATATCAGGCAGATGCTTGGGGTCAAAGGTCAAACATAAAAATGAAAACTCTTGTCCTAGTATATTTCTACCACATAAATATTTCAAATAATAAATGCTTTTTGTGTATTTTTTTCTTAAAAAAAAATCCCACAGAGTCCTTAAACAAAGTACAGGATAATGTGCAAAATTAAAATAAGGCCGCCGGACAATAATAAGTAACCGATGAAAATGAAGTCAATCCGCAAAAAATCCTACCCCGCCTCCTTCCATATTAACATTTCATAGTGTACTTAACCAAGAGAAATGTTACAACATTCAATCCATTTTTTCAGGTATTTGTTGAATGCTTTTTTTTCTTTTTCAGAAAACACAACAACCACAGAGGAATCATTCACCCAAGCTCAAACACCTGTCAAATACAACCTTCCTGTTTCTGTCACTTTACGTCAACAGTTAAATATAAAAAAGTCAACGAATGAATATCTGGGCATTACTAGCTGTATCAAAACAGACAATACATTAGTGTTTACCGACTGTAGGAATGAGCGACTTATTATTTGTAATTCAGACGGTACTGATATCCATCACATTCCTCTTTCCTATCAACCATATTATATGACAGTGGTAAATAGTAATACTGTAGCAGTATCCTGTGATGGCAGAACCATACTGATAATAAATATATCTACAGGTTCTATCAACAGTAAATTCAACACCAATGGTCGCTGCTACGGAATATCATATATTGATAATAACCTGTACGTTGTTATTGATAGGAGTATAATACACGTGATGGACCTGGCAGGTCAAGTAATACGTACTATACCTTTACCTTCAGACGATATCACCGACATTACAGTAGACAGAGACAGGTTGGTTTGTATAGACACATCAATATACTGCTGCTCGTTAGATGGAAAACTTATTCGGAAGTTTAAACAGGATAAAATTCAAGATTTACGTTGTGTGACAACAGATAATGAGGGGAATGTCTATGTTACTCGTTCTAACACCAACACTGTAGTAGTTGTATCAGACGACGGGAAACATCACAGAGAACTTCTTACTAAATCGGATGGATTGAATGATCCGTGGGGAATTTATTTTGACAAAAAAAATAAAATTCTTCTTGTTTGTACTGATGATGATGCTTTTCTTTTTGACGTAAAACAGAATGAAAATAAACATGAATAATTCTTTCAGACAATTAGTACGTTCGCACTCGGATCTGTTTGTGTATTTAGTCATTCAAAATAACTTTTATTTATTTTTGTTTTCTTTACTATCATTCTAACTTAATTGAAAACAAATTACAGAAAGATTATAATTGTTTTTGAAAATGTAACTTGAATTTTCCTCGGCTTTTGTATTTCATTAATGTTGTTCGAATACTGTTTTTTACGCATTTTAAAAACATTTGAACATTCATTTGTTCCATGAATATTTCAATATGGAAAATAAAAAAAAATAAGAAATCCGGATAAGAAAAACTGTTTTGGAATTTATTTTAACAAACAAGAAAATATTCTGCATGTTTGTAATATAAATAAAGGAAAGGTTGTAATATAAATGACGGAAAGGTTGTAATATAAATGACGGAAAGGTTGATTTTTTGAACATTAATAAGTTTATTCGAATTCAGATTTGTTTTTATACGCCCGTCAAAATTTTGACGGGACGTATTATAGTACACAAATGTCGTCTGTCCGTCTGTCTGTCCGGCGTAAACATGTCGCACCGTAACTTGAGAACGACTTATCCAAATTTCATGAAACTTAACATAGTTGTTTCTTATGATGGTCAAACGATCTGTATACTTTTTGGTGAAAATCAGATTAAAACTTTTTGAGTTACGGGACTTAATAACTGAAACAGGTGTGTGTTTTTTTCATATGTCGCGCCGTATCTCAAACACAATTTATGATTATTGCTTAAAACTCTACACACTTCTTAGTTATATTTAATCTTAAGATCTGTATACTTTTTGGTGATGATTCAAAATCTTATTTTTGAGTTATTGAGTATTTTGTAAAATAAGGGGGAGGGGTTTTTTACATGTCGCGCCGTATCTCAAAACGATTTATGATTATTGCTTAAAATTTTATACACTTCTTAGTTATAATAATCTAAAGATCTGTATAGTTTTTGGTTTTGATTCAAAATTTTCTTTTAGAGATATTGATTTTTTTTTAAAGGGGGGTTTTCACATGTCGCGCCGTATCTCAAAAACAATTTATGATTAATGTTTAAAATTTTACACACTTCTTAGTTATGGTAATCTAAAGATCTGTATACTTTTTGGTTTTGATTCAAAATTTTATTTTAGAGATTTTGAGTTTTTGGTTAAAAAAAGGGGGGGAGGGGGTTTCGCATGTCGTGCCGTATGTCAGAAACTATTTATGATTATTGCATAAAAATTCACACACAAGACGACGGGCGTATCATGCGTTCAAGGCGCAGCTGTTTATTGCATTGAGTAATTCGAAATGGATTGTATGTGTTTGTGTGTTATCTACCGAATACAAATTACAATTAATCAATTATGATTTATTTTATGGAATTACTACAATGCTTTCTTAAAAGTTTAATATAAGATATAAACTAGTAAATTTTTGCCCAAAATGATTTAAATATGATCACCACTTAAATTCAATTGGCGACAACAAAACAACTCTTTCACTAAACATTTCATTTCTGCAAATTTATTGGTTAGTTCAAGTAAACTATGACATCAAAAGCACTATGTTGTGTCAGATTAGGGCTACTTTTACGTTCTAAATTAGAGGTAGTGAATTGGTTTAAATCATCACACCTCAGCAAGCACGACTAATTTATGCGCAGACCAACCCATCACACAATAGCCCAAAAGGATTCTGTGACGTACCCATCCATATTCAGAAGTGGGAAATACAGATACTATACTGACTTTAGTGACAGTATTATATAACGAATACAGAGATGAAATGCTGGCACGCGTACTCTAAATTAAAGCGGACATTATTTTGAAGTCATTGTTTTCCAATATTTCTGTCATATGTATTATATAAGCCATCCTAACATCAAAATATTATTGCATTTTAATGCGGCTATATATATTTACATAATAAAGTGCAAATATGGTCAGTTTTGTTTGATGCTGTTGAATAATTTTGTTATAAGAGTCAGCCTGAGGTATTAAAATTACTGAAATTTTGTTGCGAGACAATATTTTGAAAAAAAGAGGACATGCTAGCCATCAAGATTGATGGGGACAATTTTTTGTTTTCATTGTATTGCAATGTTGCTGTCATTTGTATTATACAATCCATCCTGGCATCAAAATATTGCTGATTTACTATGCGGCTATATAGATTTACATAATAAAGTGCAAATATGGTCAGTTTTGGTTGATGCTTTAAAATAATTTTGTTATACGAGTCAGCCTGAGGTATCAAAACTACTATAATTTTCTTGCAAGACAATATTTTGAATAATAAGAGGACATGCTGGCAATCTAGATTGATAGGGACAAATTTTTGTTGTCATTGTATTGCAATGTTGCTGTCATTTGTATTATACAATCCATCCTTCTTTGTTGTCATTGTGTTGCAATGTTGCTGTCATTTGTATTATACAATCCATTCTGACCATAAAATATAGCTGATTTACTATGTAGCTATATAGATATACATATTATTAAAAGTGCAAATATGGTCAGTTTTGGTTGATGCTTTAAAATAATTTTGTTATGCAAGTCAGCCTGAGGTATCAAAATTACTGAAATTTTGTTGCGAGACAATATTTTGAATAAAAAGAGGACATGCTGGCTATCTAGATTGATGGGGACAAATTTTTGTTGTCATGGTATTGCAATGTTGCTGTCATTTGTATTATACAATCCATCCTGACATCAAAATATTGCTGATTTACTATGCGGCTATATAGATTTACATAATAAAGTGCAAATATGGTCAGTTTTGGTTGATGCTTTAAAATAATTTTGTTATACGAGTCAGCCTGAGGTATCAAAACTACTAAAATTTTCTTGCGAGACAATTTTTTGAATAAAAAGAGGACATGCTGGCTATCTAGATTGATGGGGACAAATTTTTGCTGTCATTGTATTGCACTGTTGCTGTCATAAATTTGTATTATACAATCCATCCTGACATCAAGATATTGCTGATTTACTATGTGGCTATATAGATATACATAATAAAGTGCAAAAATGGTCATTTTTTGTTGATGAGTTAAAATGATTTTGTTATACTAGTCAGCCTGAGGTATAAAAATTACCGAAATTTTCTTGCGAGACAATATTTTGAATAAAAAGAGGACATGCTGGCTATCTAAATTGATCGAGACAAATTTTTGTTGTCATTGTATTGCACTGTTGCTGTCATTTGTATTATACAATCCATCCTGACATCAAGATATTGCCGATTTACTATATGGCTATATAGATATACATAATAAAGTGCAAATATGGTCAGTTTTGGTTGATGCGTTAACATAATTTGTTATATTAGTCATCCTGAGGTATCAAAACTACTGAAATTTTCGTGCGAGACAATATTTTGAATACAAAAGAGGACATGCTGGCAATCTAGATTGATGGGGATAATTTTTGTTGTCATTGTGTTGCAATGTTGCTGTCATTTATATTATACAATCCATTCTGCCATAAATATAGCTGATTTACTATGTGGCTATATAGATTGATTGATTGTTGGTTGCTTAACGTCCAGTGGCAAATATTTCATGCATATTCAGGACGAGAACAAGTTCACAATAAATACAATAGGTAGGTTCTGTAATAGATTAAGGGATTAAGGTCGGAGAAATTTAGACTGCCACGGGAAATCAGGGTATATTGGATAGGGACAGAAATTTAGCCTTGCAACAGGTCACCTACGGACCCCTCAAAGAGTTGTTGCAAGGGTTCTTAACGTGCAAAGAGCGTGACACTATCTTTACACGAGGCATCGGATTTAACGTCCCCATTCTGACCGGACGTGGCTGCAAATTTGTACATCCCGCACAGCCAAACGGACGCCCCACTTTAGCACGGGTTTTACTGCCGGTCGGAGGAAGACCAATGGTGACCATACTTCTATTCCCCAGTCACCCTTGGGGGATGTGGCTATATAGATATTCATAATATTAAAAGTGCAAATATGGTCAGTTTTGGTTGATGCTTTAAAATAATGTTGCTAAACAAGTCAGCCTGAGGTATCAAAACTACTGCAAATTTTTGTTGTCATTGTGTTGCAATGTTGCTGTCATTTGTATAATGCAATCCATTCTGACATCAAAATATTGTTGATTTACTATTTAGCTATATAGATTTACATAATAAAGTTCAAATATGATCAGTTTTGGTTGATTCGTTAAAATAATTTTGTTATACGAGTCAGCCTGAGGTATCAAAACTACTGAAATTTTCTTGCGAGACAATATTTTGAATAAAAAGAGGACATGCTGACAATGTAGATTGATAGGGAAAAATTTTTGTTGTCATTGTATTGCAATGTTGCTGTCATTTGTATTATACAATCCATCCTGACATCAAGATATTGCTGATTTACTATGTGACTATATAAATTTACATAATAAAGTGCAAATATGGTCAGTTTTTGTTGATGCGTTTAAATAATTTTGTTATACTAGTCAGCCTTAGGTATCAAAATTACTGAAATTTTGTTGCGAGACAATATTTTGAATAAAAAGAGGACATGCTGGCAATCTAGATTGATGGGGATAATTTTTGTTGTCATTGTGTTGCAATGTTGCTGTCATTTATATTATACAATCCATTCTGCCATAAAATATAGCTGATTTACTATGTGGCTATATAGATATTCATAATATTAAAAGTGCAAATATGGTCAGTTTTGGTTGATGCTTTAAAATAATTTTGTTAAACAAGTCAGCCTGAGGTATCAAAACTACTGCAATTTTCTTGCGATACAATATTTTGAATAAAAAGAGGACATGCTGGCAATCTATATTGATGGGGATAATTGCTGTTGTCATTGTGTTGCAATGTTGCTGTTATTTGTATTATATTATCCATCCTGACACCAAAATATTGCTGATTTACTATGCGGCTAAATAAATTTACATAATAAAGTGCAAATATGGTCAGTTTTGGTTGATGCTTTAAAATTATTTTGTTATACGAGTCAGCCTGAGGTATCAAAACTACTTAAATTTTCTTGCGAGACAATATTTTGAATAAAAAGAGGACATGCTGGCAATCTAGATTGATGGGGACGAATTTTTGTTGTCATTGTGTTGCAATGTTGCTGTCATTTGTATTATACAATCCATCCTGACATCAAACTATTGCTGATTTACTATGCGGCTTTATAGATTTACATAATAAAGTTCAAACATGGTCAGATTTGGTTGAAGCGTTAAAATATTTTTGTTATATGAGTCAGCATGAGGTATCAAAATTACTGAAATTTTGTTGCGAGACAATATTTTTAATAAATATAGGACAAAAATATTTCCAAAAATTTTAACCCTATATAAATTAACAGATTGACACATTCCCCATTTCCATCCTCAATTTTATAATAAAGTGCAAATATGGTCAGTTTTTGTTGATGTGTTAAAATAATTTTGTTGTACACGTACCAGTCAGCCTGAAGTATCAAAACTACAGATAATATATATATGTTCCTGAGAGAGTAAAAAAACATGTTATATTGGAACCAGTCTGAGATGTCAAAACTACTGATTTTTTGTGATGATTCAATTATTTGAATAAAAAAAGGACATGCATACTTGTACTGTTGATTGGTGCAGAAAAAGAAATATTATTAATATTACGCTGGCCATAAGCATGATTAACTGTACACCAATATTGCTTTCAATTATCATGATTATTTTATATGATCTAAGTACTATTCGTTTTTGGCATTGTTTGTCGATTTTATCTGAAAACCAAGTTTATAAGATTTACGCTACATTTTAAAACCGATAATAATAGCATTGTAACCAATTTCTTTTTTAATTTATAGATAGACAGATCGCGGATAAATTTGCATTTCAAGCAAAGTTTTATGCGTACTTTATTTACAAATACATGCATATATATTTAATATGTATTGTTTATATAACCATCATAGGCATGACCACGGAGGTTTTAATTTTATACATTAATTTACAATATTGTGATCAAAATTTGTTTTTTAAAACAAATAAATAATTTTGTAGTCGCACGCTTTCTTTGAAATTTAATTGCATTATGGGTAATTTCGGATCGTGAAGATAGAATGGTGTATGGTGTAATGTGTAAGGTGTATGGTGCAAAGGTGTAACGTGTATGGTGTAATAGCACAAGGTGTATGGTGTAATGGTGTATGGTGTAAGTGGGAAGTTTACACCATCCAAGGACTGTATGAGTCCTTCAAGTTTAAAAGTTTCTTATTAACCATTATATTTAGGTCGAATGGAGGCAACTTCACAAATGGTCTGAGGTATTTAGTCGACTTGGCGTCTGAATTTAAGCTGCACTGGTAAGTAGATCGACCCATATGTTACCATCTTGGTCTCCATACACGACAATGAATAACTGTGTATTTGAGCGGTTTCAACGTTTTTACGTGTACGTTAATTGTTCTATGACTGACACAATGTGTTTGTTATCCAGCAAGTGATTCGGTGTATCAACCTATTCCAAATGATAGAAAAACAGTATTTTTCTTTGAAAAAGGAATGTTTCCAATTCTGCATTCGATTCTTTAATATCTGACTTGTGTGTCTCGTGATGCATCACCAGCATCGAAAGAATAGTAAAAGATTAGATTGTATATCTTTTTCATGTTGTTTATTTCTGAAGATTTGTTGGGATAAGTGCAATTGCTAATACAAGTTTTAATCTCTGTCAGTTTTGTTAGTTGATGAGTGCTCTTCATTAAATTATTTTTCCTTTCAATTTGTAAATATTCCCAAAACATTCTCAAGAACCGACATACCAAAGCGCTACCCGGGAATGAAGCTTAATAAAAAATGCAAAATCAAATGCCGTTTGTTTTCATTTGCTGCAGGTATTTCATGATTCTATATTGCTATTTCTGTATTCCAGCGAATTTTCAATTACTAATTCCGTTATCAATCAGTTATTGTAGTGTGATTTAAATTTAAAAAAAAGAAAAACGTTGTTCTTCGATGCTACATCTGTGGGTACAAATTATGAAACGTTTGAGAGCATAGAAAAAAACAAATAATTAAAACCTTAAACGGTACAATGTAAAATCTCTTAATTTACAAGCCGATATACATGTACCATTGTGTACGGTGAACAACTGACACATCTAAATTTGAGACTGGTAAAAAAACAAAATAATCCGGATAGTGTCAATACAGATAGATCTGCGTAACGTTAAACGATCTATTTATTGGAAATAAAAATAAAAGCTTTCACTACCTTGTATCAGTGTCTACTTGGTTTTAGACTCCGAATAATGGCTTTTGGCATCTTTATAAACAGAACGTAGTTTAAATTCATAATATGTTTCAGGTAGCAGATTTTGAAGTGTGTACAAGCGTCTTCCATCTCCCCCTTTCACTACATCTTTAGAAGAGAATGTCCTGACAGGCAGGTTTTCTGTACCTGGAGGTCGATCTCCAAGCTCATACGATAGGCACTCGTCTTGGACATCAATCAACCATTCAATGGTTATTGAACAATCAGTGCATTCAACTATGTCAAATTTTCTAGGAGCTGTAAATGGATAAATGAAAATGTCATCAATCTACCTGGATATCTTTTAGTTATTCAGAGAAAGAGGAAATTGATATAAGGCGGTTAATGCCATACAATTAAGCGAATAAAACTGACAACGTCATGTTCAATGACACATTACAATCAAACAAATATACATTCTCCTTGAGGATCATCGGTTCCTACATGTATCGTGAAACAAGCTTAAAATCGTATAAATAGTGATAAATCATCAACCGAGCGCAGACTGGTAAATTTATCAGGTTTATTCTAAAATATTACGTAAAGTTGTATTCGGTGATATTACCGGAAGAAACATGAGGTCGAACTTCTGACACCGTCAACTTTGATATTATAGCGGTTATCTTGGGGTTAGTAACATTGATACATTAGTTGCACTTGTTTGAATAATTTTCTTTTTTTTAATTCGTAGCTACTTTACAGATGCATTACTTTACATGCACGTCTCGAAATTAATAAAGTTACAGAACGCTCTCTCAGCAAGATTTACGACATAAATGTGGATTTCGAAAAGCAAGACACTATTTGCAATCATTTTGAGTAAAAATATTTAAAAGACCACACGGTTAGTTATTGTAAAATTTTACATCACTTTTAATACTAGGAGTCCTTCAAGTTTAAGTTTCTTATTAACCATTATCTTTAGGTCAAATGGAGACAACTTCACAAATGGTCTGTGGTATTTAGTCGACTTGGCGTCTGAATTTAAGATGCACGGGTAAGTAGATCGACCAATTTGTTTACATCTTGGTCTCCATACACGACCATTTATAACTTTGTATTTGAGGGGTTTCACCGATTTTACGTGTACGTTAATTGTTCTATGACTCGATACGATTTTTATGTTATCCAGCAAGTGATACGGTGTATCAACCTATTCCAAATGGTAGAAAAACAGTACATTTCTTTAAAAAAAGAATGTTTCTATTTCTGCATTCTATTCTTTAAACCCCCAAGGGTGACTGGGGAATAGAAATATGGTCACCATTGGTCTTCCTCCGACCGGCGGTAAAACCCTCGTTAAAGTGGGGCGTCCGTTTGGCTGTGCGGGATGTACAAATTCGCAGTCACGTCCGGTCAGAATGGGGACGTTAATTCCGATGTCTCGTGTAGAGAGAGTGCCATGCTCTTTGCACGTTAAGAACCCTTGCAACAACTCTTTGAGGGGTCCGTAGGTGACCTGTTGCAAGGCTTAATTTCTGTCCCTATCCAAAATACCCTCATTTCCCGTGGCAGTCTATATTTCGCCGACCTTAATCCCGGACACCCCTATTACAGAACCTACCTATTGTGTTTATTGTTAATTTGTTCTCGTCCTGAATATGCATGACATATTTGCCACTGGACGTTAAGCAACCAACAATCAATCAATCTATTCTTTAATATCTGACTTGTGTGTCTCGTTATGCATCACCAGCATCGGAAGAACAGTAAAAGATTAGATTGTATATCTTCTTCCAGGTTGTTTATTTCTGAAGATTTGTTGGGATAAAAGCAATTGCTAATAAAAGTTTTAATCTCTGTCAGTTTTGTTAGTTGAGTGCTCTTTCCTTTCCTTTCAATTTGTACATATCCCCAAAACATTCTGTAGAACCGACATACCAAAGCGCTCCCCGGGAATGAAGCTTAATAATAAATGCAAAAATCAAATGCCGTTTGTTTTCATTTGCTGCAGGTATTTCATGATTCTCTATTGCTATTTCTGTATTCCAGCGAATTTCCAATTACCAATTCCGTTATCAATCAGTTATTGTAGTATGATTTAAATTTAAAAAAAGAAAAACGTTGTTCTTCGGCGCTACACCTGTTGGTAAAAAATATGAAACGTTTGAGAGCATAGAAAACACAAATAATAAAAACCTTAAACGGTACAATGTAAAATCTCTTAATTTACAAGCCGATATACATGTACCATTGTGTACGGTGAACAACTGACATATCTAAATTTGAGACTGGTAAAAAATAAAATAATCCGTATGGTGTCGATACATATAAATTTGTGTTACGTTAAACGATCAATTAATTGGAAATAAAAATAAAAGCTTTCACTACCTAGTTTTAGTGTCTGCTTGGTTTTAGACTCCGAAATGGCTTTTGGCTTCTTTCTAAACAGAACGCAGTTTAAATTCATAATATGTTCAGGTAGCATATTTTGAATTGTGTACTTGCGTCGTCCATGTTCCCCTTCCACTACATCTTTAGAAGAGAATGTCCTGACAGGCAGGTTTTCTGCATTTTGAGGTCGATGATCAGGCTCATACGATAAGTACTCGTCTTGGACATCAATAAACCATTCAATGCTTATTGAACAATCAGTGCATTCAACTATGTCAAATTTTCAAGGAGCTGTAAATTGATATATGAAAATGTCATCAATCTACCTGAATATCTTTTAGTTATTCAGAGAAAGAAGAAAAGAATGATCTAAAGCGGTTAATGCCAAACAATTGAGGGAAAAATACAGACAACGTCGTTATCAATGACAACTTACAAGCAAACAAACACACGTTCTTTTTAAGGATCATCGGTTCCTACATGTATTGTGAAACAAGCTTAAAATCGTATAAATAGTAATCATCAACCGAGCGCAGATTTATTCTAAATTATTACTAAAAGTTGTATTCGATGATATTACCGTAAGAAACATGAGTTTGAACTTCTGACACCGTCAAATTTGATATTATAGCGGTTATCTTGGGGTTAGTATCATTGATACATTATTTGCATTTGTTTGAATAATTTCCTTTTTTTAATTTGTAAGTATTTCACAAATGCATTACTCTACAAGAAAGTTTCGAAATTAATAAAGTTACAGAACGCTCTCTTAAGAAGATTTACGACATGATGTGGATTTCTAAATGCAAAGACATTATTTTATATCATTTTGATTAAAAATATTGAAAATAAAATTGAGAATGGAAATGGGGAATGTGTCAGAGCAGTCAAGACTAAATTTAAAAGTCAAGACTGAGTCGAGACTGGGCGAGAATTTGTCGAGACCATATTCTGACTATGCCAAGATTATCAAGTACTGAATCAGACTTATTAAGTCAAGTCGAGACCAAAGTCGAGTACAGTTAATTACTGTCGAGATTATATCGAGTTTTGTCAAGTAAAATCAGTTTGTGGTGTAGGACAAGCGTAAAATCGTACAAATAGTGATAAAACACCTGATATCAGATTGGTACATGTAGCATGTCTTATTCTAAAATATTATTAAAAATTGTAGTCGGTTATGTCACAGAAAAAAAGGACGAACTTCTGGTAGCGTCAAATGTGTATCAGTGACGCTCAGATCAAAATAGTTATAAAACCTAGCAAGTACAAAGTTAAGAGCATTGAGAATCCAAAATTAAAAAAAGTAGGACCAAATACGGCTAAGGTCATGTATGCCGCGGATAAGAAAATTCTTAGTATTTCGAAAATTCATACTTTTGTAAACAAGAAATTCATAAGAATGACCAAATAATTGATATTAATGTCGACTCCGAAGTGCTGACTACTAAACGTTTAAAAAAATGAGTGGTTTAGATAAACTCATCATAGATACCAGGATTAGATTAAAGTGTAGAAAAAATATGTACGAAGTAAAATCAAATAATAAAGTGGTCTGATGATAATGTTAAGGTTAATGATAAGTTTAACGACAGGGATCATGTTAAGTACAAGATAACGTGTAAGGATAAGGTTAGGTACAAGGTTGAGGGTAATGATAAGGATGAGGTTAGGTATAAGGTTAAGGGTAATGATAAGGATAAAGTTAGGTATAAGGTTGAGGGTAATGATAAGGATAAGGTTAGGTATAAGGTTGAGGGTAATGATAAGGATAAGGTTAAGTATAAGGTTGAGGGTGATGATAAGGATAAGGTTAAGTATAAGGTTGAGGGTAATGATAAGGATGAGGTTAGGTATACGGTTGAGGGTAATGATAAGGATGAAGTTAGGTATAAGGTTGAGGGTAATGATAAGGATAAGGTTAAGTATAAGGTTGAGGGTAATGATAAGGATAAGGTTAAGTATAAGGTTGAGGGTAATGATAAGGATGAGGTTAGGTATAAGGTTGAGGGTAATGATAAGGATAAAGTTAGGTATAAGGTTGAGGGTAATGATAAGGATAAGGTTAAGTATAAGGTTGAGGGTAATGATAAGGATAAGGTTAAGTATAAGGTTGAGGGTAATGATAAGGATAAGGTTAAGTATAAGGTTAAGGGTAATTATAAGGTTAAGTATAAGGTTGAGGGTAATGATAAGGATAAGGTTTGGTATAAGGTTAAGGGTAATGATAATGATAAGGTTAAGTATAAGGTTGAGGGTAATGATAAGGATAAGGTTAAAGGTATTGATAAGGATAAGGTTAGGTATAAGGTTGAGGGTAATGATAAGAATAAGGATAGATTAGTTATAAGGTTGAGGGTAATGATAAGGATAAGGGTAAGGGTAATGATAATGATAATGATAAGGTTAAGTATAAGGTTGAGGGTAATGATAAGGATAAGTTTAAGTATAAGGTTAAAGGTAATGATAAGGATAAGGTTAGGTATAAGATTAAGGGTAATGATAAGGATTAGGTTAAGTAAAAGGTTAAAGGGATTGACAAGGATAAGGTTAAGTAAAAGGTTGCGTCTGAGGATGAGGACAAGGATAAGTATAAAATTATTTTTGAAGATAAAGAGAGGTGTAAAGAGTGAGTGTTGATTAACTTAAGATTATATATATTAATATAGTAGCGGATAAGTTTATAGATTAGTATATAGATTAGTATGAGGTTAAGATAGTATTTCAGACAAACAAATCATAAATACACAAGGACGAGTATGATAACTCTTTAATATTCCATTTACAATTCCTTTGCATTATCCTAAAATATAATCGTGTAAAATAAGATGCTTTCTACTTGCAAAAACATATTCATTTTGTTGGGAAGCAATGCATATCTGTATTGTGTAACGAGGACAAAAATGATTGGGTTGAGACTACTATGTAGAAACGATATGTACGAAGATAAATACAATAATACAGTCGATTAAGGTTAATGATAAGTTTAACGGTAAAGATGAGGTGAAGTAAAGGTAACGTCTTAGGATAAGGTTACGTATAAGGTTAAGAGTAATGATAAGGATAAGTTTAAGTATAAGGTTAAGGGTAATGATAAGGATAAGTTTAAGTATAAGATTAAGGGTAATGATAAGGATAAGTTTAAGTATAAGATTAAGGGTATTGATAAGGATAAATTTAAGTATGAGGTTGAGGGTAATGATAAGGATTAGGTTAAGTAAAAGGTTAAAGGGATTGACAAGGATAAGGTTAGGAATAAGGTTGCGTCTGAGGATGAGGATAAGGATAAGTATAAGTTACGTCTGAGGACAAGGATAAGTATAAAATTAGTTTTGAAGATAAAGAGAGGTGTAAAGAGTGAGTGTTGATAAACTTAAGATTATAGATATTAATATAGTAGCAGATAAGTCTATAGATTAGTATAAGTCATTGTATGAGGGTCAGATAGTATCTCAGACAAACAAATCATAAATACACAAGGACGAGTATGATAACTCTTTAATATTCCATTTACAAAACCTTTGCATTATCTTAAAATATAGTCGTGTAAAATAAGATGCTTTCTACTTGCAAAAACATATTCATTTTGTTGGGAAGCAATGCATATCTGTATTGTGTAACGAGGACAAAAATGATTGGGTTGAGATTACTATGTAGAAACGATATGTACGAAGTAAAATATAATAATACAGTCGTCTGATGATAAGATTAAGGTTAATGATAAGTTTAACGGTAAGGATGAGGTTAAGTACAAGGTAACGTCTAAGGATAAGGTTACGTATAAGGTTAAGTAAAAGGTTAAGGGAATTGATAAGGATAAGGTTAAGTATAAGATTGCGTCTGAGGATGTGGATAAGATTAAGTATAAGTTAGTCTTGAGGACAAGGATAAGTATAAAATTAGTTTTGAAGATTAAGAGATGTGTAAAGAGTGAGTGTTGATAAGCTTTAGATTATAGATATTAATATAGTAGCGGTTAAGTCTATAGATTAGTTTAAGTCATTGTATGAGGTTAAGATAGTATTTCAGACAAACAAATCATAAATACACAAGGACGAGTATGATAACTCTTTAATATTCCATTTACAAAACCATTGCATTATTTTAAAATATAGTCGTGTAAAATAAGACGCTTTCTACTTGCAAAACATATTCATTTTGTTGGGAAGCAAGGTTAATGATAAGTTTAACGGTAAGGATGAGGTTAAGTACAAGGTAACATCTAAGAATTAGGTTACGTATAAGGTTAAGGGTAATGATAAGGATAAGGTTAAGTATAAGGTTAAACATGATTGGGTTTAAATCGCAGTGTTGTAACGAGGTTAGGGTTAGGTTAAGAATAAAATTACTTTTTAACAATAGGATTGTGCAGTGGGTGTTGATAAACTTAAGATTAGAATATAATAGGAAATAAGTCTATAGATTGTAAGTCATTGTGTAATGTTGAGATAGTAGATCAGACAAACGGACAAGGAACACTCAGAGAACAGTTTGATTACTCCTCACCTTTGGGTAAGATCTTGTATTCATTTTACAAAACCTGTGGATTATTGCTAAATTTAAGTAAAGTAAAATAAAATTGTTTTGACTTGCAATACAATCCATCTCTCTTGGAAGCAATGCATTTCTGTATTGTGAAAAAAATGATTGGATTAAGCATTCGGTATAGAAACGATATGTACAAAATAAATACAATATGAGAAGTCGTCACAGGATACGGATTAGGTTAATAATGCAAATAAGGGTAAAGATGACGATACGGTTAAGTAAAAAAAATACGTCTACGGTTAAATTCAGGGTTAAGTATTATGTTAACCTTCACCCTAACCATAACCTAAGGTGATTTTTTACGATTCCAAACGTAAAACAATGATTAACAATTTTGATTCTATGCAAGTTTTAAACAAAATGACCGATTTTATTCTATCTCCTATCTTTTGATTTCCACCTTTTTAAAACATTTTAAACAGCAAACCATGTGTTGTTATATTATTGATTTGTTGATGACACTATTCAACAAATTGCCTGACACTTTTCGTGTGCCTGAATGTACGTATGTCCAAAACTCTGGCTAGTGTACTGTGTATATACACATGCTCCTCAATGTATTTAAACTTTGTTTGATATATAATACCGCTTATTATTCCCTTTTTTCAGGTAATTTCCAGTATTTTGCGAGTAGTACCAAGGTTGTAGCCTCAAGAGAGATTAGTAAGTAACTTTTTTTCATTATACGATAATTGAAAAGACATTATCCATGAAGGTAGAATAAAAAAGGTTTGAATGAATAAACAAATCAATAGAAGTATCTGTATTGGTTCAGTGAAAAGAGAATAGAACACCAGATTTATTATAAAACTACAAGTTTTCATACTCAATTTCATATGTAATCATGTACAAAACCAAATCCAATATTAAAGTAGTCTGATGATCAGGATAAGGTTAAAGATAAGTATAAGGTTAGGGATAATGTTAAGTATAATGTTTAGTATAATGTAAAAAGTAAGGGTCAGGGTTTGATTTCAGTAACTTTGTCATTCCTTTTTCAGGTCATTTCTAGTATTTTCAGAGTAGTACGAAGGTTGTAGCTTCAAAAGAGATCAGTAAGTAATGTTTTCTCATTATACGAAAAATTAAAAAAACAAGTCGAGACCAAAGTCGAGTACAGTTAATTACTGTCGAGATTATATCGAGTTTTGTCAAGTAAAATCAGTTTGTAGTGTAGGAAAAGCTTAAAATCGTACAAATAGTGATAAAACACCTGATATCAGATTGGTACATGTAGCATGTCTTATTCTAAAATATTATTAAAAATTGTAGTCAGTGATGTCACAGAAAAAAAAGGACGAACTTCTGGTACCGTCAAATGTGTATCAGTGACGCTCAGATCAAAATAGTTATAAAACCTAGCAAGTACAAAGTTAAGAGCATTAAGAATCCAAAATTAAAAAAAGTAGGACCAAATACGGCTAAGGTCATGTATGCCTCGGATAAGAAAATCCTTAGTATTTCAAAAATTCATACTTTTGTAAACAAGAAATTTATAAGAATGACCAAATAATTGATATTAATGTCAACACCGAATTGCTGACTACTAAACGTTTAAAAAAATGAGTGGTTTAGATAAACTCATCATAGATACCAGGATTAGATTGAAGTGTAGAAACAATATGTACGAAGTAAAATCAAATAATAAAGTGGTCTGATGATAATGTTAAGGTTAATGATAAGTTTAACGACAGGGATCATGTTAAGTACAAGATAACGTGTAAGGATAAGGTTAGGTATAAGGTTGAGGGTAATGATAAGGATAAGGTTAAGTATAAGGTTGAGGGTAATGATAAGGATGAGGTTAGGTATAAGGTTAAGGGTAATGATAAGGATAAAGTTAGGTATAAGGTTGAGGGTAATGATAAGGATAAGGTTAGGTATAAGGTTGAGGGTAATGATAAGGATAAGGTTAAGTATAAGGTTGAGGGTGATGATAAGGATAAGGTTAGGTATAAGGTTAAGGGTAATGATAAGGATAAGGTTAGGTATAAGGTTAAGGGTAAAGATAAAGTTAAGTATAAGGTTGAGGGTATGATAAGGATTAGGTTAGGTATAAGGTTAAGGGTAATGATAATGTAAAGTATAAGGTTGCGTCTGAGGATAAGGGTAAGGTTAAGTATAAGTTACGTCTGAGGACAAGGTTAAGTATAAAATTAGTTTTGGAGATAAAGAGAGGTGTTAAGAGTGAGTGTTGATAAACTTAAGATTATATATACTAACATAGTAGCGGATAAGTCTATAGATTAGTATAAGTCATTGTATGATGTTAAGATAGTATTTCAGACAAACAAATCATAAATACACAAGGACGAGTATGAGAACTCTTTAATATTCCATTTACAATTCTTTTGCATTATCTTAAAATATAGTGTAAAATAAGATGCTTTCTGCTTGCAAAAACATTCATTTTGTTGGGAAGCAATGCATATCTGTTATGTGTAACGAGGACAAAAATGATTGGGTTGTACTACTATGTAGAAACGATATGTACGAAGATAAATACAAAAATACAGTCGTCTGATGATAAGATTAAGGTGAATGATAAGTTTAACGGTAAAGATGAGGTTAAGTGCAAGGTAACGTCTAAGGATAAGGTTACGTATAAGGTTAAGGGTAATGATAAGGATAAGTTTAAGTATAAGATTAAGGGTATTGATAAGGATAAGGTTAAGTATAAGGTTGAGGGTAATGATAAGGATACGTTTAAGTATAAGATTAAGGGTATTGATAAGGATAAGGTTAGGTATAAGGTTGAGGGTAATGATAAGGATAAGGTTAAGTATAAGATTAAGGGTAATGATAAGGATAAGGTTAAAGGGATTGACAAGGATAAGGTTAAGTATAAGGTTGCGTCTGAGGGTGAGGATAAGGATAAGTATAAGTTACGTCTGAGGACAAGGATAAGTATAAAATTAGTTTTGAAGATAAAGAGAGGTGTAAAGAGTGAGTGTTGATAAACTTAAGATTATAGATATCAATATAGTAGCAGATAGGTCTATAGATTAGTATAAGTCATTGTATGAGGTTCAGATAGTATTTCAGACAAACAAATCATAAATACACAAGGACGAGTATGATAACTCTTTAATATTCCATTTACAAAACCATTACATTATCTTAAAATATAGTCGTGTAAAATAAGATGCTTTCTACTTGCAAAAACATATTGATTTTGTTGGGAAGCAATGCATATCTGTATTGTGTAACGAGGACAAAAATGATTGGGTTGAGACTACTATGTAGAAACGATATGTACGAAGTAAAATATAATAATACAGTCGTCTGATGATAAGATTAAGGATAATGATAAGTTTAACGGTAAGGATGAGGTTAAGTACAAGGTAACGTCTAAGAATAAGGTTACGTATAAGGTTAAGGGTAATGATAAGAATAAGTTTAAGTTCAAGATTAAGGGTATTGATAAGGATAAGTTTAAGTATAAGGGTAATGATAAGGATAAGTTTAGGTAAAAGGTTAAGGGAATTGATAAGGATAAGGTTAAGTATAAGATTGCGTCTGAGGATGAGGATAAGGTTAAGTATAAGTTAGTCTGAGGGCAAGGATAAGTATAAAGTTAGTTTTGAAGATTAAGAGATGTGTAAAGAGTGAGTGTTGATAAACTTTAGATTATATATATTAATATATTAGCGGATAAGTCTATAGATTAGTATAAGTCATTGTATGAGGTTAAGATAGTATTTCAGACAAACAAATCATAAATACACAAGGACGAGTATGAGAACTCTTTAATATTCCATTTACAATTCTTTTGCATTATCTTAAAATATAGTGTAAAATAAGATGCTTTCTACTTGCAAAAACATATTCATTTTGTTGGGAAGCAATGCATATCTGTATTGTGTAACAAAAATGATTGGGTTGAGATTACTATGTAGACACGATATGTACGAAGTAAAATTCAATAATACAGTCGTCTGATGATAAGGTCAAGGTTAATGATACGTTTAACGGTAAGAATGAGGTTATGTACAAGGTAACATCTAAGGATTAGGTTAGGTATAAGGTTAAGGGTAATGATAAGGATAAGGTTATGTATAAGGTTAAACATAATTGGGTTTAGATTGCCGTGTTGAAACGAGGTTAGGGTTAGGTTAAGAATAAAATTACTTTTGAGAATAACAATAGGATTATGCAGTGGGTGTTGATAAACTTAAGATTAGAATATAATAGCAAATAGGTCTATAGATTATAAGTCATTGTGAAATGTTGAGATAGTAGATCAGACAAACGGACAAGGAACACTCAGAGAAGAGTTTAATTACTCCTCACCTTTGGGTAAGATCTTGTATTCATTTTACAAAACCTGTGCATTATTGCTAAATGTAAGTCAAGTAAAATAAAATTGTTTTGACTTGCAATACAATCCATTTCTCTTGGAAGCAATGCATTTCTGTATTGTGTAAAAGAGGGACGAAAGATACCAGAGGGACAGTCAAACTCATAGATCGAAAACAAACTGACAACGTCATGGCCAAAAATAAAAAGACAAACAGACAAATAATAGTACAGATGACACAACATAGAAAACTAAAGACTAAGCAACACGAACCCCACCAAAAACTGGGGATGATCTCAGGTGCTCCGGAAGGGTAAGCAGATCCTGCTCCCCATGTGGCACCCGTCGAGTTGCTTATGTTATTACAAATCCGGTAAATAGTAAACGATGTATAAAATGATTGGATTAAGCATTCGGTGTAGAAACGATATGTATTCGGTGTAGAAACGATATGTACAAAATAAATACAATATGAGAAGTGGTCACAGAATACGGATTAGGTTAATAATGCAAATAAGGGTAAAGATGACGATACGGTTAAGTAAAAAAAATTCGTCTACGGTTAAATTCAGGGTTAAGTATTATGTTAACCTTCACCCTAAACATAACCTAAGGTGATTTTTTACGATTCCAAACGTAAAACAATGATTAACAATTTTGATTCTATGCAAGTTTTAAACAAAATGACCGATTTTATTCTATCTCCTATCTTTTGATTTCCACCTTTTTAAAACATTTTAAACAGCAAACCATGTGTTGTTATATTATTGATTTGTTGATGACACTATTCAACAAATTGCCTGACACTTTTCGTGTGCCTGAATGTACGTTTGTCCAAAACTCTCTGGCTAGTGTACTGTTTATATACACATGCTCCTCAATGTATTTAAACTTTGTTTGATATATAATACCGCTTATTATTCCCTTTTTTCAGGAAATTTCCAGTATTTTGCGAGTAGTACCAAGGTTGTAGCCTCAAGAGAGATTAGTAAGTAACGTTTTTCATTATACGATAATTGAAAAGACATTATCCATGAAGGTAGAATAAAAAAGGTTTGAATGAATAAACAAATCAATAGAAGTATCATTATGGGTTCAGTGAAAAGAGAATAGAACACCAGATTTATTTTAAAACTACAAGTTTTCATACTCAATTTCATATGTAATCATGTACAAATCCAAATCCAATATTAAAGTCATCTGAGGATAAAGATAAGGTTAAAGATAAGTATAAGGGTAGGGATAATGTTAAGTATAAGGTTTAGTATAATGTAAAAAGTTAGGGTTAGGGTTTGATTTCAATAACTTTGTCATTCCTTTTTTCAGGTCATTTCTAGTATTTTCAGAGTAGTACCAAGGTTGTAGCTTCAAGAGAGATCAGTAAGTAATGTTTTCTCATTATACGAAAAATTAAAAATACATTATTCATTAAGGTAGAAGCAATACGGTTTGAATGAATAAACAAATCAATAGAAGTATCCTAATGGGTTCAGTGAAAAGAGAATAGAACACCAGATCTATTATAAAACTGCAAGTTGAACATGTAACCATGTACAAAACCAAATCCAATATTAAAGTTATCTGAGGATAAAGATAAGGTTAAAGATAAGTATAAGGGTAGGAGGTAATTTCTAGTATTTTCAGAGTAGTACCAAGGTTGTAGTTTCAAGAGAGATCAGTAAGTAATGTTGTCTCATTATACGAAAAATTAAAAAGACATTATCCATTAAGGTAGAAGCAATACGGTTTGAATGAATAAACAAATCAATAGAAGTATCCTAATGGGTTCAGTGAAAAGAGAATAGAACACCAGATCTATATTAAATCTGCAAGTTGGACATGTAATCATGTACATAACAAAATCAAATATTAAAGTAGTCTGAGGATCAGGATAAGGATAAGGTTACGTCTAAGGATGAAGATGAAGTTAATGGTAATGAGATGGTTACGGTTAAGTACACGATTATGTCTGAGGACAAGGTTAAGGATAAGATTACGTCTAAGGACAAAGATTATGATAATTATAAGGTTAAGGTTAAGGTTAATGATTGATAATTATAACATTTCGTCAGACGATAAGGTGAAGTATAAAATTACTTTTGAGGATGAAGAAAAGATTAAGCAGTGAGTGTTGATAAACTTAAGATTATAATAAAGTAGCGAATAAGTCCAAAGTTGAATATAAGTTATTGTATACGGTTGAAATAGTATTTTAGACAAATGGATCAGGATCACAGAAAGAAATGTATGATCACTCCACATTTTTGGATAATATCTTGTATTCCATTTACAAAAACTTTGCATTATTTTTAAATTAAGTCATATAAAATTAGATGCTTTCTACTTGTAATACATATTCATTTATCATGGAAGCAATGCATTTCTGTATTGTGTAAACGTTTCAGTGGGTTAAGATTGCAGTGTAGAAACGATATGTACGAAATAAAATCCAATATTATAAGTCACCTAAGGATAAGGATAAGTTTAATAATTAGTTTAAGGATAAGGTTAAGTACAATGTTAGGTCTAAAAGGAGAAGATAAGGAAAGATATAAGGTTAAGTACAATGTTAGGTCTAAAAGGAAAAGATAAGGAAAGATATATGTTGATAAACGTAAGATAATAATATAGTATCGGATAAGTCCAAAGGGTTAGGGTTAGGTCTATAGACAAAATCGGGGTGTAGACTTAGACAGAAGGGTATATTATGGTTGTGATATGGCTGACGTAGGAATATTTGAGGGTAAGGGTTAGGGTAAAAGTTAGATTGAGTCATGGCAAACCCAACTGAAACACCATCAACAGAAAACTACAAAAGTTATGATGATGAATCAGAAAGTGGTAAGCTATCGAAGTTTTAATGTCAAAACATATCAATAAGACATGAGATACATTTATTGCCTTTTTAAGTATATTGAACAGAAAGTTGAATCTTCGCTTTTACCTCAACCCTAAACCTGAAGTGTTTGAGTTTCAATAGTCTTGTAAATAATAATTGCATTCATAATATCGAATACCTCCTCCTCCTTTCCTATAATGGAAAATGACGCACTGTATCGTCCTAAGAGAGAACGATACATATAATTTCATACGACTAAAACGAATCTTATAGTCTCATAAAAGAGAAGCAAAAGATATCAAAGGGACATTCAAACTTATAAGTCAAAAATAAACTGACAACGCCATGGCTAAAAAAGAAAAAGACAAGCAAAAAATAGTTCATCAAACACAACATAAAGATTGAGGAACACTAAACCCATCAAAAATGTGGGTGATGTTATGTCGCTATTTCATTTTGTCTCTAAAAAAGGCACATATCGGGTGATTCACTACAGTTCAATTATTATTGATTCAATTCTAACATCTATAGGCCACCAACCATTCCTCTTTTGAGGTTGAGGTGGATCATTGACGATCACAAAAAAGATTGGGCTTAGACTGGCGTTCAGTAACGACATGTACGAAATAGAATTTGATATTAAAGTAGTTCGAGGATAAGGGTATGGTTAATGAATAGTATAAGTTGTTGTCTATGGATAAAGATTAGGTTAAGTTTAAGGTTAAGGAAAACAATAAGTATAAGTTTTACATTACGGGTTAGTATAAAGATATATCAAAGGATATAAGGGTAAATTTTAGGGTAAGGGTAATGATGGGGATTATGTTTGGTTGAAGGTTATATCTAAGTTTAAGTAGAATGATAGGGATAAGGTTGAATAAAATGTTATAGTGCTAATAAGGTAAAGCTGTAAAATGCGAACTAAAATCTAATTATAAAGTCTGAGGATGAGGGTGAGGTAAATTATAAAATGCAGATAAGAATACGTTTAGAGATGAGGTTAAGTGATGCTATCAGGGTTAGGCAAATAATTCAAGTAAACGCATCCGGCAAACGCAAATGATCACTCTATGGTTTTGGATAAGATCGTGTTTTCTATTTACGAAGTAATTGTATGATTGCAAAGTTATTAATCACCCATTACGAACAGATAGTCGATGCTCAGGAAAAACAAAGCAAAACATTAAAAACACTCTTGTAAGCTGATAGTTCATATTGATCCATCACCTCTTTCTTTTTTTTTTAGAATGTATATCACTTTCAAACTTAGAACTGATAGTTCAACGGAAGTTTGACAAATTCAAAGAAGAAATTCTCGAGGAAAACAGAAGCGCCCTTTCAGGGCTAATAAACGACAATGAAAAAAAAAAGAACGGAAGTGGTGAACTTGAAAAACAAAAACAAAGAGTTGGAAAGAAATCAACTAGAATTACAAAGTGAGATTAACACAATAAAGACAGAAATAGAGAAGAAGGACATGGACACGGATGTTGATGAAAACCAAAATGAATCTCAGAACCAGAATGAAATAGCCTTGTTAGGTGTTACCATCGCAACATACAACATTGAACTGAAAAAAATCAAGAATGACATTGACATGTATAACAAAACTAATGACCAATCTTTGGAAAATATTAGAAAAGATCTAACCATGTTGAAATCTTCTCAAAAAGATGAGATTGAGAGCTGTCTGAACAATGCAACATTGAGCCACTTCAAAGATTGTAGTGCTAAAGTTGTCTCTGTCGAATTAGTCTTTATGCTCAAATGCTTTACCGAAATGCGTTAAAGCTACAGTACGTAGTCGGGCATAACAATAGATATGCCGGATTCCGGTTTGACGGAAATGAAAAATTCCGACTATTTTCTACAGATTCAGGTGTGACCGGTGATAAAATTGTCCCTTGATCTTTATCTGTGCTACATGACCAAACGCTTCACTGATTTTTGTTTACCTAAACTGTGATTTAAACAGATGATGACGTAGGAGGACAAAGATATTATTATAAAATTTTTTTTTTAATTTGTTGATGTATGCGACTTTGGTAGTGATTCAGGTGTTTGCGCAAGCTCGGTTTCTCTGCTCTTCATTAGTAAGTAGTCTCCACTGTTTAAAACCTCTCATGTTTCAGTGGTATCTGAGCTACTGCCATACGTAACTGGTCAACGCTCGCCGATACATGTCCATGGACACTTGGTTGTAAAGCAGGAAGCAAAAAATGACCTGGATGACCCATTATTTAACTGTGATATACCATATACTGATTTTAGATCTAATCAAATAATGATCGAAAATAAACTGACAACGTCATGGCTAAAAAAGAAAGAGACAAACAGACAAATAATAGTAAACAAGAAACAACATAAAAAACTAGACAACACGCACCCCAACAAAATCTAGGGGTTATCTCAAGTGCTCCGGAAGGGTAAGCAGATCCTGCTCCACATGTGGCACCCGTCGTGTTGCTCATGTTATTACAGACCCGGTAAATAGTCTATTTCGGTAGGTTACATTCGTGAAAAGGGAACGGGATTGTAGTTACGACATAAGGAACATATCCGATATCACCTGGGGGCATCGGTGGCCAAGTGGTCTAAGTAGTTACTACTGTAATCACTAGCCAGTCAACACTGAGGTTGTGAGTTCGAACCCCGCTCGTGCGGGTGCACTCGACTCCAATCTTAATTGACTAGGGTTGTCAGTTTTCCTATCGAAGGTCGGTGGTTTTCTCCGGATTCCTCCACCAATAAAAACTGGCCGCCACGAAATAGACCAAAAGTGGCGTTAAATCACCAACAATCAAAATCAAATCCGATCACCTGTGAAACGGCTATTCCATAACAGTCAACCAACTCGTGATGGCGTCCGTAAAATTAACGAAGGGAAGATGTCAACTTCACCATTTGGAACTATTGATTTAATAGCTTCCTTGTGAGCAGCAACCCTCTATCAATTGTATCAATTGGGAAATACATACTCCGTATCTAGGCGCTGCTTGAATGTTGTTACATAGAAATGGAAGGTTCACAATTTGGAAGCTGAAATCATCTCTTTTTTATGTCCATTTCTAGAACATTGTTTAATTAAAATTTATTAAAAGAAATAGAAATTAACGGCCGTATGTACATCACAAAATCTACCGATGCATCTAGAAAGTTTTAATGCATGATAGGACCTAGGTTTACAAAAGGTATATGTAGTTTATGTTCCTAACATGGACTAAGCATCAAATGTTATCTACCCCCAAGGGTGACTGGGGAATAGAAGTACGGTCACCATTGGTCTTCCTCCGACCGGCAGTAAAACCCTTGGTAAAGTGGGGCGTCCATTTGGCTGTGCGGGATGTACAAATTTGCAGCCACGTCCGGTCAGATTGGGGACGTTAAATCCGATGCCACGCTCTTTGCACGTTAAGAACCCTTGCAACTACTCTTTGAGGGGTCCGTAGGTGACCTGTTGCAAGGCTAAATTTCTGCCCCTATCCAATATACCCTCATTTTCCCGTGGTAGTCTAAATTTCGCCGACCTTAACCCCGGACGCCCCTATTACAGAACCTATATTTTGTATTTATTATTATTTTGTTCTCGTCCTGAATATGCATGAAATATTTGCAACTGGACGTTAAGCAACCAACAATCAATCAATTAAATGTTATCTGAAAATGTCCATCGGGGAGAAGACTGTCAGTAGTGTCAGGCGTTTGAAACTTTGGTTGCAGGGTCGTTTATATAGTGGCAAAGATATTACAATTGCTGTGTTTGGAGTGCAGTAAATAACATTCTTGGTTTAACCCCTGACGGAAATTTCCTGTATTAATAGCGGACATAGATTATATCGCACATGAACTATGGCTGAATAGGGCTGGAGATCCAACAGTTCCGCTAACGTTTCCGATACCTGTACTTCGTGACAGAGAGGAATGTCATAGTGGAGAAGTAATCATGATTCATCCAAATTCTCGAGAATTGGTTATATTCGTCGACAAGACTGCAACGGGTTGTCCTTTCTTCCATAAAAGACAATGAAATCATAAACAATCTGATGGCCTTCGAATAAATAAAGGGATTGCTAATTAGAAAGGTCCACGAAGCACATTCGATTTCAAACATTTAGTTTCAGACAAATCGATTTACAAGTAAACGATATAAAAAAAAAACTTTGTACCAAGTAAAATACAATTTAAAGAAAGTGGTTCAGGAGCAACTATATCTTTTGATACAATTCATTAGTCATTATATAGAGATAAGCTAACTCAACCTGCTTTATTACGTCCGAAAGCATGATACACTATTGAATACTTTATTCATATGATTTGCACCACATGACTTTGGCTCAATGGATATTTACAAAAATGTTGTGCAATTCTAACATGAAATGCGTTAAATTTGAATTTTACGAAACGGGAAGGATGAAATGATCATGTTTTTAAAGAACTTTGCCGAAAGCTAAAGAAAGCAGGTAATACAAAAGTAATTTAACCTGAAAATTCAACCTACAAGGTGTTTCCCTATATGTGGGCAAATCATGAACAATATCTTCTTGTGTCTTTATTTCTATTTTGAATCCTGCTTTTTTACGACTTATGTGGAGCCATATTCCCAGATGATCCAAACAGTTACATATGTCAAACACTCAATTGTCAAGAAAAAAGATACAAAGGAAATATTGCTGCTATGGAAAAAGAATATCGTGAACCTAGATGTTCATTTGTAAGTGCAGATGTTGTTTTTCAATTAAAGCATATACTAGAAAGATTAAATAATTGGGAATTAATCCAAGAAGTTAAAAAGTCCGTAAAATCATCTACAGAAAACAAAAACATTACTATCCATTACATGAAGAATGGGCAGCTTTATACAAACCTTTGTAATGCTGGTCGATTTTAAAATGATAAGTGTAGTATTAGTGCTCTAATGAATACAGATGGCATCCCTCTTTACAACTCCTCTAAAGTAAAGTTTTGGCCCATATGTTTAGCCAGATATGATAATCTGAACATTAAACTATATATCATATGTGTTTCAGTGGATTTGCAAGCTAAAGGTGTAATACCACCAAATCATAGTACGTCACATCCGGTTGCATATGAAAATAGGTCGAAAAAAAATATTCCCTTGAATTTGACAGTTGTAGGTAATTGATCCTACATTTCATTGCAGTAAAACATTTCTGAGTCATAAACATATATCTTGGGTATTTCAAAGCACCATTATTTCTTTATTTGGGGTTTCTATAGAATATTTTGGAAACTTGAGGTTACATGGTTACTAAAGCTTGTACACAGGTTAAAAAAGGGGGAAAATTTGATTGGTTAACTTCCAGTGATGGTTATTTTCTTATATGCAATGAAATGTTATGTGAAATTTTTTCTATAGTACTGGACAGGATAAACCTTTACTCATGCCAAGTATTTCTTTATTTGAAACAAAGATAAATTCTGCACAATTTTTTGAAAAGTGCAAATTTAACAAAGACTAATAGGGGAAAATCAATGGTGGTATTACACCTAATATGGGAAGCTGTACATGCACCTTTGACCTTGTGAGTACTCTCATGTGTTAAAATTTCTTGCTATTTAAGTGAAATATTACAAATAATGAAATATTCTGAGTGGATTGAGTCTCCAAAATACATTTTATGAGAAAATTTCCTTGAAATAGGACTTTACCATGAATATTAGTTGACAGAACAAGCCATACTTAGAGTCTTGGGGAGCTTTTTCTCCTTATTTCTAATATTCTGCTAAACTAGAAAATTTTTCTTAAGAAATACTTTAATAAATATATAGTTTTAAGTAAATGAAATTATTTTTAAAGCAGTAACAACAAATTATTCACCAAAAGAGAAGTTTTTTATGTCCCTCTCTGGAACGCGGCGTAAATTTAAGTTTTACGCAAGGACTTATTGAAACCTCCTTGGAGACAGTAAACTTTTATACGGATAGTTCAAGCAGCTTGAATACTTCAATTAATCATTTATAATAACATTTCTATCATAAATGAGTGAAAGTTACCCCAAAATTTTTATTTATTGGCCTAAAAAGTAGAAATTTTGAGGAAATGAGAGGTATAAATGGACCAAAAGAGACTTTATAAGGAAGAATAAGAGGTCCATTAGTAGTATTTATCATCCTAAAGTCATCTTTTGTATCATATTCAACTGTTTGTAGGCAGATGAGATAAATATTTGATCATTTATTGGTCCACACTATATTCTATCATGATGCGGCTTGGTTTGAATTTTTCGAAGAAATTTTGCTCGAATCGCTGTAGATGTCGTCTTACATTATACTAGATTTTTCTCAAACTATTGAACTGATTATGACAAAACTTGACAGGAATGCTTGAAATAACCAGTATTACAAAGGAAAAAAGTCACATTCAGTTTATTCAACAATAAAGTCTTCTTTAGGTGTAATACCACCAAATCATAGTACGTCACATCCGGTTGCATATGAAAATAGGTCGAAAAAAAATATTCCCTTGAATTTGACAGTTGTAGGTAATTGATCCTACATTTCATTGCAGTAAAACATTTCTGAGTCATAAACATATATCTTGGGTATTTCAAAGCACCATTATTTCTTTATTTGGGGTTTCTATAGAATATTTTGGAAACTTGAGGTTACATGGTTACTAAAGCTTGTACACAGGTTAAAAAAGGGGGAAAATTTGATTGGTTAACTTCCAGTGATGGTTATTTTCTTATATGCAATGAAATGTTATGTGAAATTTTTTCTATAGTACTGGACAGGATAAACCTTTACTCATGCCAAGTATTTCTTTATTTGAAACAAAGATAAATTCTGCACAATTTTTTGAAAAGTGCAAATTTAACAAAGACTAATAGGGGAAAATCAATGGTGGTATTACACCTAAAGCGTACATAGCTAACATGTCCATGCACAATGGGGATTATGGCTGTTCATTACGTGAAGAACATAGGAAAGTAGTGAAAAAGGGAAAAGATCATGTTCGTTCCTATCCATACCACCCTCCAGAGGACAGACCTGTAGTCAGGAATTCAATAGATATTCTAGAATCATGTCAACAGACAACACCACAGAAAAGGATAAAAGGTGTATGCGGAGTTTCTGAATTGTCAACATTCAGAAACTTTCATATTGTAGAAGGCTTGGTTCCAGACTACATGCATAGGGTGTTATTGGGAGTAACTAAATATGTGATGACATTATTGTTTTCTGCAACTAATAGCTCAAAACCGTATTTAATTGGTAAACACCTTGATGAAATATGAAGAAGGGTTCAGAAAATGACACCACCAGATTGTATAGAGCGCTTAACTAGAGATTTAGAAAAGCATTGTGTTAATTTTAAAGCCACAGAACTACAATGGTTGCTTTATTAATTAATTCCTTGCTTGAAAGGAATTTTGCCAGATTTATACTTAGAGCATCTTTGTAAGCTATCAGAAAGCATTTTTCTTCTTTTACATAACATTTCAACCACTGATATTGACAGAGCTAAAAATCTCAGTTTCTATCGTGACTTTGAAGATTTGTATGGACACTAGTGCTGTACCTTGAATCTTCACAATGTAGCTAAATGGGGTCCGTTGTGGGCTTGGAGCTGCTTTCCATTTGAAGACTGCAATGCAGCTATTTTGCAGGCTGTGCATGGAACGGGTGATATCACAAAACAGTACATTCATACAAAACAGCAAGAAATGGAATTAAATGCTTTAGACATAACAAAGTATGATGGCTGCACATTCCAAAACTCGATTCTACTGAGCATGAGCCAGAATAATCGAAGTTGGAAGAATAAAAAACGTATGAGTAGCTGGGAGATTATTTTCCGTGTCTGCAGATCACATACAAGATGAGATGTTGCATTTAGTACATGTTAATAATTTGTCTGAAGTACTCAAATGTATTCGTGTTGACATCTTTGGTCAAAAGTATTATTCAGAAGAATATTCTCGTATGATAAAAAACGTCTTTGCTATTATGTAATCAGCAATACAGAAACCCCCAAGGGTGACTGGGGAATAGAAGTAGGGTCACCATTGGTTGTCCTCCGACCGGCAGTAAAACGCTTGCCAAAATGGGGCGTCCGTTTGGCTGTGCGGGATGTACAAATTTGCAGCCACGTCCGGTCAGAATGTTCTTTATATGGTAGTCCAAGTCAGTAGCCGGTAGTTCAGTGGTTGTCGTTGGTTCATATCTGTCATATTTGTTTTTTCGAAAATAGTTTTGGTATCATTCACCAGTCCCGACTCCCCCTTAACTGCATTTTAAAAGTAGCATGTTTTTAAATAAATTTTAAAATAAGCTCTGGATATAAACTCGGTATCCATACTTATATATATAAAGTGTCATCTCAATGTCTGATCGAGCTTTATGGGAAATGCCAGGTACTGTCTCCGTATTTCGTGGATTCACATTCACGAACATGACATTCATCAAATCGCACGATGGGGGTCTTGGTACAAGTTGGAGTTGTTCATCTTTTCGGAGCACAAAATTCTTCCTACAATATGTCATCTTATTTTCTGGGCCTTAGGTTTGTATTTGTCTCTTTACTTTCCTCATTTTTTGACCGACTCGCCATTTTCCGAGGAATAATTAAATAAAAATCAGTTGTACATTCCCGGGATTTGAAGTGTTACGACCAAAGAAGGTGGACAGGATAATCAAACCCTTGATACGAAATGGAGAAAACCGAAGACCTACTGAATAGAAAATCAAGACATAAAACACAACCGGGGAATAAAACAGCACAGAATGGCAGTGTACACACAAACGCCGAAATATAAAAACAATTAAAATACCCGGACCCGTAAAACGAAAGAGGCCAAGGATACAATACAATACAATACAATATTTTTATTGTCAATCAAGGACGCCCTAAGAGAGCAGTATAATTACAAATAATTTATTACAATGATTATTATTAATTCTTAATGATATATAATGACAAAATATAGAATAGAGAAAAAATAAACACAAAAGAAAAAGCAAAACCCCAGATATGTATATATATTTAACATATAGAAATGTTGAGGCATATATTCAATTGATTGATTGATTGTTGGTTGCTTAACGTCCAGTGGCAAATATTTCATGCATATTCAGGACCAGAACAAGTTCACAATAAATACAATAGGTAGGTTCTGTAATAGATTAAGGGATTATGGTCGGAGAAATTTAGACTGCCACGGGAAATGAGGGTATATTGGATAGGGACAGAAATTTAGCCTTGCAACAGGTCACCTACGGACCCCGCAAAGAGTTGTTGCAAGGGTTCTTAACGTGCAAAGAGCGTGGCACTCTCTTTACACGAGGCATCGGATTTAACGTCCCCCTTTTGACCGGACGTGGCTGCATATTTGTACATCCCGCACAGCCAAACGGACGCCCCACTTTAGCACGGGTTTTACTGCCGGTCGGAGGAAGACCAATGGTGACCATACTTCTATTCCCCAGTCACCCTTGGGGTGCATATATTCAACTGTTTATGGATATCATTAGTGCCATAAAATTCAAATTTGGCCTATGAATGATTCACTGGGTCAGTTAACCGGCATCATTTACTTTTTTTAACATAATATTATCCCTCTCATTCCAGAGACTGATTATTAAATTACATAGGCGTTTTAGAACTTCTAGATTCTCACAACCCATTAGCCATAGCCATATAAACATATTTTCGGTGCTACATTTCTTTAGATTAGGATAAGAAATACAAAGTTCTTTTATAAATGTTTTTCTATAAGTTTCCAATTTTTTGCATTGAAGGAGAAAGTGGATCTCATCTTCCACCTCCTCCTCACAAAGTTTACAAATACGCTCAGGAGCTGGGATGTTTTTGTGTCTCCCTGTTTCAATTTCAAGCTGATGGTCCCCAATTCTGAGTTTTGTTAATGCCTGCCTTTGTTTAAAGTTTAGCAGGTTGAAATAGGGTTCAAAATTAAAATTTGTTTTGAATAAACGAAATGTACGAAGTTTATTTTTTTTGGTTATTAATACTTCTTACATCATTAAAAATGTTAGTCTTCCATTCTTTTATATACAATCCTTTAAGTTTTCCCATGATTATATTTTTAATACAATATTTACTCTTATGTAGTAAATTGTTGGGAGTGAGATCCAGAAGCTCCAAAACTTTAATAATATAACTATACCATGAAGTGTGACCTTTTTCATGTAGGTTTTTAGACAGTGCCAGTGCTTCTTTTAGTAAAATGTCTTTAGATTTTTCTAAAGTTATCCAATATTTAAGGATGCTTATTAAAATAGGCAATTGTATGGGTAAATGTCCCACTTCTGCCATGACAGCATTGTTTGTGCTCTTTCTGTTCACACCAAGTATATATTTACAACTTTTTACATTCAATTTTTAAAACCATTACATAGTTTATAAAAAGAAGATGAATCCTTGAGTTTTGAGTTTTGAGGGACTGCCAGCACCCCATATTTCTGATCCGTAAAGTAAAATTGGCTGAATTGTGTGGTCAAATATATAAATGAAGGTTGTAAAGTTCAGATTTTGCCTCTGTAAATGCACCAGATGTTGAAAATACAACTCCCAAACATCTATAATGTTTAACAATTTCTAATGTGATATTATTGATTGTAAATTTTGAACCCAATAAGCGACCAGACGTGTTAAATATCACACATTTAGTTTTTTCATAGTTTATTTTCAGGTTCCACTGCAAGCAATAAGATGACAGCTTATTAAGAGAGGTCTGCAGTCCCTTTTCACTTGAAGATAACAATACCATATCATCAGCATACAGCAAACAACTCAATGGATTCTTTTTAATAATGCTGGGTCACTAGAGATATCAAAATCATTCTTTATTTCGTTAATAAATATTTTGAATAAATTTGGGCTTAAATTGTCTCCCTGTCTTACCCCAACATCAGATTGAAAAAATTCAGTCAAATTATGACCTGATTTGACACATAGTTTAGTATTGGCATACATGTTTTTCAATATATGATAACATTTATCACTTACGCCAATTTGTCTCAGTTTATAGAAAAGCCCCTGAAGCCAAACTGAATCAAAAGCTTTTTTAAAATCAATAAAGCATGCATACAAAGGTTTACTCCCTTTTTTTGTATGTTTTTTCAATAAGGGATCTTAAAACAAACATGTGATCCACAGTACGTTTTTTCTTTGTAAATCCTATTTGTTCATGGGGTATAATATTGTTTTTTAAAAGAAATTTATCTAACCGTAAATTGAGGACTTTTGTGAATAATTTTCCAACACAGCTATTAATAACAATGCCTCTATAATTAGATGGATCATCTTTATCTCCATTTTTATGAATAGGATAAATATACCCTTGACTCCACTGAGTTGGATACTCCCCTGATGAGAATATAGTATTAAATAGTTTATTAAGTGGTTTCACCAAAACCGACTGGCCACATTTAAGCATCTCATTTATTATTACACCAAAGCCTGCTGCTTTATTATTCTTTAGCTCTTTTATTGCTTTATGTATTTCATTCTCAGATATGATGTAATCTAATTCGTTAAAAATTTTGTTTTTTTCTAAATTTTCTAAAAGTATATCCATTCCTTTATTTGAGTATGTCTCTTTGTTCAATTTCCTGAAATAATCATACCAATCAGTTTCAGATACATTACTTTCATCATCAGTTTTAAATTTATCTTTTGATTTAAGCTGAACAAGCAGTTTCCAGTATTCTTTTGGATTTGTATTGTATAAAGTGTCAAGTCTAATTATAATCTCTTGGCGGTATTTGCGAGACTTAAGTTTTCTAAGTTTCCTATATTGCTGAAGTGTACTAAAATATAAAGATCTAACATTTGGGTCACTGCCATATTTAAGAAAGAGATTAACTCCAAGGCACTGAGACAAATATCCCGCATGAGAAGAATAATCGGAATCTAAACAGATAACCTCACATGTTATCGAGAACAGAGTTGGTCTTTGTGAAGAAAATTTATCCATACACTTATGACAGATGAATTGTCGGAATAATAAGCTGTCGGGATGTTGGAGTAGTGGGCTGTCTGAATAATGGTTGTCGGACTAACGGGATGTCACCGCTTTTGTAATGATTGTCATGATGCAAGTGTGTTTTAATCTTTGTTTTCTTAAAAGCCTTAAGATATAAAGATTGCGAGGTGTGTATCATTGACAGCTTGTATTTCATCATGAATAATTTACAAAACTTAAACCGTACCTAATGGACGTTCTTCTTGTACCCGGGATGACAGCGAAAATGGAAAAATAGTTCTGTCGTTGTAAGTACGAGAGCAAACGCGTGTATGTGTAGTGTTATTTTCAGCTCCATAGCTCCAAAGAATAGGTTGAAAAGTTTGTTATCTGCATGTTTGTTATCTGCATGTTAGAAGAATTTGAGAATTATAAAGACTAGTAGGGGTACTTCTCCCGGGACTCTGGCATGTAAAAAGTAAAATCACAAAAAACTGCACTCCGCGGAAAATTTAAAACGGAGTCCCTTATGAAATGGCAAAATCAAACGAATGGACAATAACTGCCATATTCCTGACTTGGTACAGGCAATTTCTTATGTAGAAAATGGTGGATTTAACCTGGTTTTATAGCTAGCTAAACATCTCACTTGTATGACAGAAGTATAAAATTCACTTGGCTCTCAATAATATTGTTGTCTTTTTTTCAAAACTACCTCTACCCTTTTTTGGGAATAAATGCATCAATTTTTTTGAAATTGCGAAGATTTGAATAAGAATTAATTGTAATAAAACTTGCATTCGAAGACGAGACTGAACTTAATATAGTTGATAAGACAAGTCATAGCAGTTCATGTTTTTAATTTTCAAAGGTCCATTAATCCCTTGAACATATTTACAAGCTCATTCAAGTTGTCGTTAGTTAAACAATGCTTGAATTCTCATGGTTGCATCCAAGTTACGTCGTGTAATCCTATCCCTTTTTGGAGTTAGAATGTTTGACAACAAGGATGATGATACAGCTAATAACTCCCATATTTGCACGTGACGCCATTGTTGGCATAAGAAAAGTATAACCAAGTGCATCACAGCTCACATTTTTGAAAAGAAAGAAAATGTTCTTTGATCCACTTTCTCTTTATCTTTTTCTTCTCCAAAACGGCAAGCTGCCTCGAGTCCTCAGTCCTGAACTTACTGGCGAAGTACTCAACGATGTTGCACCAAGACAATTTGTAAAAGACCTGAGATCTGGGCTAGATGCTCTTGGAATTGATAAGGTAGACCAATTACCCGTCAAAAGACTTGAAAGTCCATTGCTAGTAAAATAATGCAAGGCCCACTACCGAATTTATGTTTGGTTATTTGCTACATTAAGCTGAAAGTTAAGGTTTGTCATACACTAAGAGAGAGTTCATTTATTTTGCAGTACTTGTTAATATTTCGTATCGTCCTGAAGCAATTGACGTCCAGAACTAGATGGTCGACCAACAACTATTAATTTTTCCGCACTTTAAATTTGATACAAAGTGACATTCTTGTAACAAAAATATAGTTGAGTTTTGTCATATACTGTGAGTTGATCATAATATTGTGATAAAGCCTGTCGACCTGCATCTTCCCATTTCTTATCGTCCCTAATTGGCGTGTCAAACAATTACTTGTATATAAAAGAGAGACAATAAAGTTTGTTGAGGTTTGTCATACACTGTGAGAGGAATTGTCTTCCCGAAACAGCTAATCGCCCGAACAAGGTCTTCTGGACAACTCTTGCTTCCGCATGATCGACTTTTACATACAAAAAGAAAATTTTTAATAGTAAGTCAGTTGAGTTTTGTCATACATCTTGAGAAGGGTTCCCAAGGGCGACTGGGGAATAGAAATATGGTCACTTCAGGTCTTCTTCCGACCGGCAGTTAAACCCTTGCCAAAGTGGGGCGTCCGTTTGGCTGTGCGGGATGTATCAAGTACGCAGCCACGTCCGGTCAGAATGGGAACGTTGAATGCGATGCCTCGTGTAGAGAGAGTGTCACGCTCTCTGCACGTGAAGAACCCTTGCAACAACTCTTTGAGGGGTCAGTATGTGGCCTGTTGTAAGACTAAATTTCTGTCCCCATCCAATATACCCTCATTTTCCCGTGGCAGTCCAAATTTTCCCGACCTGCAACCCAGTTGACCTGTGGTACCGGACCTACCTATTGTATTTATTGTTAATTTGATCTCGTCCTGAACATGCATGAAATATTTGCCACTGGACGTTAAGCAACCAACAATCAATCAATCGATCAATCTTGAGAAGGGCAGTTTATATTGCGTGTCTTATTTATTTACTACTTTATATTTCGTATCGCCCATGAACCAATTGTTGTCTCGAACGATTACTTGTATATAAAGATAGACCTTGTATCAAAAATGTTTGTTGAGGGTTGTCATACAGTATGAGAAGCTTATTTTGCATTCCTCAATCATATTTTATATCGGTGAGATTCTTTTTTATCATTCATGTCACAATAACATTTCAATTTAGAAGTAAATATTTTAAATAAAGTTTTTTTCGTCAGATGCATAATTGCCGCCATTGTTTCCTTGTTTATGCCAGCTCAGGGTGCTTGTCGACGCATGTTAGAAGCACACATTTACTAATCAAGTATCCTTGTGACGTGTGTGGGAAGGAGTATATGCGAACAGACTCCTCTATGGTTCACAAGAGGAAGTTGCATCTAGAGGTATGGAAATATCAGATTCTCGATATATAAAACATCATTGTTTTATGTCATGACAATGCTTTCATTAAGGATAATTTCAACTGAATCAATTACCACTTAGTGTCTTATTTTATTTAAATGGTTTGACATTGTTCAACATATACTCAGTCTATATAGAAATAAGAATATGTGGTAGGATTACCATTAGACAACTCTCCATCCAAGTCACAATGTATAACAAGAAGCCTTAGCTCACACAGAACAGCAAGCTATAAATGGTTCCAAAATGACAAGAGTAAAACAATTCAACCCAACCGTCTAATCTAATATATGTTATGTCATAAGTTAACATCTGAACGAATTTTGAAACAATTCTATATCTTGTTTTATAGTTATTCAGGCAGGAAGCACAGCAGACAACATACACCTGCGACACGTGCCAAAAAGTGTAAAGACGACGGAGGGAGGAGTTACAATTGCCTCTCCCCAGAAACCATCAGGTAACATTATTATTAGCGCAGTTTTAAACTAATCATGCACACACTATAACATATGGATTCAGTTATCACTGGTTGATTATTGATTATAAAAAAAGTCTTACAAATTATAACTTAAATTTAGTACTTTACATGCACAGGCTGGAACATACTAGTAATGTACAGAAACTGTCTTCGTTTGATAAAGACATTGTTTAAATTCAACTTACCACTTATAATATAATGCTCTTTTTTTGACAGGACACAAGTTACAATGAAACTTGGAAAGTCAAGATTTAAGAAAAATGGTATATGTTTTAAATTTGGTAACGGCTTTTTCAAGAACTAGTAAAAATGGGGAGAGGGTCAGAAGGCACTTTAATTTAAATTTTAAAACGTAGATGTTACTGTCGCAATTGAGTTAACCTGGCGACGCGTAGCGGACCTAGGTAAACGGATATTTACGACAGTTAGATCAAGTTTTACGAAGGCCAAACTTAAGTAAATTGAGTTAACCTGGCGACGCGTAGCGGACCTAGGTAAACGGATATTTACGACAGTTAGATCAAGTTTTACGAAGGCCAAACTTAAGCAAATTGAGTGAACCTGGCGACGCGTAGCGGACCTAGGTAAACGGATATTTACGACAGTTAGATCAAGTTTTACGAAGGCCAAGCTTAAGTAAATTGAGTTAACCTGGCGACGCGTAGCGGACCTAGGTAAACGGATATTTACGACAGTTAGATCAAGTTTCACGAAGGCCAAACTTAAGCAAATTGAGTTAACCTGGCGACGCGTAGCGGACCTAGGTAAACGGATATTTACGACAGTTAGATCAAGTTTCACGATGGCCAAGCTTAAAATACAATAGTTATCTCCATTCTAATGCTATATTTTAAAATAGATTTCATTTAACAAATATTTTGGCTTAAAAATGCCATAAATGAAAAAATCAACGACCATGTTGTTTCGACTTTTATATCTAAAAATTGTGACGTCATATGTATATATGTTTGAAGCACAAATACTGTTTATTTTTGAGAAATTAGATATATAAAAAAATCCAAAATCTAATCATTTTAATTATTTGTCAACGTCTAATGAAAATTATCCTTACAGACGAATTGCATTAGATTGTTGTTTATCGCATCCAGCAAAATCAATCACAGTTTATGAAAACATATAAATATAACATGTCACACATTGCCAATAATTATTACACAATCAGTAAATTTTACATGAACAGGTGTTACAGATCACAAATGAAGTTCGAGAAGGCCCTACATATGAAACATCAATTCTTATGAACAACAACTTAGAATAAGATCAAATTGAAGAACTTCCCATTGCAGAAACCAGACCAGAACTTGAATCATTAAAGGCACAAAAGGATAAATCAATAGTAATATTTGAGTTAGAAACTACAGGATAAGGCAAGCACTTAACATCTTTTGTTTGTACTTTTAAGGAAAGGGATGATTACCGATTATTCAAACCTGAAAGATCCATGACAAGGTCATAATCAGATAAATACTGTTAGACATGTACATCTTACAAATATTCCATGCACCAAATATAGTTGACATACTGTTTTCATTCTCGGCAATTACAGAACAGACCAAAATTCAGAAATTTAACATTAACCAATGAACCATGAAAATGAGGTCAAGGTCAGACGATTATCATCATGACACCTGCCACACAAACATGTACACTTTACAATTGTTCGGACCCCCAAGGGTGACTGGGGAATTAAAGTATAGTCACCATTGGTCTTCCTCCGACCGGCAGTAAAACCCTTGCTAAAGTGGGGCGTCCGTTTGGCTGTGCGGGATTTACAAATTTGCAGCCTAGTCCGGTCAGAATGGGGACGTAAAATCCGATGCCTCGTGTAAAGAGAGTGCCACGCTCTTTGCACTTTAAGAATCCTTGCAACAACTCTTTGAGGGGTCCGTAGGTGACCTGTTGCAAGGCTAAATTCTGTCCCTATCCAATATACCCTCATTTCCCGTGGCAGTCTAAATTTCTCCGACCTTAATCCCGGACGCCCCCTTTACAGAACCTACCTATTGTATTAATTGTTAATTTGTTCTCGTCCTGAATATGCATGAAATATTTGCCACTGGACGTTAAGCAACCAACAATCAATCAATTATTTGGAGACAATACCAAATAAGGATTCTATATGAAACAAAAGTTTTCACTAACAAATGTACACTTAAAATATGGTCAACATTCAATCTGAAATACATTTCATGTACCAAATTTTATCATCAATTGCAATTTCTTAATAAGATTGAATTATATGTACGTCTGTATTTCAGGGAGAGATATAGACCGTTCAAACTGCAGCAACAACTCTAGACAAAACGAAACCCTTAAAAACGAAAAAAGGTGCATCAAAAGTAACAAAATTGTCGATTAAATGTGACAAAGATGGTTTAAAAAGATAAGACAATAATGGAGACTGGGTAGATACCGGTACACCTATCACAATTTCTCCGACCTTAATCCCGGACGCCCCCTTTACAGAACCTACCTATTGTATTAATTGTTAATTTGTTCTCGTCCTGAATATGCATGAAATATTTGCCACTGGACGTTAAGCAACCAACAATCAATCAACATCAATCAATTATTCGGAGACAATACCAAATAAGGATTCTATATTAAACAAAAGTTTTCACTAACAAATGTACACTTAAAATATGGTCAACATTCAATCTGAAATACATTTCATGTACCAAATTTTATCATCAATTGCAATTTCTTAATTAGATTGAATTATATGTACGTCTGTATTTCAGGGAGAGATATAGACAGTTCAAACTGCAGCAACAACTCTAGACAAAACGAAACCCTTAAAAACGAAAAAAGGTGCATCAAAAGTAACAAAATTGTCGATTAAATGCGACAAAGATGGTTTAAAAAGATAAGACAATAATGGCGACTGGGTAGATACCGGTACACCTATCACAATGACCAATGGATGTCTACAATGGCTGACTACCATACAAGGAAGAACAAACAAATACAATCACCCTGATTGGACATAACTCGCATGCTTTTGACTTTCCAGTCTTTTACAATCATATGAATAAAATGAATCTAGTTAAAGAAAGCTTAAAAGTTTGTTGATGGGTTCAATGAAACAGATGCACACAATGCACTACATGATGTAACTACATTGGCCAAACTTCTTCAGATCCCCAACGTTGACTTCTCCAAATCATCAACTATTTTATATCTCCCTTCAGTATCAAACAGGACTTCATTCTCCAGCACAAAACTTCACTGTACTCGATCAAAAGTAAGTTCAATATTGGAACAACAACGTACATCTAACCACATTTCAACGAAAATAGCAGATTCTGGTCTTGGCTTCAGGCATTTACTGTTGGTCTACAGAAGAAATGACACTGTAAAGTAAACAATTCTTCAATTTTTTATATACTCAAACTAAGTCAAAATCATCAATAGAAATTAATTTTGCAAATCAAATCTTGTCATGTAGAAGCGTAATGTCTGTGTATAGGGGAAGTGGGTGGGGTTAAGGGGGAAAAGATGGGCATTTTAGGTTGGTTAATAGTCCACATTTAATATTTTTTGGAGAGGAAACAATAACATCTACATATAATCTAATCTGGCTTGTAGAAGGAGGCAACTCAAAACACCAATTATTCTGACATGTGTGTTCATCGAGTCGGATTCCTGTATTATATACGTCCCTACCGGAAGTTCGCCATTTTCTGTATGTTTGTTGTAGAATAAACAGATATGTTACATTTTTATTTAGTTTGGTTGCATTGTAAAGAATTTGTTGCATTTAAGCCATAGTGGATACTTCTAAAATAGAAATTCAGATGACAGAAATCAGTGAAATAAATGATTGAAATTCACATTCCACAAAATGGAATCATTCGAAAATTATTTTTCAGAAATGGAAAAGAAAAGTTCTAGGGTCAGTCGGGTAACTGTAACAAAAGTGACACGTATACTTTTATTTGGCCTAAGATAAGTTATTGTGTATAAACTTTTGTAAACACGCTTACCCTATATTTTAAAGAACAATGGAATTTCAGGTTGCTGATTGTTACTTCCACAAAACCCTCCTATGCTCCACAAAAATACTTAAAAGTGATGACTTTTATGATGTTATTTCCGAAAATGATTATCTTTAAATTGTAATGCAAATATAAGGTTAAGTCTGTAATTGGTGATGATCTACCCTTAAGCATGGCTAACCCTTAGTTGGACTGCATGAAATATATTATTTAAGAAATAATTCATGGAAGCCATAGATTTGTTGGAAATTTACACATGGCCTGGGCCGTGATATTCGAATTTTATCTCTTTGTTATTCATCCGAATAAGAATAAAAGTTCTGTAGTCTTTTTTTCAATTGCAATTTTTAAAACATAAAATAGGCATAGCGTTTGCAAATAAGTTCCAATGCATGTGGATTTACGAGGAAGGTATATTGTAACATCCATCATTATGTATATCTCTGAGTCTGCGCTAAGTATAGATATATCGAGAATTTTATCACGGTGTTGTTTACAAAGCGAAAAAGCACGTCATATTAGAATTCGATTCTAATAGGACAAATACTGTCATTTAAAAACTGAAGCGAGGGTGGTTATGCCGTGTTTGTGGCTGTTCGTTTTTACTCCCTGTTAGATAAAGCTAAAATATTCTAATAACAACACCTACCTTTAAAATACATTTTAATGTAATATTATACGAATTTCGATGGTTCACGTAATGGAAAAACCTTCAGTTTTAGCGTTTTCATTTGTATGACGTCATGTTTTGAAATGACTTAAATGCGCCAAAAGCATTAATGGACTATCGCGGAATTTTATTTTATTTTTATTTTGTAGATTTCTCCGAGGTCTTGTGAATTAATTCTTTTTGTTTTGCATCCGAATAAGAATAACATTTCTGTATTTTTTTTCAATTGCAATTTTTAAAACAATAAAATCAGCATAGAGTTTGCAAATAGATTCCAATACATGTGGATTTACGTGGGAGGTATATTGTAACATCCATTATTATGTATATCTCTGAGTCTGCGCTAAGTATAGATATATCGAGAATTTTATCACGGTGTTGTTTACTAAGCGAAAGAAGCACGCCATATTAGAATACAGTTCAACTAACCCTTAGCCATACATGCATGGCTTACCCCCTTAGTTAGACTTACTAGAATTTGACATTATTGTTGTTCAACTAACCATTAGCCATGCACGCATGGCTAACCCCCTTAGTTGGACTTAATAAAATTTGACATTATTGTTCAACTTACCCTAGCCATGCTAACCCCCTTAGTTGGACTTAATAAAATTTGTCATTATTTTTCAACTAACACTTAGCCATGCTAACCCCCTTAATTGGATTTTTTTGGGGTAAAAAAAATATTAAAAAAAATTATAATTTTAATGCAAAATTACCAAAAAATACAATCAAATCTTAATCAAATTAAAAAAAAAAATATAAATTTATAAAGAAAAAATATTTTTTGCCAAAATTCATCAAATTTTAAAAAAATATTTTTTGGCAAAATTGGAAAAATAAAAACAAACATAAATCCCCCCCCCCCCAAAGCCTCTGTAGCATGCCTATGTGCTTGTAACATAGCTTCAAGGTGAGTTGTGTTGTATGATCTGACATATTTTTCATTAACCAGGCAACCTCAGTACAGGGGACCTGGAGGTCCAGATGAGGGGGCATATTTACAATGTGTGAATAAAAGACAAGTGTCCTTTAATCTATATAATACTATTTTGAAAAACTGGACACCATTTAAAGCATGGATTAATTAATTAAGCCACTTTTTTGATGTGACACGTAAATCTTCCAAAATACTGGGTTTCATACAAACATAAGATGGGATATGATTGCCAATGAGACAACTCTCCACCAGTGAATAAATGACTAAGAAGTAAAATATGGCTAGGTAATCAACATAGTTTCTGGTGCTAAACCTTCTCTCTTCTTAACCTGGGACAGTTGTGTAACAGTTAAACGTAAGAATTAAACAGTAAGAATGAGCTGAAAAGAGCTTCACACATCCAATTGACACAAAGCACATTAAAAACCTAACAAACACTCAAAAGACACAAAGTACAGTTCTGAGAGTACGCAGTAACTGAAATCTCTGTCAAATCCAATATCAACTTATAACAAATCCACGTTTTTCAAAATCAGACTATAAACTATGCTAAAATTTATAAACTTTATAAGATATCTTTTTTAAATAAATAAGATATCTTATATCGTTTATGAGATTTCTTTTAAAACATACTTTATGAGTTATGTTGTAACGCATACATGATATCTTTTATTACTTTATTCTACATAAGATATGCTATATTATTGGCTTATCAGATATCTTAATTAATTAATATAATGCCTGATTTAGTAAAGAAGATATCTTATTTAATTTATACGCTTTCTTATTTAGTTAAACAGATATCTTCTTTAGTTAAAAATATATCTTATTTAGTTAAAGAGATATGTTTTTAATTTTGTAAGATATCTTGAAATTGAATAAAAAAATCTTATTTAGTTAAAGAGATAATTTTTAACCCATATAAGATATCTTGAAAATTGAAAAAATAGAAAACAGCTTGCCATAGATATATCTTTATTGTTTTTTGAGGAACTAATGGCATTAAATTGCAAATTAATGATCATACCTAAATACGTTTAAAGTGAATGGTAACACTATTCATCAATTACAATTTACATGCTTAGAAACAACAATATGCAAATTGATAATGAAATACATGTATTTTATTATGACATACATATACATGTCATAAAAATATAATTATTTAAAGACTGGCAGTATTGTCAACATGAATCATATTTGGAAATTAAGGAACTGAGGTTACCAAAATCAATTATTTACACCTTCATATTACACTATTTGTATACTCATTAACAATAATAACAAACAAACTTTCATTTCAAGTATTTTTTTTTATTCAGAATTAAATAACATATGAAACATAAGACTCTGGGATTTTATTGACTTTAAGGATGTATTTAGATCAGGTTTAAGAATTTCTGTCAGATGTTTGGAATCCTTGCTTTTTTTCCTATAATACAGGGTAGAATATTTTCCCCATACCACCCATTTTTCCTTTTATACAAGACTTAATTTCCTATTCTGACATCGGACTCGGACTTCTCTTATACTGAGTTTTACTGTGCGTACTGTTGTGCGTTTCATTTTTCTACATTGGCTAGAGGTATAGGGGGAGGATTGAGATCTCAAAAAACATGTTTAACCCCGCCGCATTTTTGCGTCTGTCCCAAGCCAGGAGCCTCTGGCCTTTGTTAGTCTTGTATCATTTTTAATTTTAGTTTCCTGTGTATAATTTGGAGCTTAGTATGACGTCCATAATCACTGAACTAGTATACATATTTGTTTATGGGCCAGCTGAAGGACGCCTCCGGGTGCGGGAGTTTCTCGCTGCATTGAAGACCCATTGGTGGCCTTCGGCTGTTGTCTGCTCTATGGTCGGTTTGTTGTCTCTTTGACACATTCCCCATTTCCATTCTCAATTTTATTCAATAGGTCTGAAAAGGTCAGTTACCAAAATCAAAGCAGATTCTAGATTTCTTTTCTTTCTATTTGAGACCAATATTAATACCACTGCAAATATAAGGTAATAGTCCAAATCTTTTCCCGCCTTTTTTGTTAAATTGAATATCTTGAAAAGGAATTCTATAACCTACCAATATCCTAAGTTTGTTTTGTTCCTTATCTAATGCTCTTCTGACTTATAGTATCAACTTCAACGCAGTGATGTTAAGGCAATTTCGATTAGATTTGGTCAGGGGCAGATAACCCCGCAGGTACCTCATTATGTATTCATATATTCATTAATGGCGGAGAGTACCTAAGCTGCGTCTATCGATAAAACTGTATGAAATCAAATTACATACATGCCTGTTAATTAAAAACAGGTATCCATATGGTGTAATTTTTGTACTGAAACACGAATATTGTATGTTTGTGCTTTAATTATAATGGTAAACGGTTGCAATAGCTGTTTTTTGTGCCGAGATTGTCGGCTTGTGGACACCGCCTCCTTTTGATGATCAACCAATCAGTAGACGATCGCCGTCGAACAGATGTTTGTAGTTGCAGAATGGAAAGCACCTTGCAGCGGAAATTATTTTCACTTCTACGTGAAAATCTAGCCAGAAAAGTAAGTGTAAGCCACCAAATATGTAAAATTTATGAAACATACGTTGCTTGTTTTGTTAATCATTCGCTTCAGAAGGCGAAAAACGACACAGTATTAGATAAAACGAGTTCAGTGTTGGCAAGCATGTTACACACGTGGTCAAAACGAAACTAGACTGCAAAAAATATCTGAAATTTGAATAATTTATCGAGTCCCGTCAGTAAATGAACAGAATATCGAATGAAACAAGTCCCCTGCATTATATCAATAGCCCATTCTCAACATTTACCCTTCATTTTTAATTAACGTTTTGCAGGTATCCTGGTTGGGTACATCTGTAAATTATAACAAAGTTTGCTCCACCGTTGACTTCCGACCGGAGCCCACGTTGCTGGAGCCATGATCCCTACCTTCAAATCATGGAGCCCTTAATTTGAAGCTTAGGGCACAAAAACTTGCTCAAAGAAACCCTGAACACGTAATTTGGAGATCAGTCACATATGGTGTAACCCCCTCCCTGATATCAGAAACATTAAAAACAGCCTATTATTTGGACTTATCGGGGACTGTGCGTCTTTCTCTGGACCTTAAT